>NC_044054.1:20360384-20590384 GCF_902167405.1 Gadus morhua | reverse complement strand
TGTAGGCCGAGGCAGTTGGGGCCTGACCCAGGCTGTTGCTAGGGCTACAAGTGTATTTCCCAGCATCCTCGGGCTTGACTTGAGCGATGATGAGGGAACCGTCAATAAGAATACTGACTCTGCGCTTCAGGTCACTGTGAGAGGAGAAACGAGGAAAGTAGACAAGCGTCAAAGGAAAGGAGACAGGTTAAGATAAGTCGTGTCAAATCAAGAGGACATGTGCTCATGCCAGTCCTGGCATGAAAAAACAAAAATGATACAATTCTTTTGATTTAACTGTGGTGATATCATCAATAAGTATTCACAGGGAGCCGAGGATCCAGCATTTCAAGCAAATGTGAATGTTAACCTGGTCCCGTCAAAATGCATGCATGTGGGCACACCATTTGAACCTAATTCAGTAGCACAGCCGCAGAGGTGGACTCAACAGAAGGCCAAACAGAGACGGCAGGAGGGATTTGTGGGTGGAGAGAGGGAGGGAGGGAGGGAGAGAGAGAGACTACGGCACAACAGAAGGTTGTAGTCATCTGCTGCTGGGTCCCACCGGCCCGGGACAGAGCGGCCGGGGGGGGTATGGCGGGGGCGGCGGGGGGGGGGGGACGTAGCAGCAGCCTCCACATGTCTGGGCCTCCGCAGAAACGGGGCGGCCGTTTTTGCAGCTGAGTTAAGAAAAAAATGAATTAAAGAATGGAGTGTTCTCTGGCTCATGGGAGGAGGCGAGAGGAGAGAGGTTGTTCTCCTCACACTGCCGGCTCCTCTTGAGAGTGCTCCCACAACGCTCTAAATATAGCGCCTCTGACAAAGCTGATCATGCGTCCACCAGATGAATTGTTTCTATTAATAAGAGACCAGAAGCTGGTGGCTGTGACACGGGCCTTCCTGTATACACACTGAGAAAATAAGTACGACGTGCGGGTGACTTTCGATGGCCTCGGGGATCGCAGTTGTTCTACGTTGAATGGAACGTGTTTTAACCTTCTGTTAGAATTTGCACAGCATTAACTTGGGCTCTGACATGTTGGCAGCCGTGGGATGAATCATTACGTATGGAGCAAAAAAGGACGTGAGATTTCATGGTAAAAGTTGATCTTAGTTCGAGTTACTTTTCTGAATGCGTGAGCAGTTCCTCACCGGATGATATAAAACGGCATGAACAAGCATTTATGTGCAAAGAACATTTGAAATGTTATGATCTACACATTGCAGTGCCAAGTGAGCCACACGTGAGCCTTCAGGACAGCATGACGGTAGTGGTCCACTGCGTGGCTCCTAGTGAGCAGAAAGGACAAGGTGTTGCACAAATGTCTGGAGAAAACGCAGGAAAAATGTATTTTGCCCATGGCTTTGTATGGAAGACATATACACAATACAGGACACGTCCGTCATCCAACACACACACACACACACACACACCTGCGTGCCCACAGACACACACACACGCACACACACACACACACGTGCAAACTCATACCTTTTGACCAGACATGGGAGACAGTGTGCAAGATGAAACTGGGATTCATAAAGAAAAAGCCAAAAATAAACCCACGCACGTCTCAACGCTTGGCGTCCGGTTTGATGGATTTAAGAAGCCCAGATTCTCTTTCAGAAGCTTTTACCAGCTCATAAATAGGTATGTTTTTATCTTAAGACTTCAGCAGGTTTTACACAGCCTGCCTTGTCAGGTTGCTGTTTGCGGTGACCTGTGACTGTAATCCACTCCTGGTGATTAACCTTCCATCACTCACCTTGTTGGCACTGTCGGCTGATTCTCTACAGCTCTATTTTTTGGGCTATATTTATTAGCTCCTGTTTTCATTTGCCCACTTTATACACACATTGTGAATAACATCCACAAGAATAGCCACACAAGAAAAAACCCTGCTTTTATAACATCTCATAAACTGTCTTGTGCAGTTGTGGTTGGTTTATCTGCACAAATGTCTTTGGTTGTTCAATTGAATCTGATGCTGGTAGGAACAAATAATAAATATACTCCGGCTCGTGGAATATATGTTCTTACTTTCCTTCTCCTTAAGCTGCTCTGACCCGTTCTGTTGGTGTTTCCCTTAGTCGTGTGCAGTACTGCACTTTTTGTCGTTCATTTTGATTTATTCTTTTGATTGTTCTCAAATGTACTGTCACTATAGATAAAAGCGTCTGATTAAACCAAACAACTTCAGTAAAACATGTCACTAATGACAATCCTGCATGATCTATCAAAGAGGACAGCATACACAGCCTCAGCCTGACTGTACACACACACACACACACACACACACACACACACACACACACACACACACACTGGGCATGCAACCACCCAACAGCAGGGGGTCGGCGAGTGACCGGGATGAAAGGCAGGTCGCGGTCGGTACCAACGGGGCCTTACTTCTTGAAGAAGACGTTGTCCTCCTCCCAGAACCAGGTGTAGGTCAGGTTGCCCGGGTAGGCCTCGGCCTGGCAGGTGAAGAAGGCGTCCTGGGAAATGTTTACCGTGATGTTCTCTGGTGGCGAAACGATGAACGGAGGGCCTGAGGGAAAGGTTGACACGGGAAAAAAATTGATTTCATGGTTTTCACGGTCACACCTGTCAGGTGTGATAGTGAAATCTAAAACTATATCCAACTGTGGGAGACGTGTGACTATGATGGACCCATGACGTCTTGATTGTCCTCCCAAATGAAATGCTTCAGCTGCCTCTTGTGTTTGTGTTCCAGGTGTGTGTGTGTGTGTGTGTGTGTGTGTGTGTGTGTGTGTGTGTGTGTGTGTGTGTGTGTGTGTGTGTGTGTGTGTGTGTGTGTGTTGCAGGTATGTGTGGGTTTCAGGCTAAACAAACCATAGAATTATTCATTGAAAATAAAAAAAAAGGTCCACCATCTGTTATTTGACTAAACATAAATGTATCAAACAAAAGAACAGAGTTGTGTATCTAAATATACTTGCAGGCTAGACATATTGAGATGCATGTTCGTGCAACATTTACTTCTTTGTTTCCTTAGAAATTGATCATCTGCACTGCATAAGGTTGAGGAAACGGAGACAGAATGGGTGACACTCTTTAACGATTTGTCATTAAAACCAAAAAAAAACTAGTATAACACACCTATGCATAGACCTACGTCTCAAAACATACATTTATTGCTTTTAAATTTGCGAAGATTGCCTAGCATTGACCATGCACCCAATGTCGATGTGAAGCGGAGTAAGTCTCTTGCTTGCTGTGCGGATGTTCAACGGTGGACAGTGAGCCAATGTCATTAGCCAAGTTACAACATTCGCAACGACAATACTTGAGAATCGGTGCAGATCCGTTTATTTATGGACCCTGAGGCCAATAGACCAGAAGAAGAGTAGATACCAAGAGCATTTAAACGATCCGCTATTGCAGTCGATAGCATCCTAGGACTGCTGAATAAAATACTTAAATAGCACCTTCGGCGGCCCTAAAGGTGGAACAACAGTGTTAGCCACAGGCAGCTCAGACAGGAGAGTTGACGCTTAATTGAGACAAAACAAGAAAGGTCTTGTTTTGTGCTGGAATATACGCAAGGAACTATATTTACGTTTTTGTCACAATCTTTGAAACTTACAGAAAATGTTCTTCAACAGACAATGTTCAGCACTCAATGCTCTATTTTTCAAACAATACCTAAAACTTCCCTTCACTGTCTCACCAAACTCTGTCTACTGATTATTATGGGATTCCTGTTGGAAATTACAACACATTGGATAGGCTACACACTACATAAAAGAAAGGGGATTACCAAACACAACATACAACCAATATCCACCCGAGAGATGTGTGGAATTGTGTAGCTCCAACATATTGCCCGCTGTTTGAGTTTGGCGCCATCAAAGGTTGATGGGACATCACGATTTCACCCCAGCTGTGCCAGATGCTTGTTCCTATTCCACTCTCCTAGCACATATTTCATGTCAGTGTTTTTTTCCCTTGCCTCTTTTATCGCCCCACCGTAACCCCTGCTTGACCCCTAACCGGTTAAGCCCCTTAACCTGCTAACACTCAAGCTAACTAGTCTGGTGTGGCAGCAAAAACGACCATGCTTTTCTCTGTGAGTATGTGTGTGTGTGTGTGTGTGTGTGTGTGTGTGTGTGTGTGTGTGTGTGTGTGTGTGTGTGTGTGTGTGTGTGTGTGTGTGTGTGTGTGTGTGTGTGTGTGTGTGAATAAAGTCTAAGCTAATGCGCCTTTCAATAATCCCAAGGCACTTGGAAAACAAAACAAAAAGTAGATGATAGATGATAAAACTTAACTCAAATAATATATTAACATAACATAATATACCAGAAATATAATAGTCATTAAATTGTCAAAACTATTGCCTAGCCATGCTGAAGGTAACATGTCGGATATGTTTCAGGAATGCTTCTGTGCATGTCGCCCCTAGGTCATATCGGATCCCCTGTGGATCAGAACATTTTTCCTCTCCATCATTCCCATTGCAACGGTTCTGTGTTGAACTATAATCTCCATCACATTCCAAGCAATGTCAGCATGTGTGTTTATTCACGCTTTCCCTTTATTTGCAGCTTATGCTGCAGATAAAGTCATTCCCGTTTCCTTCTATGCGGTCGCCCTACCCTTCTTGTATACTTTCCGTGCATTTTTGTGCATCTGAGTTTAGACAGGAATACTGTAAGCATGACAGCAATTACGATTATGCTAATTGTAATTATTTTCTAAACATGTGTTTAATGTGATATAAAACAGCATTAGGTCAGCAGGCTCCGACACAAAGATTTTGATAGAATTAACTAAATGAACAATCAGGCGGATTTGGACGGGTTCATCCGTCTTCACTGTTCATCAATAGCCTTGTTTGTGTGACCCTCCCAATCTCCCGAGTTCCCATTCTGTTTCTCTCTGCAGATTTGTGTGGCCTCGATTCTGTTTAAAGAAATTTTAAAAGCCTTTCCAAAAAACGTAGAGTGCCGATCATTGCTCGGCAGAGGGTGTTCATGTCAAATAAGGAGTGCCGCAGTCGGCAGAATTAAAAAACAATTCAGTGCCCTAGGAAAGTGTAGCAATCTACACAACAATCCATGTTTTGCATCCAAAATAAATGGCTTTACTCAGATTAGAATCTGTTTTTCGCTTTTTGTCCGACTGCAAGATCCTGCAAGAGTGAAGAGGACAAGCATCACTCTGATTGGCTGGAGTTCTTTGAACAACGTATATTCGGCAATCAGCCCGGCCAAGGCCAGACTGATATTCATTGAGAAAAACAACCATGGATATCCAGATCGTCACATAGGGCTAGTTCCTCAAAACCTTGCATTCAAACATATCGAATAGAATACAATAGAAAATAAAATAAAAATAAATTCCTTTCAATGTAATCAAACGGTGCATATCGAAATGGTGTAGAAATCGTTACATAGCTTTCACACAAGAAATATTATACAACCGATGTCAAAGCATAAGCACATATGCATCTACCATCGCTTACCATTAATACACTCCACCATACCGCCACCATCAAATTGGTCAAACCCACAACGTAATCTCTAATCTTTAAATACAGAGTGTCTGTGTATACGACTCACATTCACACACACACGCACGCACGCACGCACGCACGCACGCACGCACGCACAGACCCAAACAGGCAAAGCCACAGTCAAGTAAACACACCCATACACCAACATTTGCACTCACACAGGGAAAGACAAGTTGGCGTTGCCACTTTAAAGTGCAAGCCCCATATGTTAGTCGCGATCTGAGCCCAGGGCCTGAGCCTTTAACAGGCAGGCCGCTTCCATCTGCCAACCCCCATTAGCAGCCCAACTACTACCAGCACCAGACGCACAAGTGTCTCTGACTATGTGCCTAGATGTGTGTGTTTCTGTGTGTGTGTTTCTGTGTGTGCGTGTGTGTGTGTGTGTGTGTGTGGTGGGTGCTTGTGTCTTTGTGTCAAACTCAAACTGTGTGGGAGTTGGTCCAGAACATGCATGAATGTGTGTTTGTGGGCATGTTTACTCTGTTGAATGCCAAATGTTTGTTTTTATCTCTATGTCTGTGCATATGCATGTGTGTGTGTGTGTGTGTGTGTGTGTGTGTGTGTGTGTGTGTGTGTGTGTGTGTGTGTGTGTGTGTGTGTGTGTGTGTGTGTGTGTGTGTGTGTGTGTGTGTGTGTGTTTTTGTGTGGCTTTGTGTGTGCGAGTGTGAGTGTGCATGTGCTCATGTATGTAAATGTGCGCATGTGTGTGTGTGCGTGTGTGTTTGTTTGTTTGTGTGTGTTAAGAGACAAGTATGCACATTTGTTGCTATTTTAGTTAGTTGTTTGCTCCCTATGCTTGAAGCAGGCCAGCTGGCTTAATGGTATCGTTGTTGATCGGCTGCCTGTTAGCTTCCCAGGATAACCTATAATAATCTGACACACCTTAGCCCCGCCCCTCCCAAACCCTGATAGTGGGTGACACAGAGCAATGGGGCTTCTGAATAGCCCCAAAGCGTTTAAATTGGTGTAATCAGTTGAAAGCCATGGTTAACCACCAATTAGCCTTTTGTCATTAAATATTAATCGGCCCGCTAACAGAACGCTCTTATTTATTTACGCTGCCCGTGAGGTGTCATGGGAGGAACATCCAACGTTTCAAGATAAATGTGTGTTTGCGTGTGTGTATGTGTGTGTGCACTATACGATTTTTGTGTCAAACTCTGTCAAAAAGTGGAAAAATAAATATGCCTGTCACAAAACATTTCTTTTTGACAGAGAGAAGAAATTCAACATCGTTCACAATTATTCTGCTGCCTGAAATAAGACATCAAATCTGTTTGAAATGGAACAGCACAGTTGTCAATAGCCACACATGTAGCCAGGCAACACAACATCATTGCACACAAACTCTGGTTGGAAAAGCACCCGCATTGTCAGTATGATAGAATAAAAGTAACTTGACTATTAATATCAGGCTAATATCACCATGAAATATTAATCGTTAATGAATTATTCATCACTGAACTGAACTGCCGTTGGGAATTTAGCATGCCAAAGCAACTTAAATAATCAATGACGGGGCAAGATTAGCCCTGATCTTTGTTACTTTGGGGAATGACCCTTTTCTGTCAAAGTCCATCCGTCCTAAAGCTCAGACAAATCTGACTGTCAAGTTTACTCAATCTATTCATTCCCTTTGATTTCCTGTTTACACAGCCCCTCCCAGAATCAAACGAACAACTGAAGTTCGCAAATTATTTCCACATGTCTCTGCTCCTTTACAGTAGGAAAGGCGGGTGCCAAGGAACCAGCTCAACATTGGAGACAAGAAAAGCAGCAACCTGAAAACCCTTGTTTCAGTCTTATTATCATTATTTATCTGTTCCTTCTTTAAGTAAGAAACACACCTCAAATCACTTCCTTGAAGGTAGTTTTCGGGGATTCAGGCTGATTTGCTTGGGGAAAAATATTAAACTCCACGAAAACACACACATTGACAGTGAAACAGATGTTGGAAATGTGATACTAATAGCTTGCTGATTGTTTGGCTCTCTGCCAAGAAAAGTTAAAATCGTCCTTATGAATGGAATATAAAGCAGAAAATGCTTGAAATACATATTTAGCCCTAAATGTTTCAATAAATGGTCCCAGAGCTCCATTCTTTGTTTATTTCCCAACCTGTTTGTGTGAATCACGATTAAACCATCATAACTGTCTCTCCCGGCTTCAATAGAACATCTGTTGGTATTGGTAACATGAGTCGCCAAAATGACGTGTTGTGTTTAGGTGTGGTCCTGGAGTTGTCATACCATAGCTAAAACCCATGATTGGTCATGCATTCTGAAGGCTGAAGGGGATTGAAAACCACAGGGCTCGTTTTAACGGAAGATAATCTCTGTATGCAGACTTGTGTATGGCAAATATAATATGCTAACCATATTTGCCAAAGATATCTTTGAATCATATGGCAAAGTGAATATATGCTGATTATAACATACTACAAATGTGCTGTATACAATATACTATGATGCGCTGAATAGATTATTCGATCCATATGCCAAAACTATTTGGTGGAGATTTTTATCCAAAATGTCTTACTAAACTCTTTTGACAGAGTTTGACCCTACCCCAGTGTGACGACCTTGAGCCCTACCTTGTACGAGCAGACGTGTGGTGTGGATGACCTCTCCTTGGGGGCTGAAAGCTCGGCAGGTGTACGCCCCTCTGTCATCCCTGTGGATGGTCAGCACCGAGAGACTGCCATCAGACACCTAGGAAGACACAGACACACACACACACACACACACACACACACACACACACACACACACACACACAGACACACAGATACACACACACACACACACACACACACACACACACACACACACACACACACACACACACACACACACACACACACACACACACACTCACACACACACACACAGATCATTATTGTAATACGCATTCTCATTGTACTATAGTAAAAAACGCTAACTATTTAAGCGTAGAAATTAATATATAAAATTGTGATGATACTTCAATGATTAAAGGATTAACAGCATATAACCCTAGGTGTTTGCTTATTAGATGCACAATGAAAATTGTTAAGCAATTAGCCATTGTAAAAAAAAAAACGAGTTGGTACATCCTCAAACATTGTAGGATAATCCTGCGGAATTGGCCCACCTGTACTCATAACTAAAGACACTGAAAAGAGGGACACGTTACGAGATCAAAGCTCAGCACAAGCACAGGCTGAGTGGGCTGCAGTCATCCATTAGAAATAGATGTCACATCCAGCCAAACATGGTAAATCTACTTCAGGCGAGGCAGCAGGCAGAAACAAAACCTGGCACTGGAGATGACAGAGCAAGTGTTTAGTATCCATTGGGCCCCCGTGACAAGACAGAAAGCCATGCCTGTCTCTTACTGGGACCTACTGTAAAGACTGTCAGCGCACACTATCGCCTCAAAGGACCGACGCGGCGCAAAGCACGTACTCCTTTCATCCGTGTTGCTCTGCCTTGCTTGCTTTGTCACCACACCACACACACATGGATAGTTGCAAGGAACGGATGCATGGTTTGAAGAAAAGCAAGAGGGAAAAGAAGAAGTAAAAAGGACATAGAGAACAAAGGAACAAAAGAAAAGAGACAAAGAAAGAATGCAATTATATTTATTAACTCCCACTCAACGCGTCCAGTCAATTGATTTCCAACTACCTTCCCTAATAAAATTATGAAATCAAGATACTAAAAGGCACTTCCACAGCCATCAGAGCTCATATCCCTAGAGGTGAGAGTATTGTACAATAATTATTCTGGGATGAATAAATAAATAAATAAATAAATAAATAAATAGAGAGTCAGCATTTGGTTAGACACTTTCTGACCTTTGCCAACCCGCACAATCCATCTCCTCCTGGGGGAACACGATGTATTGTCGGGCCAAGAGAAATTATCGGATCAATGCTGGGAAGCGAGATCTAGTAGTTGAACCAGCACCCCACTCCCCCTCCCCCACCTGCCTTCCATCTATTCAGGCACAGTGTGTCCCTGAGTGTGTCAGCCCTGGAGACAGGGATTACTTTACCATCACAGCTGGTGGAACAGCAAAGAACAGCAAGACATTTCCAGGTCTAAAATCTATTTTATTTATATATTTTTTATCGGAATGATTTTAGCATTCCATTCTATTTGATTGCTTTTGTCTTACACTTCTATGATACACAACGATCATGGAGTTCAAGTTTGGCAACAAAAAAAAAAGTCATGCTATCGTGTTTTGTCACACGAATAATTGTTGAAGTGAGCCAAAGTCTGTCAAATGCTCCCAAGAGTTGAGGTAAAACTTCTACAAAGTACGAAACAGAGATCACCTCCCGGAAGATTTACATTTGCATACAAGTTTAGCTTTTCATCCGTCTTCATCAAAGACAGGAACATCGTGTACCAGGGAGAAAAATAATGGCCGCGATTGTGGCAGATCCCTGCCGTTCAACTGGGATGAAAAAGCAATACCATAAGACAGCACCAGTCCAGGGTGTTCTTGTAACTCAGCCACTCTCATGGATCCAAAAAAGAATACACATGGAAGCACCAAAGTTCATGGCACACACATTAGGCAGATTGCAGTGACATCAGCTCAAGCTCATCACATGTCACTCCATCAGTGGGGAGTGAATGTGTTGATAGCACTGTCCACACACTACTGCTTAATGATATTTATGCATGAGAATGGAGAATATGAGGATGACAGACAATGGGTGGAGATGAGAGGAGGGGGAGAGCAAGAGAGTTAGAGAGAGAGAGAGAGAGAGAGAGAGAGAGAGAGAGAGAGAGAGAGAGAGAGAGAGAGAGAGAGAGAGAGAGAGAGAGAGAGAGAGAGAGAGAGAGAGAGAGAGAGAGAATGAGAGAGAGAGAGAGAGAGAGAGAGAGAGAGAGAGAGAGAGAGAGAGAGAGAGAGAGAGAGAGGGGAAGAGAGACACAGAGAGAGCGCTAGCGTCTCAAACAATGGCGAGTCCAATTTAGATGCATAACTCTTTCGAATAAAGTCATTTGAATAATTGATCCAGGGTCTGAGCATGGCTTATATTTCGGCATGGAGCAGGCAACAGAGGCAGTAGATCTAAGCATCTCTACTGTAATTCTTTTTTTTTTCTGCTACTGCAATGCGCTCCTCTGTGTTTATTAATTTCCCCTACCCCCTTAATTAAAAATGAGGAAGAGCAAAGCTCATAGGAGCTTGCTTTCAGCATGGTCCCTTGTGTTTCAAATGACGGGAAAACTTAAACATGTTAGAACAGTGAAGTGGGAGGGACGGAGAAGATGGAAAATGTTTGTTCAATTCAGATCTATATTTGAAATTAATATTTAACGATACAGCCGGTACATGTAACGGAACCTCTAGTAGGGGAACGGTTGGAGATAACACGAGAAAGAGGAACAAATGGTTTGAGAGACATTAAAAAGAGAAAAGGTTGGAATGGAAAGTTGACTTGAACGTACTGTGAGGAAAAATTATGAAAGAAAGATGGCTACCTTATATTTTTTTAACATTCGTAAGTATCATGATATTTATACTATGGGATTAGGAGCTACATCTTTGTTATTAAAAGCTATTTAAAAAATAACCCATTGTGTCGCATTTTGTCAAGTCAATAACTAAACTGAATTCTTAAAGATGTCCTGTACTTGATAATTTTAGCCTTATTGGGGAGCAAGTAAAGCCATGTTTTATCAGAGACAGCATTTCCTTCCTCCCTTAGACACACACACACACACACACACACACACACACACACACACACACACACACACACACACACACACACACACACACACACACACACACACAAACATGCAGCTGCCCCCCCCCGCGCCGCCCCCACCCCACAGACAAACACACACACACAAACATTTGTGTGAAACATTTCATTATTCACCCTCAACCAACAGACCCACAAAAATACACACCGGCACACAATGCATCCGGCTAACAACACTTAATCTCGGTAAAGGTGGCAGCTTTAAAACACACACACACACACACACACACACACACAGACACACACACACACACACACACACACACTCACAAATACACACACTCACACACTCAAATCCATACCATCTAAAGTCTTAGGTCACAAAGTACGGTCAAGTACAGAACACAATAGCCCGTGAAAGGGCAGAGGTCAGCGTAGGATGGCGGTTGTAATTGGAAAGCAGCAGCTGTCCCACCTTGTACTTGGCACTGTTGACCAGCAGGTTGCCCTCGCGCAGCCAGCCCACGGAAGGCTTGGGGTTCCCAAAGGCCGTGCAGGTCAGGGTGATGCTGCCCCCTTCCTTGGCCTCCACATACTGCGGGGGCGTCTCCGTGAAGGTGGGCGGAGCTGAGGGACGGGGAGGACGCAGAGAAGACAAAGAAATCAATGTGTCGAATGTATGCTTTGGGGTTTTGTGTCATGAAGCAGAAGCATGTGGACAAGATAAAAAGCTCCAAGCAGCCTGTTGTCAACGATTTCTATTTTGATAATGAAAGTAAAAACTACATATAAATATATATACTTTTATTTATAGATAGAATACTCAGTGGAAAGGTTTCAGAGTGCTTGTTCGACATAAGGCAATATACATGTTTTTTTCAAATGGAGCTATATTATTGATTTTGTTTAGCTGAAGTTAACTCTTTAATTAAGCTAAGGCTAAACGGAAAAAAACTTGGATGTAGAATATGTAATTAAATGTTCCTTCCAAAAGAGTCAGAGACGAGAGATTGTGTATAATGATTTTCTATCCTGAATTGATTTGTTGTAATGCATATTTTCTGTGAGTTTAGGTGATGTCTTTATTTATCTAACTGATGCATGTTTGACTAGTCCACTAACATGGGTTTAATCCGTGCCAGTAGATAATAAACCGTTAAGAAACGTTACATTATTCCTATAAATTTGTAATTCTTATGTTACACCATCTTGGCTTCATTGGTATTGAATACTGTTATACTGTAATAATTTGAAAGAGAAGAAGTAAACACATTTTTTTTACAGAAGAATAATTTTGTGCCTTAGAATATATTGACCCATGATAATACGGAGCTGCTACATATTGCTAACCAAATCGACATTGATCTGTTCGTTTTAGTCAATAATAATAATAATAACAATAATAAACTTTATTTATATAGCACTTTTCAAAACACAGTTACAAAGTGCTCACCAACATGTCGACACCACAGCGGACAAGCCCATACGGATATGATTGTCAGAAGTTCAACGGATTTCCTCTGTGCATAATTCCAGATTAATTTTTTTGGGGGATATATATTCCCTGTATAATCACCTTAGGACCATGGCTGATCTGCTTACATGCCTAATCCCATAGCCTCTCAAATGCTATCGTGTCCTTCTATCTACAGTCATAAGCCATAGACCATACTGCTAATTCAACACTCACACTGATTACGGGCCAGGGCACCACGCAGACCACAGAGATGAGGTCGGTAAAGAGATTCAAGTGTGATATGATTCCATTGATATGAAGTGAAGCTTTGATCGTCTTTTGTGTGAATATTCCTTCCAGAGAATGTGTTACCTGAATGATTTAAGGTTCAAACAGGAAGCAAGATATCACATCTCCCTGAGTTCACTTAGTGTAGTACAAGTTGAAAAATCCACAAGATGCGACTTCTCTTTCAGTGGTTGTTAGTAGTGAACAAACAGAAACCCCCAGGCTTTTACTCCGATTTTTAATCCAATGAAAATAATCCCAGTGTGTGGCGAGCGTTCTGGTGCAAACTGGCATCACCCAGGTGGGAGCTACACACTGATGGAAGAAGATGACCCCCCCATCCCACACACACACACACACACACACACACACACACACACACACACACACACACACACACACACACACACACACACACACACACACACACACACACACACACATATGAACTCACTAACAGCACTGTTATAAACCTAGAAATTGCCTAGAAAAGCACTATATGAAATCATCATAATCATAATCGTCAACAGTGGACCACATTTGCAGATGCTAAACAGGAAATGGAGGTGAACCATCCCAATTCATTCACATCTCCATGTGCATTGGGCAACGTCGATATACAGTGTGTTTACACATTGAATCACAAGCCTTGTGATTCTTCTTGAAAGCAACCCCTCGGATTCTCCCCTGACCTAATCTCATTGTGAGTGACTCCCTCTCAAATTAGAGTCACACACGGCATCATTAAATCAAAATGCAATTGTAACGTGACTTGAGGATGTATCTTATAAGGAAAAACGTTGAAATGAAACTAATCACCATTATGCACGCTATAATCTTTAGAGGCAACACACCCAGAAACACATCTTTTTACCCTTTTCATGGAATCGTTATGCTTGTCTTTATGTTTGTCTTTCTGGTTAGTCATTTCAGTGTTGTCTTTACAAGGAGAACTGTCTAATTAGGTTTGACAGCGAGAGCAATTGCAATTGCACAAACATAGTCAAACCCTTCAGCCTAGAGCTTTCTGCATGCTGGACGGCAAATCGTTGTTAGTACCGTAATAGGCTTTTTCGGTTTTTATTTGTAATGAGTGTTGTTTGTTTTTTGTTATGATTCAAATTTGACGGCCATGGAACATTCTGATAAATTGGAGGACGTAGAAAATTGCGGCTTGTCCCTGCATCAAATATTCATATCATTTTCAATGTTGTTTTGTTTCTGGTTCATTAAATGTCAGAGTCTTAGTCATTCTAATCGAGAATGGGGCCTTACTTCCTAAGGCCTCAAAATTACAAAGAGCCAACCCATGACATCAAATAAACACGCCTCTGTTTTCCGTTTTATTATTCCGACTCATCTCTTTGTCACTCCTTTTAGCTGTCAAATCCATTTGATCCCCACGCATGAGATAGAGATCTGGGAGGATGGAGAGACGAAATTAGGCTTTCGGTTTGTCGTTACATACTCATTTAGATGCCGGTGAGAAAGATCTATATACAGCAGATAAGCTTTGTGCTACATTTGCTTTTGTGCTTTTCTTCCGTTTCCTGTTAACGCACCTGAGTATGAATAAGTATCTAACTATGCTTGTCATGTCGAATCAATTAAAGGAGGCACATCTAAGTTCTATTGAACTTTGACCCTACAAGCAGAGCATAAGACAATGTTCGATATAATTTTTAATGCAGGATGTTGTTTGATTAACCTGTATGATCCGTATTTTAATGGCGATTGTTTTTGGTTTTTACAGTACTCAGGTCATCAATAGGTTAAGTCCTATTTATGGCAACAATAGCTACTTTTACCAATATTGTGCCGCATGTGTATCATTATCCTACATATTTACGAGTTTGATTACAGCTGTTAAATGTTACCTCACTCCTTGAGTGAGTGAATGTGTGAGTGAGAGGACTGTCATGCAGATTGTAAACTAAGAGCATGGATGGAAACATCTTCTTCTCTTTTATCCTGCATCCTGTTTGATCTTCTGTGGGAAAAGGCGTCCTTTTCTTTCTTCACTACAGCTAGTACCCCGTACAAGAAGTATTCATCTGCTCACCAAAAGGATGAGTTCTGTCTCTTATCTCAGTGGGGTATACAGTGGCACTAGTGTACATCCGTAATTAAGGAAACGAAAAAGCTTTTAAGTCCCAGGCCAGAACACATTAAATTAAACAAAATCCCTGTCCTACAGATGTATAAGGCGATCTGAATAATTCTAATACTATGAATTATGTCTTTCTAGTGCTTTTAATGAAATCATAGAGAGAATTATGAATGGAAGACGTTAACAGTTAATTGGATGATATTTGTATTTTTCATATTTTAAAATAGAAGTAGAAGTAGTTTGGGCCTAACTGCAGGGTTCTAGTAGACTAGAGCGCCCATGTAACAAGTTGATCTAGCTCTGCACAAGGCACTGGGGACAGACTGGCACTAGATCGGCACAAAGACAACCAAACAATTACTTTCAGCTGGCTCAGTGCAGGAGACAAATAAAAATCGACTTTGAAAATAAGTAAATAATAAAGACATGAAAAAATGTAATCTTGTTCGTCGCATTCAGAGGTGATGATAATGTCCTTCACAGCACAACGGGACATTCGGGGACTCAACTCTGAGCTGTCTAATCCTATGTGGGATAAGCAGTTGCCAGTGGTCATGTATAAATCTGTTTTCTGACCGTGACGCAGAACGAGCCAGAGACCTTTTTTATCCCTTTAGAGACCCTAACCTGCAGCCAAGAGACACACACAGACAGAGACAGACAGACAGAGAGACAGACAGACAGACAGACAGACAGACAGACAGACAGACAGACAGACAGACAGACAGACAGACAGACAGACAGACAGACAGACAGACAGACAGAGAAATAGAGAGAGAGAAAGGGAGAGAGAGAGAGAGAGAGAGCGAGTCATAATGAGAGAGAGACAGAGAGAGAGATAGAGAGCAGGAAAGACAAACACATAGATACAGAAAGACAGAAAGACATACATTTATTTATATATAAAGATAGATAGACAGATATATAGATAGACAGATAGACACAGTAAAAAGAGAGAATTAATGAAAGGAATTCATTACAGGGAAAATCACACTGAATGAAAATGGACAACAAATGCAAAATCGAGTAGAGACCAGCAGTTCTTTGGGGTATTTTGTTCACAGCAGGTCTGTGGCTCTGGCGCATCATCCAGCGGCATGGGGATCACGGAGGTGGTTGGGTCTATTTTTAAAGCGCAGGAAAAAAGACTTAGCCCCCTGTGAGTTGTGAACCCTGCTTCCTTCACATCTCCTCTTGTCTAGGCGGGCCATGCTCTCTGAGGGAGAACTGGGTCGGCACACAAAGTTCTGAAAGCATCTTAAAATGTTTGGAAAGGAGAAAAAAAAAATGGTACCGTTGCGGTGCTTAAGGAGAAGCTGCCGTGTCACACTGCAACCGTGGGAACATCTTGACTCGTGGATCGTTTGTTCATCATTTTGGGGCGGGTAATGTTACATACTCAGCGGTCGCAAAGAACATGTCGTGTTCCCTGAGCGCCAACTACACGCCACAAAACTTTGTTTCATTTTCATATTTTAGATTGTTGATAGCTATTTTTTTTTTCTATTTTTTTAAGTGTTTGCAGCATTTTATAGCGACAGAAGTTAACCCACCCTCATGGAAGTGATGACTCGTTTGGTTCACAGCATAATATAGCATAACGTAGCACACCCTCCCACAACTTATTCATCACAAGCTGTTTCAACGATTACATACAGATTTTTTCAACCCTATTTTGCCATGGTTTAAGTGACTAATGCGGGCAAAAAAAATGTAATGGGTTCGGCATTGCGTGAGAGCGTTGCAGCCATTGCACTCGTGAAACTGGCTACAATGTTACCCTTTGGGGCGATACCGCCCCTTCAAACTGCATCCTCTAAAAGTGCTTGTTTTCGCCACTGGAGGATCCTATTATTAGATTGCAGGGCCTGTATCATTACGGATATTTGGTTCAGGTTGAAAAATACAGAAGTCATCTTTTAACAAGCTCTGAGTTTGTCTAAAGTTGGAAAATTAAGAAGAGTAGGAAGCTGTTTCACGTTCCATTAATGAATGGATTATAACCCTGATCTGCTTATTGTTGGATTGGTTTGAAGCCTTCTGGCCCATCCAATTAGATGGATTCATACGCAGCATAACAGAACAAAACATTTCAGGATCCCCTTTTACTAAAAGAACAGAGGTCACCATCTCTATCTTTGGCTTTTAATACAAAGAGGAGCATGTCAACATTAAACAATGTTGCCTGACACACGATGTCGACAAGTTTTCTTGCTGACAAAGAAGTCTATCCCAGGATAAAACCTTCACATTGAGTAATATTACCTAACATGTTTCCTTTAGACACATCTAAAGGAAATTGACTACAAACCGGGCCACACCACTATATCTAATAAAACAATCCCATCACTACATTGAGGCCCCATCATGTACAGACCAAAGTTGGGAGCTGAGAGCAGGCTATCCAGTCAAACACCACTGATGGATATTACCTCATGTGCTGTGGGGCCACAAGGGGGTTGGCGTAGTCTAGTGTGTAGTTTACCATGGCAACCAGTATACCAACCTGTGTCAGGACAACCAGACTCCCTCGAAGTGCTTGTCTATGTGTGCAGTGTGTGTGTTTGTTTGAAGTGGCGATATAAACGCTTCAACAGCAGGCTGAGTTGACTGTGCGTGTGAAAGTGCATACTGCCGCATATGTGGCTGGGGGCGTTCCTTGAGATGCTAAGTTCTGTGAGTGTACAGAACATTGCATCCCACTGACTGTTAGCTTATGCACATACCATAAGGGATGACTAATATGGATCTCAGAGCCCCGTTTCCTGGGTTATTTCTGACAGAAAATGCCACAATTAGTATTTATCCACTACTTGTGGACTTGAATGTCAGTGGCCCTTGGGAAGGTTAGCAAATGGCTTCCAAAGCATATAGAGTATTTACTATGCAGTAAATACTATTAGAAACATAATGTCCTCTGGCTGTTGTGAAATACGCCAGGTAAGCACAGCAAAACATTGAAGAATGTGTGCAATGTTCAAAAACGTACTACTAATTACCCATCGTTGAGTGAACACCGAACATTACTGCCAGCCGCTCGGGGTGCAGTTCTAAAATAGAAGCAGTTTCGCTCCACGAAGATTTTTTAACTTCCAGAGCGTTGCTGGAAGTTAGATCTTGGAGGCATTGGCTGGTGTCAGAACAGGGTGTATTTGGTCTTCATTTTTAAAACACACCAAGATTAGTTGCACACCTTTTGGTTTTTCATAGACCGTTTATTAGTCACATATATTTTTCCAGACACCCCGTATGGTTTCAGACACTGCATATGACAAGGCGGGGTGCTGGGTGCAGGGTACTTACCGTTGACGGTCAGATGCACCCAGCTGCCGTTGTTGAAGGTGTCATAATGCTGCTCGAGCATCAGCACCTTGCACTCGTACCAGCCCTGGTCGTCGGAGCGCACATTCTCTATCCGCAGGGAAGACTTGCCCTGCAGACTGGCTCGGCCTGTCGCGAGAGAGAGAGAGTTGGGGAGAGAGAGAGAGTGGGGGTGAGAGAGTGGGGGTGAGAGAGTGGGGGTGAGAGAGAGCGAGTTGGGTTGAGAGAAAGAGTTTGAGAGGGAGAGAGAGAGAGAGAGAGAAAGAGAGAGAGAGAGAGAGAGAGAGAGAGAGAGAGAGAGAGTGAGAGAGAGAGAGAGAGAGAGAGAGAGAGAGAGAGGCACAACGATTAATCAATAAATCTATAATTTTTGGAACACATTCACAAATGTAAAATTACTCTCACCATCTGGACAAGGTATGTAGTGCAAAACCTGTGTGTAACTTGGACGACGACAAAAGAGGTTCAGGTTTAGGTTTAACTCCCCCTCAACCTGAACAGAGCTGCGTACTTGAGGATGAAGTTTGTTCAAAACTCTGGGTGACATATTGCTGACAATGCAAGGGAAAGGAATTTGCACCCAAAAGTTCTGCACTAAAATTGGATTTCTTTTTTTCGGGGCATGGAGAATGGGGACTGCATGTTTCTACCAATAGATTGCTGATATGTTTCGCGAACAGCAGGTGTTAGTTAACATGAGATGAAATATTCGCTGACATTAGCATGACTGATATTAATAAGGCAACACACTTTAATTAGTTTTTCGATAAGATTCTTCATCAAAAAGTTAGCATTCGTCAGGCAATAAGGCAGAATTTAGAGAATTATTAAGTAATAAGAACGGCTCAGGATATTGCAGAGAACATAAATGACACCTCTCCACAACAAAACCTGCAACTCAAGCCCTGCCTGCCACATCCTGCTGTACCCTACCATGATGTGAGTGATGTTTTCCATTTAGACCTGTGCCAAGAAAGGTCATTGCTTCCTGTGAGGCGGTGACCAACACAACAACATCACAGAGCCCATCGGGGTCACCTTCCATCGAGAGGGATCAATATTTTGAAATTGACTAGGACTACAGGAATTAAGGAGTAGCATTTTCCAAAGCATAAGGTGCTGTTGCCCCCGGGGCAATCTGGCACCCGGATTGTAGCAGATGGTATCTGGCAATATGGACGAGACAAAGGGCTTTCTGGCAGCAAACACCCGCTCAACGATAAAACGTTGGCATTATCAAAGCCTGACTATCCCTTATTAATCCTTCTATCCTCTCCACTTAGGGAATAGTCCTGATTTATCTAAACCCCTTGCATGCTAGTTTGGGTAAATAAAACTGTTGTGTGTAAACATGGGTGCAATAAAATGTCACTTCAGAACCCATGAGAACAATATAACTGTTCATAACACACAAATCTTGATTGGCTGTCAGGTGTTTAATTGGTTAATGCGTTCCTCCTGAACTCCTGGGGTTTCCGGTTCGAACCCTATAGGGTCGGACTATAACAATAGTTATTATAAGGGGTGCCGTGGAAGGTGCCAGTTTAAGGTGTAGGTAAATGCAGTGGCTGGTGGATTGTAGTAGAATCACAATGTAATCACAATGTAAAATGCAACTGGACTGATGTAGTGGAAAACCCTACTCTCAAAGAAATGACGGGCTTCCGTCTTATCATTTTGTTATAACATTGTGCGTCCGAGGGACAGCAAGCAGTGGAGGATCCAGTGTGCCATGGAAATTAGATCTCAAGGCTTCAAAAATGTGCGATTCAACTTGCTGAGCAACGTCACGTTCAAGCTATTATTTCTTTGTCTGTTTGTGCACGTTGCATAACAACAAATAGATTGTAGCTGTGATAAAAAGAAAAAGATAAAAATACAATTATGCTTTTTAATTATCGACATTGGGAGCCTCGATTGATGTTTGAGCATTGAGTCCCACCAAAAAACTTCCATTGTCTTCATTCTACTTATATTACTTATTATCATTATACTTATATATTATGCTGTTGTTTAGGAAATAATTCTGCAATGTGTGTAAGGCACCACAATGTGATGTATACATTGGACCTGCAGAACGGGAAACCACAACCATTATATGCGCTCTAAGTAGTCAGTACAAGACGGTACTAGTCAGTACAAAACAGTTGCCTAGTATAGAATAGCAAAGCCACGAAAAGTTTTCTCAGTTAAAAAAAGAACGCTCAGGAAGAGACAATTTCAGACACCGGGGATGGTTGTCAGCAAGCGTCAAACTAAATGAGGACAGGGTGAAATAATGTGGCAAAGTATTCAGTCGTACTGTTCAACGAGTTCCAGCAAAATAAACACATGGAGTTGCCATTTCATCAGGTATAAGGACCAATTTGATCCTTTTTTTTGTGTACCATCCCACTCTGTGGATCAGAGACTACATCCCACACTGCTATTAAGCCCGGAAGAGCAATTTCTCATTTCAACTTTTAAATACACATAATGGAGCAGCAACGTTGACTTTCAGACACATTTTAATGCTCCAGGGAATCCCTCCCCCCTACACACACTCCCACACACACTTTCTTTCGGGGGGGACTAGATGATAAACTGTCTACTGTCACACCGCAAGGCCCATAGACACTAACAAGAATGTATTCACTGGCCCAAGAGGAAAGTCTTGGATTAGACCATGTAGGGACCTGCATAGGCCACACTTGAGGTCTGAACGCAGGTTGTGAGTCTGGATGCACATAATAAAGCTCTCACAGGGGATCTCCTGCACATGGACAGTGGCATCTGCAGGTACTGTCCACTATATTCTGACCCATATCCAAGGGGACAGGAATGTTATCAGATAGGAAATACTGGGAGTTTTTACCACTGAGAAATGACTAAAATAAAATGATGGTAATGATGATACAATATGCAACACAACCCTGCATGGACAAAGGTAATGAACAGCATATTTCATATTCAGATGCAAGGTTGTTAAATTAAGCTTGGGCAGATTTATGTTTTTTTCATTTCTTATTCGCGAACCAATCTTTGACGCAGCTCATCTTTCTAGATGGCAAATGCCCATTCAGTTGAAAGATTTATTTTCTGTGCGCTCACGCATGGCCTTTTCTTTCTGGGGTTCATTGTCTTTTCCGAGAGGCCGGATATAACTACCCCCTAGCCTCATCTGATAGTGTTTAACTTTGCTCTGTTTGAACAGAGTCAAAGGAAGTAGCAACACAATCGTACGTGGAGGGAAGCGACAGCCCAGGGAGGCAGATAACCCGCAGCCAGCAGGACGTTCCTCACTCAGCTGATTAAGGAACAAGTCCAGCTGTTCGCCCACTAAAAAAATCTATTCAGTCAGCTTTCACGTCTGCGCGTCTCTTCCATCAACTCCCCGTTGTCCCCCAATTACAGCGCTTTGACAGACGCCCACTCTTCATGATTGACACAAACGAAGATGTCATGGCAAGAGTGGCCCAAGATGCAGGAGGATTGAAAGGGGTGTCAAGGTGCTTTAAGTGCTTTTTGAGTGCTTTAAGTACAATTCTTCTTTGTGTCATTTGTATGCAACAGTATTTACAAGCAAATACAATGCACTGCAACGTCCATGGTTGAAATGTATTAAGACATGTGAGACAATATACAAATCCATAGACCACAAGCGCACGTTAAAAACCTAGTGAGGAATGCAGTACAACGGCCCCCTGAATGGTTAAAACATTTTGAAAATAACTGACTACAGCAGTCTGACCGGTTGGCCGGACAAAACTCGATACGGCACACTTTTTGAGAGGGAGTGACCGATATGCGAGTCCTGAGGGGAGGTGTCTGTAATAGTGGTGCAGGGTGTGTTGTGTCTGAGGCTAATGTGTGACCCTTTCACCCTTTTCCGTCTAATGTGAACGCCGCTGAGTGATTCTTGCTCCAGTCCAATGAGTTTCTACTCATGCGGATGATCTTGTTGTGAGGGGGGTTGAGGTGGAAGTTGCTCATGGAACCAAACCAGGCGGTTGTGCTCAATGTGACGGCGGACGGATAAAAGATCTGTTGAATGCTTTTCAGAGAAAAAGCAGTGTGTTCTCAATCATGTTTCGCTTCAGATAAATAACCGTCTTTTTGGGGCAGGTTAGGTTCGGCTCTATGCCTGGAACCAAATTTATAATGAAATGATAATCCTTGAAGGTTAGACAGAAAAGGGAGGTTGCAGATTTATAAGCTGTAGCAGATGTCTGAGAGGTCGCTCCTTTTAAATGTCACCATTTTTAGTTCTGGGAAGGAGTTTCCATAGGAGGACCGGACCAAACCGGGGCACCCACTAATTCAATATATGGCTTAGTAATAGTTCCACGTTGACGCAACGCAATGATCGTACAGTCGATTCGACACAGTCGTGACCTGTTTTGTTTCTGCGTCGGGTTTTAGTGAGCGGACCAATCACAACCCTTGCTGCTGCGTTACCTCGACGCAAGGTTACAACTTTTGGGAGGCGCACGTCAGGCCCTTGTGGATGATGAAAGTCGGTTCCACAAGGACGTAATTGGTCCGGAAACCCCCTTGCGTTGCTTCCTTGAAGGGCCAAGCTAACCCCTTGAACCCACCACAGACCTGCCCCTTCCACATTGACCCTGCATAATTCTCTTTCCAGTATCTCTGAGCCCCTCTGTTTTTGTTAAGTTGCGATCTCACAAAAGGGACAATGACTTACAGAGACCAAGGGCAAACATGTTTCAGAGTCTGACAGTTTGCTTTGTGAACGCCAACTGCCGAAATGGTCATCCCGGAAATCACTTGTTCCAGATATCCTCCTGATCTAAAGGGATCACAATGCAAGTCTTTATGAGAGTTCATCCAAGCTGCACTGGATCTCGACCTCTGTGTATGCTACAATGATGATGACGTAGAACTGTTGCGTAGAAGCTGGATGCAGGATTCCAATCTGCAGTACAAAAAAAGGTCATGTGACACAATACCTTCTTTCTAGTGTGCACAGTATTGTTGAGGTTAGCTGTACTTTGTAGCATTGAAAATTAATTAAGCTTTAAGCTTTTAATGGTGTCCAAAAAACACTGCATATGCATGTGTGGGGGGGAATTGATTGGCTTTCATAGCTATAATAAAGTGAGAAAATGGCTCATATTGTTGCTAGTTCATATAGATTTGAGGAAGACAACTGTATTTATCGTTTCTCTTATAACATAAACATCATTCTTGTCACCTTCCTGTGTATTACCAGCTGAGAACACTGGATTGGATTTTATTGGATTAATATCTTAATTTCAAGGTTTTAACTGAATTAAATTTAAATGCGACAATGAGCTAAATTCCAATGAACGTCAGAGATCCATGATAGATATAACACAAACAACCAGCTAATGCAATTAGGCTGTCATATTATCAATTTAGTGGTTAGACAAGCTATACCCACCTTGTCTTCTACTCTAAATATAAGATGGATGATAATACATGTGCAAATATAGCTCTTAGGTAATCTGTAATTAACATAACCTGTTCTTTGCTTCTCTTGTCGCTGCCATTCCCTGTCCTCTGGCCCTCAACAGTTGCTCAGGAAAAGTGAATATCTACGATAAACCCCCACAAGAGCAAATATGTGTTTTGCTTGACAAAATGGTGAATTATAGGAGGCCTAAAAGGTGTAAAGAGCACTTTAATGGATATGTACTCCTTTATCTGATGCAGACTCTGGCTCTAAGGCACATATTGATAGATGTCAAAGTCAATGTTTAAATGGGATGCTAATTGTAAAATGCAAAATAATGTGATTGATTAGAAATGGAATTCCGTGGATAAAAAGCCATTTTTCCCTTTAGTAAAAGTTAGGGAGGGAAGGCACTGTGGCTTTTAATTGTGTTAAAGCTGTATTGTGCTTTTAACTAGCACTAGCATTAACGTGTCATGCACAAAACCCTTGAAACAAGCGAAAAAAACAATCTACTGTTTTTTACCTATCGCTACATAGATAAAAAAAAATAAAAAAAACATATAAAGTGTAAAGGTATTTTAGCCTCAATAATGAGTATTACGCACAACCACTGACACAATAACGCTAACAATAACTTAAAAAATTGACAAAGAGTTATCTGAAACATCATCCGTCAATTCCATTACCTTAAAGACAACATCGGGCCCCTAATTGTATGCATTGTTCTTGGTCCCATCAGAGCAAGAATTGGTTCAAAAAAGGAAACAATTTGAAAACAAATCAAAGTAATGGGTTCCGGATGAACCAAAAACAATTATAGGTAAAGAGAGTGACACTGGGGTATTGATGATACCACAGGGTAAGTGTGGTTGTGGTGTTGGAAGAGGTAATATTATCGGCCCTGAAAAAAGCACTGGCTTGTTTAAAGGTCCTGAAGGTACGATTTGTGCACTATAATTTGAGGTTAATTTGTTTGAAAGCAATCCTTTAGCTATTAGTGAGTGCAATGCTCACAGCAATGCTGTAAGAATATCTATTCTATCTGATTGTGCCTACCTCTGCATGCGAACATTACAATTGAATGCTGCTCCCGGGTAACTTCTGACCCCTCAGGGCATCTCTTCCCTGATTATTACGGGGAATCCATCTTGCCTGTCAATCACATGCGTGCACACAGTGTTATCATTGCTAAACCACAGGTGCAGGAGGGAGGGCAGATTTTTTGGGGATTATTTAGAATATCTTGCTCTCTTGAGTCTTATCTGCTTCCAAATCATACAGACCACTGCTTTAAGGGGTTGACTAAAACCCGAACTGAACAAACCTCTAGTCAAATAAATCTATACATCTATCATTCAAAGACTAATCCTTGAACTGTAGAGATACCACTTCCAACTTCCAAACTCAGCATTTAAGGCTAAAAGATTAATATAAGTGGAGCCAAAGTACGTCCCCAATGACGGCAAGCTGAAAACGAAAGGTGTTAATGGTTCGACGATGCATTCAGATCCTACAACAATAACCTTGTTGCGGTTTTATTCAGAGATGAAATTATCCGTGGTGCCAGTTTAATGTGAACCACAATGTCCGTCCCTTACACCATGTCCAAGCACAAGAAAACACCACATGCCCCTTCAAAAGCGAACGACCCTGCACACCTCACTGACATTCCCCAGGGGTGTTAAAGGAATAAGAGGACGGAGCTTACCAGCGTACTCGGGGTCCACATGTGGGGGGTAGAAGCGGAAGTTGATAAAGAAGGGGATGGGCATTCCATACTTGAACCACTCCACCACGTAGGGCTGACCGTTGAGGGGGTGGGGCACGTCGCATCCCAGGATGACGATGTCGCCCGCGCGCGCCGTCACAAACTGGGGCTCGTCCTGCACTCCGCGGGGGGCACCTGGGGTGAAGGCATTGGGGTTTCTTGGTCAAAATCGCCAGGGTTTGTTGCTCATACTCACAGCTGAAAGGGTTCTGGGTTCCTTCACCTCCAATGCAAGCTAACCTACAGGTATCTGTAAGCCAGCTGTCCCACCGCTACCTGCTCCATTTGAATACCATCGTCTGCCATCATTACATATATAATTGGCGCTATCATTATATTTTATGATTATTTTTATTTTAAGAATTGCAAGAATATGGATTTATTTGAATATCACTTTTATAACGAATGAGAGGAGTGCCAAACATTTCACAGTATCTCAAGTGTCGCCCTCTGATATTTTTATGGTCCGTGGTGTATTGGTTATAGTTGTCGATCTGAGAAGCTTTTTCCACTGATTCTTCCTGTCTATGAGGAGAATGAACACATCTTGTGTCATCTTCAGCAGCTTCAGCTATTTCTTCACTGCCTTGTATTATTTGTGTGAGTGTTGGCCAACAAAATCCTAGAATATAGTACCTACGCCATTTGGATGAGTCAACACGGGACCGAATCAACAGACAAACGTGTGTGCTCTCATGTGTACATTTGGGGTTCATGAAGGCATCAGCATCTGCTTTGATGGTACACTTTGTCAGCTCATTCACCTGAAGCAGTCAACTTAAGGTAACAGTGATGAATTATATTTTTTACCATTGCTTGTACACCTTTAGCTTTTTCAGAATCTAGTCAATTAAACGATCAGCAAACCCCATTGAAACACACGGTCTGGGTTGGGGGGGGGAGGGGGGAGCATCGATCTCAGGCTAATTACTGTGTAGCTGGTCTTTATGACCGGAAATGTGGTGTGGTAGCATTTACAAGTCAATATGGCTCATATGCACTCACGTGTCCCAGCATTCTAAAGCATCCATAAAGGCTTGGCTAATAAACTCCAGGTTTATTTGATATGTCTGCTGCGTGAGGCCCTACAGTTTCTAGTAACTGATCACGAAGCCATGGCGGCCTTGAAGGCAAATAAACAAATAGCAAATCTTCTTGACTCGAGATTAAGTCCGGAAGGGTAATGATATACTTTGGCATTATGTGCTCACGTCACTTCCCTATATCAATTTGAATCACTGCTGCGCTTTTTATTACACATCCTGCACATCACAGAGTGGTTCAGCCACCTGATGTGCCATGTACCAATGACCTCGTCTTGGTAAAAAAACGTTGGTGGACAGGTGTGGGTGAATAAACATGGCCTACTCCAGACTATCTCCCAAATATACTAGTCGGAGGAAGTTGATACTACAAACTATTCACCTGAAAACAAACATTTGAAGGGGATTTTGTAATGAAATGCGTTACGTTAAGTCAGAATTTTCATGCAAACACAGGGCAACCATGCATGGATGAGAGTACATAAAAAGACCTTCAGCCACAGCCAATCTGTGACGGGAACATTGAGAAGGGTGTGGATCAAGTGTTGGTTAACAGTGATCAGGCGTGCCTGGATGCATACTTATTTGGTGAAGCATTGATGTGTCCAAAAATCTAATAATAAAATGTTATAATCCAAGTGATTAGTTGATTGAGTGATCCAATCCACTTTTAAGTCGTGACTTTAGGGCGCTCCTTATTTGGCCTCCATGGGATCGGCTCTGGATGAATCCACATGAATTGGGCCCTGCCTCTCCTCCCTACTGGCTTTCTCAAGTCCGTTTGGTATAAAAGGGGATGATGAAAGCGTTGCATGCCAACGCCTGCGAGAGGCTTGGCTGAGTTAGGAGCAGGGTGAAGATCAAGGGGGCCAGAATCTTTAAACGCTACATCAGGAACTTATATTATTGCATTCCGCACACTAGGATAAAAGCCAATATTAATATTGATGACATTCATTTACATCGAGATCCATTAAGGGACCTAGAAATGTTACTAAGTAAAGAAAAAAAAATGCACGCCCACATATGTGTAACTTCAAACGATATTGTAAACTATATGGGTCATGTGAATGCTAATCACGAGCCTAAATACTACCTTGGTTTTTGCTTATCTGTAATGTATTTGAGGTGTGGAGATCTTGAAAAAAAGTTGATTTACACATTTCCAACTCCTTTATTCAGTTACACTTGACTACCCAACAGTATCTGTATCTCATCAACACCTGCAACCAAAGGTTTTTCGCTGGAGGAGCAAGAAAAGGTGAACTAAAGGTTTAAATATGTAATACTAAGGTATGGTAGATTGAGATTCATTCTGCAAAATTGGTTCCTGCAATCCAATACAAGATTGAGAAACTTCAATGATTTATGCCCTACCATTGTGCATAAATCCTGCAAGTTATTAATAAAAACTATAAGTGAGATTAAGAGGCACATCTCTATTTAGATCTACAGTCACCTTGCAACAAGGATGCACGTAGGCTATAGTGGCTCACTGCTGTGGCACATCAAAATCCATGTCTAGAACGAGGAGATAATATTCAGACCATAATTGCTTCATACGTGGCGAGTATGTTTCTCTCTTTCTATCGAAAGCGGCATATTGATGATGTAATGTGCTTGTGCGCTCTCATGCTTTCTGGGAGAGCAGTATAATAATGGGGTCTGAGCATGAACACAAGTGCTTTTCCCTCGTTCCCTCTCTCCCTCGCTCTCTTTCGCTCTCCATCTCTCTTTCTCTCCCTCACACTGATACCAACACAGAAGAGCAATAGAGACACACACACACACACACACACACACACACACACACACACACACACACACACACACACACACACACACACACACACACACACACACACACACACAAACATACACACACTCCCTCAAGCGGCACCATGTGTTGATTGGCTGCTGGTGACATCACCGCAGAAGGCGCAAAAACAGCCCCCTTGGAAGGTATGACTTCACTGTTTATACGGGAGCGACAGAAAGAGAGAGAGAGAGAGAGAGAGAGAGAGAGAGAGAGAGAGAGAGAGAGAGAGAGAGAGAGAGAGAGAGAGAGAGAGAGAGACATAGGGGATGGAAGGATAGGTTATATGCTTATCCTCTGCCCCATAAGGATTGGGCTCATTTACAAAGAAAGGCCCTTGAGAATGGGATGGAGGGGGAGGGTTGTCACATGGTGTAACTACAGAGGTGCACCGACTAAAGCACCAACCCAGTGGTGTACAAGACCTTGATGTCAGGGTTTGCATGGAAATCTCGTGTTCATTTCAGTACCATCTGAGTTGCCTTTATATGGCTGGATCTCTGTACCCAATGGTAATAGATTCGTAACTGCCTTTACCAGGTTCATAAATATATAACAAAAATAATTAATACAAATGACTTGAAGGCAAAACTCAATGGTATAGCATACATAAAGGAAATTGGAATTTCCTCCCAAAAAGCAAAAGAGAAAAAGTCTGTAATCTTTTTCTTGCTCTTTATCAGAGTTATTGTCACTGAATTGTCTACGTGTGTTAATGTGTTCATATTTCCGACTGGTATAAATGGTTCGTACAGTGTGTGCCTAGCAGCCAAAGTCAATGCCGGCTGTGAACCTGAAGATATCCTGGAGCAAGAAGTCCAACCTCTATCTGCTCCTTAATGGCATGTATCCAAATACAACTTCTCTAGATAAAAAAACTTTGAAGAAGTCTTCCCACGCATACTAGCACAGAGACTCAGAGCGTAGCAGATTAAAACCAACAGTATTTTACTGCATTTCATGGACACACTGTTGGTGTGTTTGTCTCTTACACACTACCCAGCCCTTTCTTTTGTTGCGCTGAACGTTGTCCCAGTATCCCTGGCTTCTATACACGCTCTCAGATAGTCTCCTGCTAGATGCTTGGCCATACTTAAGCTGGGACAAGTGGAGCAATCTGTGAAAGTGACTCCCACAATGGAACATGAGACTTTCACACAAAACAGCAGGAAACATTGACACATTTACAAGGTTGTGCACTATCGCACAGCCCATTATACTGGCAGTCAAAGAAGCAGCACTGTGGAGGACGGTTAAACCTTAAGTGTAAGCATGAGGGGCTGGGACTTCAAGTCAAGTGTGTGTGTGTGTGTGTCTGTTTGTGTGTGTGTGTGTGTGTGTGTGTGTGTGTGTGTGTGTGTGTGTGTGTGTGTGTGTGTGTGTGTGTGTGTGTGTGTGTCTGGTTGTGTCTGTTTGTGTGTGTGTGTGTGTGTGTGTGTGTGTGTGTGTGTGTGTGTGTGTGTGTGTGTGTGTGTGTGTGTGTGTGTGTGTGTGTGTGTGTGTGTGTGTGTGCATGCTCGTATGTGTGAGCCTGTTTGTGTGAGTCAAATTTCAGAGAAATAATGAACCCAAAACTAATCTTGGTTTTGGAAGTTCTTAAAAACTGTCAGCTATAGTTTGTCAGCTAGCTAGTATGCATGCTCAGAGCTTGATATCAACATCGCTAGCCACAATTTAAGCAAAGAATCACTTCTAAAATAGTCAACCATGTTCCAAAGGATTTGTTGCCCAATGAAAATATGTAAATGGATGCATTGATCGAATATATGAATAGGAAAGAAATTGTGCTGAGCCCGAATAATCAGATAGCATCTATTGCATGCTATATTCAAATATAAATTCAGAAAACATAAAAAATATTTGAAGCTTGAAAGTATGGAATCGGTCCAGCCCTAAAAATATAGCAATTAAATAAAAATACACCAAATATCACTAATGAGCAAAATAAATAATTTGTAAAGCACAGAAAGGCCAAGTGATAGTGTTTTGTTATTCTTTTTTTCCCGTAAAGCCAGGAAAGCAATTATGTTGAACCATGTGTGTCCAGGTACCTAGGGCAGAGACCTTAAAACATGACTTGAGATAGTCTTAATTAGAAGAAACCCAACCAAAATCATCCCTGCATTCACAGGTTACCCCAAGGGGAAAATAAAGATAGCTTCAAAACAGCCCCAGAATACAGATAGGATTGCTTAAGCGAATCAGCTTAGCGCTCAAATTCTCTTAACTAGACATAAAAAGCCAGTACAATACAATTTGAGATCAATAGAGCAAAGAGTGCGAAAAATAAAGTATTCACTGTGCAATCACCCCTTAGAGACAGTGGGAATCCAAGTAGAATGAGCTGTATGAGGGGATTGTAAGAGCTAGTGTTTAAGAATATTTTTTTCCTAAAATGAATCGCAATGCCAGAGCAAAGCCTGACACTTCTCTCCTTCGACAACTGTCCGGCTGGAGAGTCGATACCGCCGAAAATAGATCACAGTGGGTTGAGGAACTCTAACAGGGTAGGATGGACTTGACCTAGTTCTGCTCACAGAGCCCCAAACGAACATCCTTCATCATTTGAAATTCAAAGCAGACCATTCCTATGAGAATGCTGCATCTGACTCCTGCATCGCCTAAAATATAACTCCACAACTCTGCAGGATACTGTTACACTGACAGGCTTGGTTCAAGGGTTAGTCACATCTTAATTAACCCAGAAGAACCCACAACATCTCGATAACCCTCACAGAGGAATGCTGTGTTCCTAATGAATTAGGTTTGGACACTCGTTGTATGTGTTTGTTTCTTTGATCACATTTATGTTTTGTGATTTTGTTTTCACTGGATGTGCGTTTAAATGCCCTAGCTATGTCCCCTCGTTGTGAAACCTGCCCTATTCTTCGGTTAGGGTTGAGGATGCTGATAAATATCATGGAAAATAATTCTGTACTATAATGACTGTAATTAAAAACTTACTATCAATTAATATACTGAACTATAATTCTTTTTTTATCATCTTCCCAGATTCTTCAACCTGATAGTAGGTGCTTAGGTGAATGGTCGCTATCATCATAGAGATAACAGCCCATGCAATGAGCAAGTGCTCAATACTTAACGACTCTGAGTATCTGAACAAAGTTGCAACGCCAAACTGGAATCCCCAAAAATGAGCATTTCACCCAATAAATGAGCTGCATTATTTGAAGGGTCCAGGGTTCCTTTCCCGTCACATGGTTGACATCTCTGGGAATGTCTGCTGACTGCTACTGAAAGTCTGTCCAGCGGTATCCCAGCGGCCCTGGCCCTCCGGCGAGACCGGCAGGGACTGCAGTGTTCATTGAGGCTCACTGTGGGTTGAACCTCAAGGTGTTGGTCATTCTTATCAGTCCAAATAAAAGAGGACTGAAGGGACAGGTTTCAGGCGTTGAAGTGCCATCATTTAGCTAGCAGGTCAGCTACCACGAGATGCATACTGATCGGGGGAATTATGAGAATATTTGCATTGAGGTCTCACTTTACATAATTATTCAGTAACCCATCACCTCTGGCTGCTCTTGTCACTTAATACCCAGGTTCTATATAGGGGAGGGGTATGAATCAACCAATCAGCGAAGTAGGGGCCGTGAGACGAAGGGTAGGACTTAGATTCCTTTAGAATGGAGGGACTAGAAGCAGGACTACAATCCAATTAAATCAGTTGACCACGAGTGGCTCATGTTACACTGCAGGCTTTTATTTGGATCTAATAAAAGCCACACAGCGTGGTAAAGCATGAAGTGACACATTTGGCCAAATTAGATCAGTTGATCGAAAGGTTCAAACAATTCGCAGTTGTCTCCCTCCAGGCCTCTACAGGGAAGCAGAATATGATTAACACAAGTGGAAAGAGCATGGTGCCCCTTTCGGCAGAATCAAATAAAACATATACCGGTAAATCATGTTCCGCTATTTGATATCTATGGGTTCTAAAAAATCATGAAACAAAAACTAAACCCATTAATTTAACCTGTTGCAGAGTTATTCAGAAGTCTTCGCTGGTGGGAGTACTGACGAGGACAGAGAACTGGCTGTTGAGCTCCTGGTGACTGTGTGGAGCTATGGTGCGATGGTTTCAGGCGGCCCAGTGGACCTACTGCCCTTCTGAAGGTCCACACCATTCAGCCTGTCAGCTCTTCAGATGTAATAGGACAAACCTCACTGGATATCTTACCAGAAGAGCTTCAGCCGTAAGTATCCTCACATTGTAATAATTAAAAGATTGATGAAGATATTATTAATAGAAATGTGATGACGATGATGACGATGAAGATGGATGGATGGATGGCTGGATGGATATTGTCTGTTATATAATTGGGGTTTTTGAGGGTTTTTCCAGGCTGTGTAGACCTACAAGCCCACCCTTACTGGGCAATTAAAGCCTTTCAGCTTGATCTTTACAATTACAGGGAGTGAGGGGCTGATGGAATGTGCTGAACGATGGGGCCGACGTAGCCAGTGGTTCAGAAAATGGGATGTTTATCCATCTGGCTAGGATTTAAGGGTTCTACCACTTAAATTAAAGTATAACGGTAATTATATAAGAAAATATAGCCCTACAACCATCTCATCGTGTTAGTGGCTTAGTTGTTTTTTGAAGTTCTGTATCACCCAGTATTAATTAGCTAAATAGCTTCCTGGAGTTCAATTATAAGATGTTACAATATCAATGTTAATAACTGTGCCGAATTAAAACACAATAAACAGCGTACGTTCAGCGTGAACACATAGGCACAGACTACAGTGAATAATACATTTATGAAATGTTTGGCCTGAACATAAATGGATACTTATGGATGTCAACGGTAGCACCAACGCCACAATTATGGCAAACTTACTCAAGAAACACTCACATTTTTTTAATTAACAACCAATATAACAGATTTACGACTATACCTCAAAAACAACACAATAATAAGCAACACATCGGGCTGCGTATGGAAGCTGAGGCCTGTTAACACATTCCAATGAATATCTAGTTTATGACTAAATAATACATAAGTACAATATAATAAATAATAAATCACATAATGAATCTCTCACAAGGAATAAACACTGCAACAGTTGCAGTGTTTATTCCTCTTCAGTGAATACCAATGTGGCTGACTGGAGGCCCGCGGTGCGGCGTGCACCCCCATCCATCAGGCGGCTGCTGACACGCTGGAAACGAGCAAACAGCCAAGCGTTAATGTGAGGCCCCGCCATGTCGCTGGGAATTCAGAACACAGCCCGGTCGGAGGACGAGCCTCCGATGGAGTGAAATACAGAGATACCGGGAGGCGGGTTGAGCTAGTGCACACAACGTATCTGATTGCTTCTATTGACGTTGTGATCTGATGATACCATTATCGTCCTAAGCGTTGTACAGATCTAGCGCCCTCTCGTCGCTTTTTAACAAGGAATTATTTCATAATCGATTCGGTTACAGCTACACTTACCACTATCCCTTATTGTAAAATGAACACCGAACCCCTAACCAAAGATTGCCAATGTCATGTTTGCAAAGATTACTTGCATGGCCTTCCTTAACAGCAAATCCCTGCGCGATTTGCTGGGGAATATGACCAGAAACCCAATCCGAACTCCATACTTCCACGAGGCAGACTTTGGCTTTCCAACCTCCAGCCCCGGCCCTGCGATGCACGATAGCTCAGTATGCAATTGCTGTCGTCCTTGTTTGCCCCTTGTGTCTCTCTCTCTCGACTCTCCTCTCCTCTCCCCTCTCTCTCCCTCTCTCCTCTCCTCTGCCCTCTCTCTCTCTCTCGCCAGTAATACAGGACATGTCCTTGGCTGTTGGTGACCATTGCTGATTATGGCCCCGTATTCCGCCAGCCTGAATCCGTCTGCGATTGCCAAGCCCTGGTCTGATCCTAGCCGGACTTACTGGTGGCCAAAGCATAGGCTGTGGGAGAAAGCGTCCCAGAGACTTTCTGCTTCCATAATTGGACTGAGTGCTCTGGCTAAGCATTACACACACACATTTACACACACAGACACACCCACACACAGAAACCCATACACACACAAACACACGCATGCATACAAGCACACAGACACAAAATGAACAGATGAACCCAGAAAGAAAAGGCAGGCATATGCATATACACACATTATGTTAATCTGTCCTTTCCAATTGGGAGACTCTTCCGTCTTTTCTTAAAGAGCGGGTAGAGGCCTTCCCAAAATTACAAATACAATCTACAATAAGCAAAAACCATTCCATTAATATATCAGTGTGGACATGATGAACTATGTCCTGCTGAAACTAGGAACCACAGGCAAAAAGGATTCAATCTAGGTTTAAACCCGGATTTGAAAAAATCTAAAGCCTCTCTTTTGGATACAATAAAATATTCAAGCTCTTTTTCATGCTACACTGTTTTCAACTGCTGTCAATTTGAGCCTATAAAAAAGTGCACTTATGTGAGGACTGAGCGACTGTTCTTTAAATACATGTTCTACCAAGCTAATGTTCTATGACGCTGCTGCTTAGGTTTGAATTGGAGCCCTGCCAGTGTACCTTCCTAGGCTTTTGAGGAGGGCTGTTTGTGTTACTAATGACTGCACAGAGATGGGATGTCCTAGAAAATGTAATTTGTGTATGAGCCCGTGCCCCTAGGTGCCCTAAACAGCGGTCGCATTGTTACAGCTCCGTCTCAAAGCTTGAGAATGAGTCAGCTGCATTCAACGTCCATAATTCAACACATCCGAGAAACATAATGACTTATTATCCATTAGCACGTGATATTGATAACTAATTATACATCACAGGATGTTCCAGATGTTAAAGGCAGGTATATTTACTGCTGCTGTCAAAACCTAACTACCGGTATATAATTCTGTAACACACACAATCACATGCGATACCCACAGGGCTTTGAGAGAGAGAAAACACACAACACATTCTACTGGACAAGGGCATTAGAAGAAGGGACGTAGAGGAACGTAGAAGAATATACCATTGGCCTTTTTTTTTCTTTTTTTACTATCACTGCAAATCTAAATTGGGAAAATGCTAGAGTTGTGTTTGTGTTACAGAAGGCAGGGACAGATGTGTTTCTTAGAGTCAGCTGGACTCTTACTTGACAGCGAGGGTAACAGATGCCCTTCCACCCACCAACAGTTATTCTTTTGTCATAGCTGGTAGTCCTGCTTCTGCTCCTGATCGAATGATAGAGCAGCATTCTTCTGTACATTTCACAGTTTATGCAGAAGAAGTATTTGGGAGAACTACACACACACATTAGTGTGTACAATGGTCTTTAAACTCAACAGTGCTGGGATGTCTAACCTCACTCAACAACCAAAACACTTGTCAACAAAGACACAAGACACTGGCAACTGCTGTTGCCATGCCAATGATTCTTGCATATAACCTACCATTTAACAGCAATTGACTTTGAAACATTTGTGCAATTCATGGCGGCATGCCTTCACTATGAGCATCTGACATCTTGTTTCAATAGCACTCTTGATAGCTGGGTGGTCCTACTTGCCACGCTTGTCTGTCAATCTGTCACGTAACAATTGACAATTGTGTGTGTGTGTGTGTGTGTGTGTGTGTGTGTGTGTGTGTGTGTGTGTGTGTGTGTGTGTGTGTGTGTGTGTGTGTGTGTGTGTGTGTGTGTGTGTGTGTGTGTGTGTGTGCATGCTTATCTGCCAGATCATTAACTAAATGAAAGAAATAGTGAGAAGTCATCGGAATTCTACTGTACCACTTTTGTTTGAGCATAAGAAGCACAAGCTATATAAGTGGTTCAATCTCTATGGGGAATTCATGTTCTGAGAGCCTTAGATTTTTCACAAGTGCTTATTAAACGTGTTGAGCTAGTGCTGCTCTTTTATGCTAAGCTATCACATCCAACCAGCTTGGATCCCCCACATTTTCCTTTACCTCCATCTTTAGGCTGCAAACTAAACATGGAGTGTGTGGTTTTTGGCGAGCTCCATTTGTCCTCGGTTTTTGCAAGTCAGATCAGAGTATTGCGGTGGGTAGCTCATTATCTGTGGTACACTACAGACATTTGTTGGAACAGAGGCAATCTGAAAAACCTCATAACTAGGGTTCAGAAACTAGAAGGTCAAAGGTAATTTTTTTGGAAGCTGGTCTTGGAGTGCATTGTGTTGTGCGTTGGCAGGATAATTATCAGGATAAAAAAGGTTTCCAGTCAACAATGGATGACAGGGGGAGGTCAAATGGAAATGTTATGAAATGATACACAGGTATCAGGCGGGGGTTTAGTTAATGCATTTTTAAAACCTAGAGAAAAGAACAGCCAGAAACCATCAATTTTGTGTATAAGAGAGTTTGACTCCTAGCCAAGATGTCTACAGTCTAGCAGCTTGCTTGAGCAATATGGTAAACCCCTAACTTTTCCTTTGAATAAATATATCTGGCAAATAATTCAGTGTAAGTCGCTTTGAATCAGCAAACACTAAATAGTAAATATCAAGTTTAAGTACAGGGATTATATGAGTAGTGTTTGAATCTCCGTTCTCTACATGAAGCAGGAAGTTGCGTTATCCGAAGACTTGAAAGCTCGGATTTCCTATCCTTTTAATGAAAGTCATCAAAGTCACTTTGCAAAGATCACAACAAAAGCCCTTGCAGGCCTAATGGAAGTCGATGAATACTTTAATTTACTCTAATTTGGATTCAATTATCTAGACCGCAACATGTCCGATATATCTGTAGCTAGCAATCCCTGCAGCGCATCAGGCTCCGTACCTCAACCGACCCCACCACCACCATCACCACCCCCACCACTACCCCCACCACCACCTCAACCATCAGCCCCACCACCACCTCCACCCCCACCACTACCCCCACCACCACCTCAACCACCACCCCCACCACCACCTCAACCACCACCCCCACCACCACCATCACCACCCCCACCACTACCCCCACCACCACCTCAACCACCACCCCCACCACCACCATCACCACCCCCACCACTACCCCCACCACCACCTCAACCACCACCCCCACCACCACCTCCAACCCCACCACTACCCCCACCACCACCACCCCCACTACCCCCATCAGCAACACCACCATCCCCAGCCCCGACCTCACCACCATCCCCAGCCCCAACCTCACCACCACCCCCACCACCACCCCCACCACCACCCCCACCACTACCCCCACCACTACCCCCACCACTACCCCCACAAATACCCCCACCACCACCCCCACCACCACCACCACCACCACCACCACACCACCACCACCACCCCCACTACCCCCATCACCAACACCACCATCCCCACCCCCACCCTCACCACCTCCACCACCAAACCCACCACCACCTCCACCACCCCCACCGCCGCCATGTGGTGAACATCATATCAAGTGTCCGGCCCCGTCCTGAACAGTCTGCCAGTGTACAGCCAGACATCCGCCCGCCATCAATCCCATCTACTGTACTATGTCGCCATGACGCCGAGGAGAAGAAACCTCCCCGTCTCTTCCTGCTTCTCCTCCTCCTCTGCTGTTAGGAGGAGGATGTGGGCTGAATTTTGAGTAGCAAACGCCGGGGCTACAGTGAGATATCTCATAGCCTTTAGCCGATGAATGTTTAATGGCTCTGGAGGAGCTGACTACGCTGCATTGGACGGCTCTCTGTAAGATGAGACGGAGCTGGAGGAAGCTGAGGCTGGCACGAGTGGTGTGTGTGTGTGTGTGTGTGTGTGTGTGTGTGTGTGTGTGTGTGTGTGTGTGTGTGTGTGTGTGTGTGTGCGTGCGTGCGTGCGTGCGTGTGTGCGTGTGTGCGTGTGTGTGTGTGTGTGTGTGTGTGTGTGTGTGTGTGTGTGTGAGTGTGTTTGTATGTGTGTGGGGGGGGGGGGTGGATGGGGTACAGTTTGACATATTGATACATTTACAAAAAGAAAAAGGTCTTAAAGACAAAGTATACCTTTTTTTTGACTGGGTATAAACAGCACACTGTTCTGAATATACACCATTAATTCAAAGGTTAGCAGAGGATGTTTCTACATAGAAATTATAATAATCTAGCTTGGCTATCATAAGCAAGAATCTGTGTGACATTTTCATTCTGGGCAATCTCAAAGGGAGTAATCATAAGCCGAAAGCCATGTAAAAACGAGTAAAGAGCGGGCTTTGGGCACTCGCTATAAGGGCGGGTATCTACTTGAGGCCCAATAGGACTGCCATGCCTCGATGTCTGAGAGCGTATTACAAACAGGCACAAGGCTAACAAAAATGAAAAGCCCAAGAAACACCAAGATCCTGCTTATTGGCCATATTTTTTACAACTTTTGGTCATAAGAGACGGTTGCATACTTTTAAACCTCTAGTTAATGTGCTCTGTGGGTCAAATAGGGAAACATTTTATAAAGCATGTTTAATTGTGTCACAACATAATGCTAGCTGTCAACCCCTTTGACTTCAGTAATTGGTTTTCAGGCTTTGCTACAAACTATAGAAAGCGACCGTGGTCAATAAAGATCCAACGTCAGGCTGTATGAAGCAAACATTACTCATGAGGTGATAGTGGCTTGAACTACACATCCAAAGCCTGCCCTTGCAATTAGCTATAATGCCTAAGGGGATGAGCGCTACTACTGCGTGGTTATATGCAGGCCTTCCTTGGGGGCAAATATGGCAGGATGTTGAGCTCTCGGATGTCTTTGTGAACCCCCAGATAGATCTGCAGTGATTATACATCACACACACACCCACACACACACACACACATACACAGAGTCATTGTGCGGAACAAATTCCAATCTAATGGCTGAATCACCGCCATGACAACAACGCTTGGCAGAGCACAACTTGTGTGCGACTGTCAGGTGTACACAGGAGTCTTAAAACAGCCATTCAAGTCAAAGGCCAGAGGTTGTCCTATCGCAAGAATGTGCTGTTGCACCTGGTACCCAGCATAAAACGTATCTTTCAAACAAAGATTCATTATATAAGTTCAAAAGATATTTAAAAAGCTACTCAAAGCTGCATTCCAATTGTATTCTGAATATTGGTTGGGAGTGACAGTTGAACGAATCTCCCGACCGCGATCCAAATATATCTCCCCTCAAAAAGTACATTAACAATAATGACTTTTGATTCATTGGCAGGTTGTGGTGGAACCGTCTACATGATGTAATCGAACAAAAAATCGTAGATGTTCACATTTTATATAAGAAGAGCGACACAATGTGATGAACATTCAGATATTAGCATTACAATTAAAGCGTGTCATGGAACACAATAGTCTGTCCATGGCCAGGAAGTCTTAGAAAGCAAGTCTTCATCCATACTAAATATTACTAGAACCCATTACCCCTCCATGGGCATACACAACATTGTTCCCTAGCTGCTCCTTGCAGGGTTGATACATAATTTATCATATACAGAAAGGCAATACCAGATAAGGGAGGCTTCACCCCCCCCCCCCCCCCCCCCCCCCCCCCTCCCCTACTCACACATCCCTCCACCCACCGGCGCTGCTGATAGGCTCAGCACATAATGACAATGCAATTGGAATAAAGAGAGTGACGGTGGGCAACTGCCCACAATACACACCGTGTACATGTTTAATGGCGCCATAGTGCCGAGCCGGGGACTATATGGATCATGTAATGCATTGCGTTCCAACTGTTTACTATTTAGCAGATCCTTTCACAGTCACTTTTATCCACTGTAACATCCAGTGATAGTGGTCGTTGAGAACAGGTAGGGCTAATAGGCATCTTGCTCAAAGATACCCAGAGGTGGACCACACAGAGATTGAGAATTGAAGATGGTATAATTTGGCTGTGAGTCAAGCATCCGAGGCAATTCACTATCCTGCTTTGACTGATTGAAAAATATAAATGAACTCCTCAGGAATTTATATAATTTTCTAATATTGTGTACCTCCAAGTACACAATATTAGATAACACCAAAACTAAAAATTTTGACCAGAACATGCCTACGCTCCAAGCGCTGTGTCAATACTCTTGAAGAGGTCAAAGACACAATGTTCCTATTAGGCAGTAAAGCACCCACTCAAGAGCTTCTTATCGATGATTTATACATACTGCACAGAATGCAATCTAACTTCTTCAGGACAAGCAAAGTGCATTAAGCAAAAGCAGTACATGTATGGTCTTGCTGTGTTAATTAAACCAGTTGTTCTCAACTGGTCTAACCTCAGGACCCACAATTACCATCAGTCATTAAGTCATGACTAAAATGCAACTGATGTAATGTAAAAAAATTCAGTGATCAACGGTGCGTGTGAACAAAAAGCTGCAACTATTGGGGCTAAACTCAATGAAATGGTAGGCCATTGAAACATGAAATAACATAAGTATATTCATGGGCTTCTTTTAAGATTAGGGTTTGGCATATGCTCTGCGACCCATTAAAAAGATTCACGCGACCCACTTGAAAACCACTGAATTAAATATTGCCTTCTTCCGTGCCAATGGTAAAAGCCCTGCTCTTGTGATTGTTTGCCCTTCATTCGCAGGTCGAAACTAGTAACACACTGACCTTAGTATCACCCAAGTTCTGTCGACCATCCTCATTCATAATTCAGGGGGAAGGTTCAGCAAAGACCTACAACCCAGCACATCTCTTGCCTACGATCACACACTAGCCAATGCAGACCCACACATCACCCCGCCCCCGCCCCTCCCTCACCTTAACGGACTGGTTCACTGATATAAAATGGAGGATGCTGTGGCCTTGGGGGAATGACAGCAGCCCTCAGTCAATGCTTAGTCAATTGATTGACAGCTGAAGGTTGGTGACTTTTATGGAGCGCCATTCGCCCATGGCAACGGGGGTGCTGCTTTTCATCAAGCTCAATCAAAGTGAAGAGACCCCCCCCCCTTTCTCTTGATGAATCATATAGAGTCCAAGGCTAATAAACATACTGTCACAAAACCGCCACCCGTTAAATTAAATAACTGATTAAATATTAACTGATTGCTATTTGATTTTTAAGGATTTTATGTAAAATGATCTGGAGCATTAATTAACATTGACAGTTGAACACAGGTGTTTTTCTTCTTCTCGAAATAGTAACTGAAACCTCTGCTGGTAAGCTGTCACCCTTGTTAGCTGTCATTTTGGATGAAATAAACCCATTGGCATTGGGCTGTGTCAGTAGTGTTTCGACACTCAAGCATCCTTTGGCCTCCCCTTACGATATAGATGAGGCAATCTTACAGAGATACAATCAATGTTATCCTTCATCACACTCAAGGTAACCGAAATGCAACCTCTGGTTTTGTTGGGCGTACAATAGAGTGCAGATAACAGTTGGATAATTACATTTCTAAAAATAACAACCAGCGACTGCCAACTGTGAAATGTTGCGGATGCTGGGAGAATGTTGAACCGGTGTTTGCGATAGGATTTGAAGCCTCTGTAACTGGGTTAGCAGGGTTTGCGAATGTGATCCAGGAATTTGGAAGATAGTTTTACAGTATAGGGAGGACTGGCGCTGATCGAGCTTTGCGGATCACAGGGGGAAAGGCACATCTCAAACGGACACTCGTGTGTGTGTGTGTGTGTGTGTGTGTGTGTGTGTGTGTGTGTGTGTGGGTGTGGATGTGTGTCTGTGTGTGTGTGTTTGTGTGTGCAACTATTCCACGGAGCCAGACAGGAAGGAGCATACACACACACACACACACACATACACACACAGGCACAATGCAGACAGGAAGTGAGCTTTTATCAAAGTCCAAGAGCGTTGAAATTGACTCATATTGCAGAGAGGGATAGAGATATGGTGTATATGCTGTCCAAAGCACCTCTATGGATCATTACTGGAAAGGTAGCCGTGAAAAGGGGCAGAATAAATAGCTAAGCGACTCAAAACTCGAGGGTATTTGGACATTGTTATTGTATTATTTTTTTATTTAATATCGTTTCAATGGGTGAGTTTATATCGCTGTACTAGGCCTGTGTCATTTCAGCACAATCTATTTGATTGTGCTGAACTGCTGGTTGATCTTGAATTCCTGTGTAGTGTGTTGCACCTGTTACTATGACTACATCTATAAGATGGAACAGAACTTGAGTACTGAGATTGAAGCTGCACTACAGTAACTCTTACACTGCAGGCATCTGGTTTGTACAAGCTTATTTGAATGTATGTATGTATGTATATTAATATTATTACCATCAACTGCCTCAAACCATGGCTTACCGTTACCTTACGTTATGACTTAGATGATTGAGCTTGAGGTGGATGAAACGTTTAAAAGGTGATGAAGGGATAAGTTTAAATGCAGTTATGACATATATATACTTTTTTTGATCAATACATTTTTGAAGCATTTTTATAACTATTATGTTCAAAAGTTGATATTCTCTTCCTCCCCCTATGTGTAATACTTTGCAGCATGTTTGAGCCAGCATTTATCAGGACAAGGACAAATGAGTCTTTGTAAATTATGTACTACCAAATGATGGCTTGACTGCATTAAAGAACACATTGTTGCAGTGCTCTGGAGCCTGGTGCTCCATTCCTGTCTTGTGTGCGTGACCCCGCAATGGATTGGGGTCATCGCCAGCATTGTCCTCTGCCGGGCTCCGATAGAGAGCCAGTCGCCCACAAACCTAGCTGCAAAATAGATGGGTAAAACAATGGCTGTTGTTGAGGACATTGACGAAAGAATAAGCACCAAGTTGTAAAGAAACCGCAAGCAGATAGTAACTACTGCCCACAACTCTATTCAATCACAATCACAAACGTCTGTGTTACCAACAATTGACTATCTGATTGGAAAATGTTTTGAAGACCTTCAAATACAACAGTATTTCCTTTCAAATCCAATATGTTTCAATCTCACTGCACACACACACACACACACATACACACACACACACACACACATACACACACACACATACACACACGAACACACACACACACACACACACACACACACACACAAAAACACACACACACAAATACAGACACACTTAAGTGAAACGTGGCCGGCTGGTGGCCATGCCTCATAGCGCCAGAAGACATTTGTATTAAGTTGTGCATTGAGTGGCATTTACCTCACAGCTTAGTCATAATTACTTCAACTTAGTCAGAGGCAGACAGCCGGTTAGCGGGCAAATGTTCACGTCCGGTTAAAGACTCGCTGGTTCCCTGAGGGGAGTCTGTCTGTTACTGTGTGTGTGTATGTGTGTATGCGTGTGCACGCTTTTTTTGCACAGATTTTTGTCATTTCTGTCTGTGTGTGTGCATGTGTGTGTGTGTGTGTGTGTGTGTGTGTGCTATGGTGGCAGACGGTGCGCATCGGGCACACGCCGTGCACCCTGAGCCTCGATTAACAACGCCCCCCATGTTACCCAGCACTGCTGAGAGACACACGTCCCCACAGAGCTGGAGGAAGACAGACAGACAGACAGACAGACAGACAGACAGACAGACAGACAGACAGACAGACAGACAGACAGACAGACAGACAGACAGACAGACAGACAGACAGACAGACAGACAGACAGACAGAAAGAAAGAAAGAAAGAAAGAAAGAAAGAAAGAAAGAAAGAAAGAAAGAAAGAAAGAAAGAAAGAAAGAAAGAAAGAAAGAAAGAAAGAAAGAAAGAAAGAAAGAAAGAAAGAAAGCTGGCGTGATTTGAAAGATGAGCTGAGGCAAGAATGATAGGATGAAATTGTGCAAGAGAAAGGGGAAAGGGAAAGGGATGGAGCAAGAAAGAGAGAGGGGGGGGGGAACGGCACCCTGGCACATATCCACAGCTATCACTGGTAAGGCAGGGTATTTCCAGCTGCCAGTTTCAGAAAGCAGCACTACCAAATCTAGCGTGTGTGGATATGAGTGTGTGTTTGTGTGTGTGCTGATGTGTGAGTAAATGAGTCAGTGAGTGAGTATTTGTGTGTGTGTGTGTGTGTGTGTGTGTGTGTGTGTGTGTGTGTGTGTGTGTGTGTGTGTGTGTGTGTGTGTGTGTGTGTGTGTTAGTGTGTGTATCTTAGTGTGCTAGTGTTTGTGTCTTAGCGTGCGTGCGTGCGTGCGTGTGTGTGTGTGTGTGTGTTAGTGTGTGTATCTTAGTGTGTTAGTGTTTGTGTCTTAGTGTGCGTGCGTGCGTGCGTGCGTGCGTGCGTGCGTGCGTGCGTGCGTGCGTGCGTGCGTGCGTGCGTGCGTGCGTGCGTGCGTGCGCGCGTGTGTGTGTGTGTGTATGTGTATGTGGGTGGTGTAGGGTAAGGGGTCCAGTTCAAAAGGGAAATCCAAAAACCAAATCCAAAAACTAAACAGACCACTCCTCTACTCTTCACCTTCCTGAGTGATTTGGAAGCAGGGGCTCAAACCGCCAGGGAAGGCCTCTCTTCTTCTGGTAGCAGACGAGACATGGAAAAGCCACTCAAAAGTCTTATTTGGCAGGAAAAATCCCAACGCGTGCTCTCCTTCCAAGATGAAGCATTACATAATTGTTAGACACGTGTTTGGCGAAGTGTAAGTCGGCATGCCAGCCTGCGGTAGTGTTACAGACACAGTGATGGCACTCTGAGGCCAAATTTGTTTCCGTAACGTCCGGGTTTCCAAGTAAAACAGTATGTTGGTGAGGGCCGTAGCACAGGAGGCTCCTGCTTATTGGTGGAGGCCCAAATGGTGCTACGACTGGTTGGAATCTGGCTGTTCAGTGACGTTTTGATGGAATCAACAAGGGTTTTTCTGTTGCTTTTTAAAAACACAGAACTGAATAACATTGGAACAAGGCTTGGTTGATTCACTTGAACTAAAGATGAAAGAAATAAATAATGACTAAATAAACTGTTGAGATTCTCCATGTATTTTGCTGTATCTAGTCGTTAAAAAGCTCTACTGCTGCCCAGCGTGAAGTCAACATCAATCGGCATCTTATCGCTGTCGCTGCAGCACAGATGCTGTCCCACTTTCCATCCTCCCCTCCTCTCCTCCTGTCCTTTCTCCTTCTATCATCCCCACATCTCCCCGGTCCTCCCCTCTTCCATCACCTCGTCTCTCTGTCCCCTGCTTCTCTTTTATCTCCATTCATCTCCTGAATGAAGGTGAGGGATGTGTCATCTTCAACTATTTTCTCTTCTCTCCTCCCTCTATCATCCCTTCTTCTCCTCCCTCCTCTCCCCACCACTCTGCTGTCTTCTTCTCTACTCCCCTCTCTATGCTTCCTCGTGGCCTACTCCCTTCTCTCCTCTGTCCTCTTCCCTCTCCACTTTCTCATTTCCTACTCCCTTCTCTCCTGTCCTCTACTCTTAACTCTCTTGTTTCCTACTCCATACCCTCCTCGGTTCTCTTCTCTCTACTTTTCTTCATTTCCTAATCCCTTCTCTCCTTTGTCCTCTTCTCTACTATTCTCTCTTGTTTCCTACTCTCTCCTCCTCTCCCTCCATGCCTTCAGCTCCCCTCCCTGCCCTATCCTCTCTCCTGTCCTCTTCTCTTTGCCCTCCCTTACATCACCCCCCGACACGCACACGCCCCACCCCGCCCGATTCCACCATACCCCCCCCCCCACCCACCCCATCCACCTAGAGGTGGATGAGAGGAGGATGAGGGAAGGGACGAAAAAGTTTGTGGAATGTGCTATTGGTATGACTGCATAGCAAAGAAGAGAGCGTGGGGGGCTGGGGGAGGGGGCACACTATGGGCGGCACACTGTGGTGTCAATCACTCGCTCAATTATTCAATTAGTTGACCGCTCAATCCATCTCTCTAGCCATTGCTCTCTCCATCTCTCTCTTTCTCTCTCGTTCACTCACTCTATCTCGCTCCCTCTCTCTATCTCATTCTCACTGACCACTTTCCTGCATTCAGCCATGCAATTTATATCACGTGCTTGGAAAAAAATGGCAAAGGTGTAGACACACATTTTAATGTGCACGCATCCACGCACACACACATACACACACATACAACGATAAAGGTGCCAAGATCTATATTGATCTGCCTTCTCGAGGAAGAACTGCTGATTTAAATTCACTGACTAGAATAAGAGTAATGTGAAAGGTGAAACTGAAAACTCATTTGAGATGTAAGCCAAAGGAGAGGAGACCAATCGATTGCTACATCAATTAAAAAATACATAATTGTTTTTAAATGTTTTCACATCATTAGTGAAATAACTGAAGCATGAATAGAAATATATTATTTTGGAAGGTTTGGCTTTGACTAACAAAGTCATGCTCCATAAGCAATGTGTCGAGATACCTAATTATCAGTTCCAGTGCGTTTTCTTTATTTTTGCAATTTACCATAATGCAGTACTCGTACAGAAAGCACGCCTCCCTGTGGACAAAGCAGGTAGTGCAGCGCAGCCTTGGGAACAGGTCCCAAGGAACAGGTTAAAACACTCGTTTTGATGTTATCCTCCTTAGCACTATTCGCATTTTTACCATATATATTGTAGTCAGTATACATCCATTGAACAACAGAGCGGAATAGTTCAAAGCTATAAGAGGCAAAAAACTTGTACAGGCCTAGGCTACTTTACGGCCATATCAATTCCAACACCTCTGATATTGAAGAAACCAAAACCAAAATCAAACCCGCGCCGACGCCAGTTAGTTACGTTGGATCAGTCGAAGGTAATAAACCATCACCGTTATTTCAACGTAGAGGTACTGCTCTATCTTGCTTGGAATACCTGGGAATGTAGCTTTCTAGGTATACCAACATATATGCTATTCAGGTAAGCAATGTTTTACTTGAATTACTTTTATCCCATGTATCTGTTAGCCTATCAGCGAATATTCAAACAGCCCATTTCCTCTTCGCATGACAGGCGTGGTATTTCGCATAAACTTATTCATGAAAGTGTACATCTTACATCACAACCGTCTAAAGAACATGATGAACACGCACAGCAAAGTGGAAACATTTAAAACTTGAGCAAAAGCGTTGTTGCAAACAAATATTGCACTTCAACTCACCTTGAGCTGCCGTTGCTCGGGTGCTGAAAACACTTGCTATCAAAGTGGCCACATACCAAATCATAGTACTATTGCCAACCAAAAATAAACCTCATCATATCTCAAAGTGCCCCTTTTCAATCAATCTGTCTCTTGCCCGAGTGCCGCGGACGATTCAAACTGCCGGTATCCTTTTATTAATCGTGCCCTGAACACTTTTCAACGGCGCGGTCCCCTCTCTCTTCCCCTCTCCTCCTCTCTCCTTTCGCATTCTCTCTCGTGGAGACAGATCACCTGCACCAATGGGACGGCGGCGGACGACGGCAGCTCGTGAAGTCGCCGTGAAACCAACCCTGACAATTTAGACACGGGCTCCGCCTCCGCGTGCGTTTCATTGGTGCGCGTGGGAGGGAAGGGGAAGCGGATTGGTGGCGGCTCCCCGTCGCTCTTCATCCCAAACTCCTCGTCGAGCCGCTTCTTCAAGGTGAGTTGGAGCGTGAAGCCGTATCGAAGCTGCAGTATCATCATGCGCAATAAATAAAACGGAGCACCACGATGACATGCCGAGCGTGGTCAACTTTGGAAATGTCATTCGCCCCCTTTCCCCCAACACCACCGTTTGAAAAGGTCCGAAATGGCCACGGTGTTTCATGCCACAGCCGTCCGAGGTGCATTTGATGATAGCCTAGCGACGCACTTATAGCGGGCGATCCCCTGGATTAGAGCAATATAGTATTTTACTTCTTCGTTTTGTGCTGCTTGAATGACGGATTAGAATTGACGTCTTCGTTCCATCATCTTACTATTTGTCAACCTGAGTTCCATGTAACAGGTCTTTTGGGTTGGGCGAACTGCGCATAAATCTCAAAGCATATTTAACAAAACGTAGCCTATTTTAATTCGTTTATTAATTCATTTATTTTAAACGATGTACTAAATGGCGTATTATAAAACGTCCATGTGCTGAGCCAAGCCAATTCTTTACACACATCTGGTAATAACCGGGACAGCAGCACCGCCCGATACAGCTGTGATTCAACTGATTCACCACCTTGCTCATAGGGCACCCTAGCTTGCGTCAATACGTCATCCACCTCCACACCTCCTCTCATTTACTGGAGAGGACATTGCGCCCTGCTCTTATTCTTTTATACTATTATCAAATAGGCCTTTCTACTACAATACGATACGTTTTACGATTGATGTATTTGCCAAAGCCTCCGTGGGGTGATAGAATTAGGTCTGATAGGTTGAAGCAGACAATGAAGCTCTAAAACATAAAACATCATATAGGCCTATATGTGCAGACAATTCATGAAACGAGTTAAACTAATATCATGAAACTTGGAATAGTTTGCCAATTCTTAATGATTTAGTATTAAAAATGCCTATCCAGTTTAGAGGGCTTCTGCCATATTCATGTTGAAGTAAGTTGGATTTCCTGTAGACAGGGCTTATTAATATTGATTCTGGCATGGCGTGGCTTTTAACGATTGGTTTCTGATGAGTGTGGCCGTAGCCCTATGAGTGCTCTAATCTCCAATACTCTTAGAATTTATTCTGAATATGTGATGGACATGACATCATTTTTGTTTGCACCTCCACCAACATAAACCAAGCCCACCGGACTAACCACAGTTAATCACCGGCACCACCTTCCACGAACCACAAAGGCAATTACAGAGAAGAGTGAGACGTAATTCTCCATTTGGCTTTACTTTGAGTTGGCAAGGCCCTTTGATCTATGAGGCTCTATGACCCTCCTGGGTCCTAGATAGGAGAGAGAGGGGTTTGTAAGGCTGGACTTTTCCTTGGTGAGCCCATAGTTTGGACCGGATGGCTATGGAGTGCTAATTGCTGCTGTCTGATCCAAAGACACAACCTCACTTCCCTGTCATCGAGTGTGCAAACACAGTCCCTGCTGGAAGGTGCACTGTCACTCACTTTCCGTCTCTTGTTTCCCTCTTCCTCTCGCTCTCCCTGTCTCTCTCTCTCTCCCTTCTTCCCCCCCTCTCTCCCCCTACTACTCTCAAAAACGTACGTCCTCTCTCTCTAAACCTTCCTCTCTCTTACACACAAGTATTATCTTGCTCTCCCTCTGTAAATCGCTCTCTCCCCTGCTCTACAGCTATGACCTCTGCTGTGTCTTCCCTGCCCCATCTCCCTTGGCCTGAAAGGCATCCGGTATTTTTTTTCTGGCAGTTTGCCCTCCCTAAGCGAGACGCATGTCAGCATCTCTGACAGAGACATGGTTGCTATACAGAGGCAGCTGAGTATCCTCTTCCTGTCCTCTGTGTTTACCAGCCATTAGCACGACTGTGTGTTTTTACTCCCGCTCCAGACATTGATTCAATAGCTGTCAGTCAGGCGATCAAGCGTTGCATTCCAGCAGATTCCGTTAATGCACGTTTGGGTTCTGATGCAGTCTTAGTTAAGGGGCTTGTCATGTATATGGAGGGTTTGATTAGTAGCAAGTCTTGCGTGCCAGTAGGATTGGAGTTATGTGTGCCCACTTTTAGAGGCAAAGAACATTTATCATTGTGATGAACAGAAATTTGTAGTCATAGGCCGAACCTCTGATTAATATCGCATCGGATTTGGCAGACACAAACCAAGCATCTTACGTCTTATCGTGTTTTACGTGAATTTCTTACAATAGATGGCCCCAGTAGGAATATATGGGATCAACATTTGTAAATTATTACTATCTGTACATAATTTATAAAGATAGTTATAATTATCTGTAAAATGACCCAAACGAACCCTAACCCTATAAATAGTTTTGTTGATCATTTTCCAACATTGTTTAATGCTTACAATTTTCAATTAAAATGTAGCAAGATGGGAAACTGCAGAAAGAGTATGATAACCCTGTTCTCAAAAAAAATAACCCCATCAAAATATTCTGTCAAAATGCAATAATCAGTTCCTACTTGATTTAGAGGAGACACAAATAAGTTCTGATGAATCCTGATGATTGGTGTGAATTAATTTCCACTAACTTCTCCAGAACTTGCATATGCAGCACTGCAACATTTTAACATCATGTCTCTGACTGTGACTGTGAAAATAGCAACAAAATAAAAACTCAACAAATCAGGAGGAACAAATCAATACCAAACACCTCAAGTACTTGTCAGCACTAACAGTGATAACAAGCTGGCAGAAGAACCCAGGGAAACAGCCAATTCAAATGCAACCACTTAATAGAGTAAAAAAACACGGTATACGCTATATGAAAAGTTGGAAGTTTCAGATGCGTTGAGATACAAAGAAATACTCCAAGTCCACACTTTCATGGCAATATCAATCTTCTGGGAGATTTAGCCGATTTTTGCTATTTTCTCTGAATGGAAGCCATTTTCTACAGTCTGACCTACAACTGAAACTCAATACTAATACAATATTTTACACAGAGGATAATTCATCCAAATCATCTCCCGAACTCAGGAGATTCTGCACCAACCATCTAAAAACTAAGTTCAAATCCAATTTCAAACAACAGAAACACACACACAAAATCACACACATGACATACACACACACACACACACACAACAGCAAAACACCAACACAGACATTCGGACCAGCTCTGTGTCTCGGTCGTGGTTTGAGGGGTTCGAGGTACCGTGCTCAGAGCACGGCCCCTGTTGTAGAAACAGCTTCATCATGCTCTTGGACGAACCCCGGTCTGGAACAGGGAAAGGATCAATGCCCTCCCTATACCTCCCCCCCCCCCACCTCACCTCCTCCAGCGCACCCCATGGCAGTTTGTCAATATGCTTCCCAAGGGGGGAGCACAATGCAGTGCCACCTCATAACCAGCCCCCCCCCCCTCCCTCCTCTTCTGTCTCCAAGTTTTCTCAAATTTGGTCCATGCTGATTGCATTTGGGAAACAAATCAGAATCGGGAAAGATTTAAGCACGGACCAGGTTACGGTTGGTCGTATTAGCCTTGCTAATCTAATTCAGGTCTGCTCCACATTTTGAGCGACCTTTAGGGTTGCGATGGCCGCACCTCTTTGGTCCCAAGTGAGGGGAATTGTATTCTCCATTCATATGTCCTGTGATGTCCCCTTCAGGCAAAAATATCTGTATGCTGCCACCTCTCTCTCTCTCTCTCTCTCTCTCTCTCTCTCTCTCTCTCTCTCTCTCTCTCTCTCTCTCTCTCTCTCTCTCTCTCTCTCTCTCTCTCTCTCTCTCTCTCTCTCTCTCTCTCTCTCTCTCTCTCTCTCTCTCTCTCTCTCTCTCTCTCTCTCTCTCTCTCTCTCTCTCTCTCTCTCTCTCTCTCTCTCTCTCTCTCTCTCTCTCTCTCTCTCTCTCCCCAACCTTTACCCCAACCCCAGGAGGGATGTAGGTCCAGCTGGCATGGACCCCAGCCCAGGCCTGCCCTGTCTGTCCCGTCTAGACACAGTAGGCATGCCCTGCCCCCCCCCCCACACACACACACACACACACACACACACACACACACACACACACACACACACACACACACACACACACACACACACACAAGCATACATGCACATACACACACAAACACACACATACAGAATAGAGACTACAATCACATAGATATCCAGGTCAACACACACATATAGCTAGCAACACAGTGCATGGGAGATATGAAAGGGATCCATTGATGCAGGGTCTGTCTGCTTAAACTGCACCCTCTTATGTGTTCATGCAGATGAATTGGTTGTGGATCTATGGTGTCTCCCCCAACACATAGGTAACATTAACATTCTCATCTCTGATGAAAATATTATTTCAGGCCCTCCAGCAAAAAAAGGAAGAGCAAAATTAAAGAAAAGAGTACCCCTAGTTATTTGTAGTTTGACACCTTCCATTTCCATCAGCAATCCACTCAACAGTACACAACTATAGCCCCCTAATTGCAGAGCACTCAAAATGTAGATTAAGAACGTAGAAGGAAGTGCAGCAGCAGTAATACAGCTCTTTTCATTAAAGTTAACCTGAAAAATGAATGTCTTTTCAGAGCCTCTCCGACTAACGCAATAATTACATAAAGTAATATGCTCTGTGGATCGGGAAACAGTTCTTTCATCTGTTGCCTGTGTATGTTACCGTGACAATGCTGCTCGCGGGCTGTGTTCCAGGGGGCCCCTTGTGGAGGCTAATGTAGCGTGTGTGTGCGGAGCAGGGGACTTGGGGCAGGGGGGACCAGCACCCCATTCAGCAGCCGGTGTGTGTGATCGTACCAGACAGAGAAACAACTCCTTTTGTTATTTATTTGAAAAACAGTTAAAGTCGCAATGTGTGACATTTCATCCAGCTCCTGGCTTAAAATGACATGGAGTTATCCGTAGTCAATGCTGATTGATAGTGATTTAAATAATGTTATGATCGATATGATATATATTAGGGATGTTAAAATGAGCGCGCCTGTTTACAATTCCCAAATCTGTGGTGTTCCGTAAGTTTCATAATCAACCCACACTGAGTGAGTCAATAAAACTCCCTCAAGATCACTTACGTACATTTGGTATGAATGGTAATGTGTCATTCCATTTGATAGTCTCATTTAACTTAAATTGGAATGGATTTAAAATAGAATTGAAAAATGTGATTCATCAGTTAACCCACCAATACTATGTGATGAATCGCGATTAAACAATGTAATAGTTTGACAGCCCTTATATGTAGGCCTATATATATATTCTACAAAAAAAATTACTGGCAAGCCCAGCCTGTACCTTAGTTTACAACAATCGTACTTTCAACCCTCCCTGAACCCCTCCCACTCATGCCATCCAGTCGAGCTACCCTAGTTTGCGTAACACAGCGCGTTAGATTGGACCGAAACCTGTTTGTTTATTGAGTTCTGAATGACTCCTCCTGCCTACTAACTGGGAGGGGCTCAATCTTACACATTGGTACTTAAAACATAATGTTTATAAATTCACCATATGGGGGCATTAATAAGTGTAAATTAATTGGAAGTTTAACATTTTTTATCCGTGTAGATTTCCTTAACACAATATTCATGGCGATGAAGACTACCACTCTGTGTTGAGTAATATGGCAGAACTAGACAGTGTTGGCTTCGTGATGAAAACATGGTGATTTGATAGCCCACTATTAACAGCATTTCACACAGTGTCATGTTTTTTGAACCATCTAAATCAGGGAGAAACATAGCAACCAAGACTCACGCTACGTATGTTATGAACATACGACGAGCATGATTCGATGCTCACAAAGAGTAATGACATGTGATTATGGATGGTTTTCTATTTATTCACTAATGACACACGAATAGCTACGAATAGCAAGGGTATTTACCTCACACAAATCTGGCTAATAGATCTGAATCACTCGACAGGGCCCGCACACGCAGTCAGAATTTAGCCATCCGTGTGTGTGTGTGTGTGTGTGTGTGTGTGTGTGTGTGTGTGTGTGTGTGTGTGTGTGTGTGTGTGTGTGTGTGTGTGTGTGTGTGTGTGTGTGTGTGTGTGTGTGTGTTGTGTGAGTGAGTGTGTGTGTGCCAGCACTAGTGCGTGCGTGTGTGTGCTTTGAACGTGCTGCTGTACCGTTCTGCATCATCCCTTTCCTCTCCCTCTTCGGGAAGCACAACTGTGCATATCAACAAGACTGAGGAAGTGCAGAGTCACTGTCCAGGAAACAAGGCTCTGCTGGCAGAGACAGGGCGAGAGAGAGAGAGAGAGAGAGAGAGAGAGAGAGAGAGAGAGAGAGAGAGAGAGAGAGAGAGAGAGAGAGAGAGAGAGAGAGAGAGAGAGAGAGAGAGAGAGAGAGAGAGAGAGAGAGAGAGAGAGAGAGAGAGAGAAGGGAATGAGCTGTGCCAGGGCGCCAGAAGCGAATCTCATTAGACTGAGGGAAGATGACATAAGCAGTTAATGTCGTTGGTAGTGATGAATTGCAACAATATCTATTAATTCGCAATCACGTCATTATAATGGAAATATGAAAGAAATATCTCATTACTGGTTGATTGGGGCCGTGTAATTGGCATTCATTATGTGGTCACTGTTTGTTTTTAGTACACAAGTTAACTTACAAGATAAACTTCACAAAATGTATACTTTTTTTTGGCCATTCATTAGCTAGCCTAGAATGCAAATATTAATATACCTAATTAAGTACGACAGATAAGCGCTGTCTATGTTAATGTTTGCTAACAAGTTTTCACTATTCAACACATTGCTCCAAGTGAGTCCCCTATTGTATGTCTTGTGACACAATTCCACTCAAGTAGTCGCCCACACACAAACAAACACAGACTCACTCAGACACACACACACACACACACACACACACACACGCACACACACACACACACGCACACACACACACACACACACACGCACACACAAACAAAGGGTTCTGCGCTAGACGAGATCCCGAAGCCCTTCGGTGAGTAAACGGACGGGTGGGAGAGCCACGTACATCGGTCTGACACACCGGCCGTTAACGGGGGCTGTCGCTGTGAGTCATCTCTATGAGAGCAACCCCTCCCATCATGGTCCATTCAGCCCGGGCTACCCTTCCGTCTGTGCTCTGAGCGAAGGGGGCTGTCCCTGCCCACGCTTGTCACTAACTCGCAGAACCTGACCACACACACACGGGTCATGCAAGGTGGGCGAGGTGGGAGGAAGCCCTGCCCGTGCTTTGACATGTGCTGGCTGAGTAAGACCAATCACTCCCTTTCATTTTGAGTGATATTTTTTATTTATTTATCTATAAGTAAGGGGGGGCAATGTGGGGGAACTTGAACGTAAATGTGGTGTTCAGTTAAGAATAAATTACGCCTAACACGTTTCAAATTAACTTTGTAATTCACCGAGCAAAAGGTATATAAATCAAGCACAAGGTATTTTTTATTTACGTTTGGAGCAGGATGGCTGAAGACCCTGCCCATGTACAGCATCGACCCTCTCCGTGCGAGAGCTGCCAGTGCAAGCAATAGATACTGTGAAAACTTCAAGCCGCCATGACTCAATATGATGATGTTTCCATGTGTGGGCTTTGACAGTGAATAAACATGATGAACACCCATAACCTTTCTGCTGCGGCCAATGATGCGCGCTCGGCTGACCACATGCTGTTGCTGTTGTTGTTGTTGTCGGGGACGATTCCCTTCTGACTTAATCATCTGTCAGCCACTCACGCCCACCGACACCTGACGTGAAACACAAACTCCTCCGCCTCACCACACACTCGGCCCAACTTTCAAGGTTGCGAAACACACCGCAGAATGCTTGGCGACGTCCTGAAAAATTACATTGACAAAAGTTGCATACAAATCGACCTAGAAGTGCATCATCAATCACACCGCTCATATCTCTCCATGGCTACAGATGTTGTTCTTCTTAAATTGATTACGTTCGGTGAGGGTGTGAGGGGTTCTTTGGGGGATGGGAAGACAACAAGCTGACTCAACCAAAATACTTTGGAATAATCAATTTAGAGATCTCTGAAAAACTGTGCCAAGTGACTGAACACAATTGTAGCAGTTTATATATCTGCGATTTTTGACTTTTGGTTGATATAATTGTTACTACTTTTTCAATTGAAGCATTTGAATGAAAATTCCTATTCATGCTCGGTTATGTGGCGCCACCTACATCTGTATTCATGTCATCATTCCCTATCTTTATAGGCTCTCTGGTTGGAGATGTGAAGGAACTTTCTGCTCTGGGCGGGGAAACTTCAAAATGTTACCAACCTGCAAGCTGCAGTGACATAAAGGCAACACACACACACACACACACACACACACACACACACACACACACACACACACACACACACACACACACACACACACACACACACACACACACACACACACACACACACACACACACACACACACACAGTGGCGGTTCTAGGTCCAGGTACGCCCCGGGCAAGACTTCCTACAAGCGGGGGGGGGGGTGGAAGGAGCAATTGTTGACGGGGGAGGGGAAAGCGATTGTTGACGGGGGGGGGGGGGGTGGGGGGGAAACCTACGGACTTCAGTGAGGGTTTCGTTCCGTCTATACACGGCACCTTCTCAACGAGCAGGTGTGCGCCTGCAGCCAGAGGAGGCGCCAAAATACCTATTCCCCACACAATGTTATGTCGTACTTCATTGATAACCGCTACGCAGCGCATTTTTATACTGCTCGTGGCGCCCCCCAAGTGATTTGCCACCCCCCACAAATATGCCGCCCCGGGCGGTTCGCCCGTGCCTAAAACCGCCACTGCACACACACACACACACGCACACACACAAGCATTACCCGCATGCACATACAAGGCTGTGCGCGCATAAGCACAAACACATACAGTGCTGCAGTAGCAGCCGGGCACAGAGCTACATGTCTGTGAGGATCTGTGGGGCTTGGATCTCAACAGATGGTCTTCAGGTTAACAAAAGCATCGGCTCCTTGCTTTGACACATTCGTGATGCTCATCCCCTGTTAATCCAATGCTCTGGACCGACAAAACTCACTCTGTCTTGACAAAACGATGCGCGCAAGACGCACTAACCTCACGGCAGTCACTTACAGTCACGTCCTTTAAATGTGTGTGTGAGTTGTTTTCATTTACCCCTTTTTTTGATGCCCTTAGAAATAGCATGCATCGCTTTTGTCTGACGTAAATCGTATGTGTGACATGATCCTATGTCGACGGTATTGAAATAATTATTGAAGTGAATATTCAAAACTAAGTTTGAGTGGATATTGTAGTCTATGCCGTTTTGGTGTTCATAGGAGTTTACAGGCCTATGAAATGTAATCTGAATCCATTACACGGGCTATGATGAGAGGATCCTTGATGTAACAGGCTTCAAAGGCATGATTAAGAAGGAACTGGAATGAATGAAATAGAAACCCACACTGTTCGATCAATAAGGTCAGTTGTCGAGCCTTGATCCTACATGACCTTTAGATGGATGCCTTCCATTCCACGTTCTTCGAAATACTGCATTTTCTCGTCCACTTCCACTATAATAAGTGGATTTTAAGCCAAATACGTTAAATGTGTGAGTTATTGTGCAAAAAATATAATAGTTGATTTTTGTTAGTTGCAAAAAATGTTAGTGAAAAGTTAGTGCCTGTGTCGTAAGTGCAATCACCAGTGCCACTAAAGGACACACGCTACCATGGTGATAAGTTACAGCATTGCACCTGATTTTACAGCACCCATATTCCCACATCAGTAAAAGTGTATGTAACCAAGGGATGTGTATGCATGTGAACCATATTATAGGTCGGTCACTCACCACCACCATGCCTTGAACTATCGGAACTTAGTTTTATAAATGGTGTGGCTGTAGTACCGCATACACCCTCAAGAAGGCACTCATGGCTAGTATTTTAACTCAGGCTGAAAGGGAATGCACACACTTGACCCTTACCATGGGATGGGACAAGTGTGTATGATTGGACCACAGAGTAAACACACGTGTATCTCATAACGCTATTTCTGGGGAAGTAATATTTGACATTCCCATGAACCTGCGGAGGCCTATATAAATTGAAATGTAAACCATGCATTGTCAATGCTGATGCCGTTTCAAAGCCCTAGGAGTATTCTTAAAAATCACCTGTATTCATGAATTCTCTTTCTGACCCACTTTTTTCCATAAGCTTATTCCATAATAATTTATCTACTCATCCATGGTATGGCTGGAACGCTATATTTTGTTCCCCCATTACAATGGATTAACAATTATGTTATTATTAGTTCATTGCAATAATTTCAATGCTTAGTATGTATTTCTCTATTTTTACTATTCAAAAAGCCGTTATGATTTTAACAATGAGCCATACAATTGCTGTATTCTCACTTAAATACAGCCTACACAGCTCTATTTCCGGATAGAGTTCAATGATATTGCTATGATTATATATCTAAAATGTCTTATGACACACAGTAGCTATAAGTATATCATCCTAATACCTGGTGGTAAAGGGGGCACATTCATTTAAAAAAGGAAGTTTGTTTAAAATAACAAATGGAACAAAATTCCGGAAAAGATGCAGGGGGAAAAAATATGCTCATCATTCATCGGCCACAAGAGGGCGGTATTTTAATAAAAAATAATGTGTGATACAAAGGTAATGGGTTTACCAATAATCACAGAGCCGAAGACATAGAAGACAACCTAAAGCTAGTAAAAATCCCCATAATCCATTCAAAAATGTGTATAATGAATAAAACCATTGACAATATATCTTGGTTACTGACTGACGACCTCAGCAGTTGAATGAAAACAAAATTTAATGTCATCACAAAATGTTCTGTGGCGTTGGTGCCTTCAGACAAGTTGGTTAAGTTACCACCTTTCCCATCTGGTGAATGTAGTGTAACCCCGGCTAAAATCCAGACTGCACTTATGACATAATAAAATGCAGCAAAATGACTTTAATTAATTTGATCCAAAAGGGCATCTAAGACAAGGGGCGTGGATGAATGGGCAGCAGCTTGGGCCACTCTTACCATCTCCCTCCCCCTTCTCTCCTCTGTGCTTCTGTCTCTATGAGCTTGGAGTGCAGAGTTGTGTACAACATTGGGTATGCATTACATCACAAAGCATATAGGCTATGTTCCAACTCTCATAAATACTGGCCACAAACATTTTCTGCTGCATCACAGCTCTAAAGGATGACCAGGGGAAGAACATCAGTAACCAATAAAAGAAGAGGATGAGTACAGCTCTAAATCCAAGCAACCATCCAAAGTGGCACTGTCAGAAGATTGCACCCCAAGCACGGTTGGTCGAGTATACCTTCTCGCTGTCAAGGCCAATTTACACAAAATATTCTCAAATGCCCTGTATCATCGCCTCGCACGCACAGGTCTCATCACGCCCCCGTATCACCACTTCAGGTTTCGTTTGTGCACATACAGGTACATGAGGCGTGAGGATTTACCGACCCGACACTGCATTTAAATAATTTCCTACGGGCCGGGGGTAAAACATCTGTGGGCTGAGTCTGTCATCCGAGTGTTTAACAAAGTGGAGGTGTGCTGCTTCCAGTTTCTGCTGTGGGCTGAAGGGAGAGAGCGAGAGGGGGAGGGATGTTTTTCTGGCCGGCAAGCGGTCAGAAGCGATGAATTATGTAAAAGGTCGCGACCTTGCCGATGGGGTGATTCTCGACATTTTGGTTGTGGACCAGAAGGGGGGGTTGTTTTTACTTAAAGGCCCACTATGCAACTTTTTTAGCCAAAATTACATTAAGTATGCAGGTTGAGAGTTATGCTGATGGTTCTGCATCCATTTCTGGGTTGATTGGTGGGTGTGTCATTTACCCATGTCGCCTCTCCAGTGAAAAAGCGCATATGCAACTTGATCTGTTCGGACCGACACAATCCGGATGTGACGCAGCGGAAGTATCCTCGAAAATGTAGTCAGATTGTAGTTTCGAAAATGCTTTACGGCACAGACACACCCCCAAACATGGCACCGGCTAGATATAAACAGCCAGTTGCGAGGCAATTGTTGTCCGAGGTAGGAAACCCAAACGCCGCCGTGTTTGGGTGCATGATAGAGTTTAGATCGGGTTAGATTAAATAATCTCGGATATAAATAACGATCTCATCTCATCGTCATCCGTTTATCCGGGGTCGGGTCGCGGGGGGAGCAGCTCAAGCAGGGGGCTCCAGACTTCCCTTTCCCGGGCCACATTGACCAGCTCTGACGGGGGGATCCCGAGGCGTTCCCAGGCCAGTGTTGAGATATAATCTCTCCACCTAGTCCTGGGTCTTCCCCGAGGTCTCCTCCCCAATGGACGTGCCTGAAACACCTCCAAAGGGAGGCGCCCAGTAGGCATCCTTGCCAGATGCCCGAACCACCTCAGCTGACTCCTTTCTAAGTAAAGGAGCAGCGGCTCTAATCCGAGTTCCTCACGGATTACTGAGCTTCTCACCCTATCCCGAGACGCCAGCCACCCTTCTGAGAAAACTCATCTCGGCCGCTTTTACCCTCGATCTCATCCTTTCGGTCATCACCCAACCCTCATGACCATAGGTGAGGATAGGAACGAAGATCGACCGGTAGATCGAGAGCTTTGCCTTGCGGCTCAGCTCTCTTTTCGTAACAACGGTGCGGTAAAGCGAACGCAATACCGCCCCCGCTGCTCTGATTCTCCGGCCAATCTCACGCTCCATAGTACCCTCACTCGCGAACAAGACCCCGAGGTACTTGAACTCCTTCACTTGGGCTAAGGACTCATAAATAACGATAATCGGGTTAAATAACTTCACATGGTGTGTGGTGTGTTTCCAGCATTCGTAGTGTTGATCAGCAGAGAAATAGTCCGCCAAGACGTTGAGGTTGCTTAGCAGCCAGAGACTCTGTCCATGCAAGTGAACGGAGCGTTCACTCTTCGTCATAACTATCAAACCAAACATCCTTCACATTCACCGAGCGAACATTCTGAAAGTAATATGCACATTTCTCGCTAAAAATGTTTCCATAAACGCATTTAATTGCGTAACTATGTTACTATTTCCACCCAGAAAAAAGAAAGATGTCGGCCGTATGCTTCTGTGCAAGGGTCACTACTATGGTCACTACAGTAACGAATTGCTTTACGGCACAGACCCACAAACACGGAACCGGCTCGATATAAACACAAGTAACTAATGGATGGTTATATTCATCATAGATCAGCCGACTAAAAAGAGACAGAGAAACCCAATGTCGGAGGAACAGAAGAAGAGAAAAGGGAGACAGACCGACAGAGAGGCCAGACACGAGTAAACGTTGGGCAAGCTTTTCAGGAATAGCGTGAACTGAAAGAAAAAGAAGACTGCAAATCAGACGCCGACTCGGCCGTGTTGCTTTTGAAATTGAAAGTACCCTTGGGTGAACTTTGTCTGCGTAATATTCTTGATTCTGATAGTCTCTGTACACATGTGTTTGCTCAACCATTTTTTTGAGCCCTGTAAAAATTGTTTTCTCGACCGTTTTGTTGTGAGCCCTGTTTGTTTCTAGCTTGCTTCGTTGCAACCATATAAACACCTTTGTTTCCATGGGTGTTTTGCTGTTCGTATGTCTCGTCCCCCAGATACAGACTGAATCCCCGAATCCAGGTTCTTGTTTATTTCGATTATTATGTTGGCCAAACCTCTTACACTGATTGTTCTGTTCAACCTAAGATAAAATAATTATAACCTAGGGTATAAATTCTCCCCGTCAACTATAAAAAATTATGGATTTATGTTTATTGCAATGCAAATACACCATTTTAAAAATGTATAACCTTGCCTACACTTTATGAACATCTATTTCGGACATGGCTTCGCGCATTCGCCGGCTTCTCTGAAAACAAATGCACATGGCTCGCGTAGAAGAGCATGGGGAAGGGACGTCAACGAGTTGTTACGACAGTGTTGTGAAATATCTACTACGAAGCTTTAGGGGGCGCTGTGTAGAGAAATGTGCGTGCCAAAACCAAGAAAACAGCCAAGAAATGCCCAAAGTTGCATAGTGGGCCTTTAATACTGTTTTTTTTTAATGAATGCTGGTTCGCACATTATTAATGAACAAAAGGGAAGAATATATTATTTCCTAACACGTTTCTACCTATTATATGTAAATTAAGATGACAATGCAGTGCTAGCACTCTGCGGATGAATCTAATGATATTTAAGAATCACACATCACAGTGACCATATTCCTGATTTAACTTCATGACTTTATATATAATATTACATCCAAAGGAAACAACACTGCATCGCACTGCTAACAACATATGAAGCCATCTAATATGCATTTTGCAAACTTTTATGAATTATTTCAGTCAAGGTCAAACATAAAAATCACATTCATAATAAATAAAACGTTCTCACTCCGCCAAAAATTAGGCTGTGTGTCTTCGATAAAAACAGAGTCGGTATGACCTTGTTAAAAAATATATCTGAATATGAATATGCCCTCCGATTTAGCAAATTTTACAAATCTGCTTCAAAGTTTCTACCTGTTTAGTTGTATTCTTCAAACATGATCCTTCTGGTAAAAAGTGCATTAGGGGAACCAGGCATGTGACTGGCTACTGAGTTTATTATTGTACATGTCATTGGAAGCTAAAACAAACAACTCTATTTAAAGACGCCCTATCTATGTCCTGAGGTTACGAAGCACAAGCTGAAAAATACTTCAGATACAGTATATGGGTGAATCGTGATTCGAAACTAAAGTCTTGTATTGTACATTTGTGATTACATAAAATAATCTGATCTGATAACGGTGGATGGAGTTGTGCTATTTTTGCATACAATAAATGAAGGATTGTTATTTTGTACTTAAAGGATCTCTATTTAATCCCTTGCACACAAACAGGATTAAGTTCAAAGTAGGGCTTGCAGTTCTGAACAAAATTTATTTTACTGACGGTTCAAAATGTGCACAGGCCTTTAAATATCATATAAAGTGATAAATGGTGTGCTTTTGACCGGTCAATCAATCCAAGTCTGTATGTGTGTATGATTGTGTGTGTGCATCTGTGTGTGTGTGTGTGTGTGTGTGTGTGTGTGTGTGTGTGTGTGTGTGTGTGTGTGTGTGTGTGTGTGTGTGTGTGTGTGTGTTAGTGCGCACATGTGCATATGTGCACATATGTGTGTGTGTGCGTGTGTATTAGTGCCTGCGCATGTGCGTGTGCGTGTGCGTATGTGTATGTGTATGTGTATGTGTGTGTGTGTGTGTGTGTGTGTGTGTGTGTGTGTGTGTATGTGTGTTTGTGTGTGTGTATTTGTGTGTGTATTGTGTTCACCTGAAATATATTTGTTTCTATTTTTAGACGGATATGCTCCATCGCCAAAGAGCTTATTATTTTTGCATCTGTAACCTCAATGTCATATAGATGATTTGCCTGATGGAGATCAATTTCAAGGCAGATTGATTATGCATATTTTCTTATGGGAAATGGCCACTCTAGTAAAAATAATATGAGTAGCGATAAATCTAATTACGGTAGTTATATTAGATATTCGGGCAGGAGAAAGAGAGAGAGAAAGAGAAAGAGAGAGAGAAAGAGAAAGAGAAAGAGAAAGAGAAAGAGAAAGAGAGAGAGAGACAGACTGACTGACGGACGGACGGACGGACGGACGGACGGACGGACGGACGGACGGACGGACGGACGGACGGACGGACAGACAGACAGACAGACAGACAGACAGAGAGAGCTACAGAGTAAATACACTGAAAATTCTGTAAAAGATGCAATAAAGTCATGAAAAAGCCATATCTTGAGTGAAAGCCATATCTTGAGTGACATACAGTGTGTTCACTGTATATTGGTCTTGGTTCTCTGAGCTGTTGCTTATACAAGGACCAGAGTTACTAGCAAGAGCAACAGGAAATCCACGGTCCACAGAAGGCTTTTCTATATCACGTGTAAACCTGCAATCCGAGCCAATAGAATTGTCAAGTCTTGAGGGTAGCTAGTGAATGATCATGCAAACTCAAGTGAAATCCGTCATCGGTTTTGACAGAGAAGCTAACTTTGCGTGATTAAATTCAAGTGCGAAGCTTGTGCGACCGATGCAGGCAAATCCCAGTTTGTGTTAATTAACCCAGAACTGAGTGAGCCACTCGCCTAGTCACGTGTAAACACAGAGACACAGAGAGAAAGAGAGAGAGAGAGAGAGGGAGAAAGAGAGAGAGAGAGAGAGAGAGAGAGAGAGAGAGAGAGAGAGAGAGAGAGAGAGAGAGAGAGAGAGAGAGAGAGAGAGAGAGAGAGAGAGAGAGAGAGAGAGAGAGACATTCGTAGCAGTAAAAGTATGCTAGCTGGCTCAGAAGATGAAGGGGCTAGCATAGTTTATCACAGCATCTGGGGATCTGGCACCCGGCCACCACACCTCCCCTCCCTCTCGGTTTCTATCTTGGGTCTCAAACACTGACTTGTGTTTATGTGAAGATTCTGCGATGCACAATGCATGCATGTCAAGTAAGTGAGGTCAAGTGAATTGTGTCACTTGTGTCGAGTCACAGATGCATATCAACGGCTCATGGCACTGCTGCCTCTGCTGCTGCTAAAGGGATGCAGAGAGAGAGAGAGAGAGAGAGAGAGAGAGAGAGAGAGAGAGAGACAGACAGACAGACAGACAGACAGACAGACAGACAGACAGACAGACAGACAGACAGGCAGGCAGACAGACAGACAGACAGACAGACAGACAGACAGACAGACAGACAGACAGACAGACAGACAGACAGACAGACAGACAGACAGACAGACAGACAGACAGACAGACAGACAGACAGACAGACAGACAGAGAAAGAAGGAGAGGGAGAGGGGGAGGGGGAGAATGATGATAATAATAATTATTGTTAATAAAAATGTTGGCCAAATTGGGGTTTAAAGGCCGTGTTGCAGGGTTTATTTTCCAACGAATTTGTGCAATTTGCTTGTTGGTAATAAGATTTAAACTGTTATTTATTGTATTTAATGTTGTTAGGTATCACAAAACGGAATGTAATACGAAAAAATAGGTACTATTTTAGCGGTTTGCTATTGATTCTCATTTCCCCCAGAATGCATTGCATGACATCACGGTGGGGAGACACGGACCAAAGCCGCATTGAGACCCTTGAGACTAGAGACTAGTAAGAGAGTGTTCAGCAGATTAAACAGATACATAGATAAATACATAGATATTATTCATAGTTATTATATGCTACACTTGAACCTCCTAAGATGGCGCAACTTGATTGGTTCGCTATCTCGGGATATTGGGCAATATCCCATGATTGACATTTCAAACTCGATATTGTTTTCATTGCAAAATGTCCGCTAATAACAACAAATAAACCTTCGGTCTCGGGGGCTATTCCCCACTATTCACTTCGCATTCGGCGAATAATTGTTGATTAATAGCCTAGATAGATATATTGCCTAGTCAAGTCTTTATTAATACCAAAATACACAAATCGTCGGGAATTCATATGGGTGATTCGGCTCACACAGTACAGCCTACAAGACTCCACAGAACAAGGGAGACAACAAGTCTGACTGGACAAACGCAAAATACATCACATTAAAACTAGACGCAAGCATTGATAGATAAATAGATAGACGGATAGAAAGATAATTAAATATGTTCTATTATTTGCCTTGCGGAGCCAGCCAATACTGTGCGCGTATGCAAATTAGTCATGTGTGCCTAACACAAGAAAGACTAATGTTGAGAAGTCATGCTAAAAACGGATAGCAAGCGAAAGCTAAACCAGACTGTATCAATCACATACTTTGGGTCCATTCTAGCTTATGGTAGGAGGCTAGTCTTTAAATCTTTGCAGTGACTGAATGTTGATGATTAAACAGATTGTTTTGCATAAGATGAGTGTGTGCGACTGTGCGTGTGTCCTTTCCAGCTACGGCATACTGCATGGTTATGAAGGCCTTGTGGTTAGTTGTGGTCTTAGTGAAGCAGCCTAGCCTTGGAGTTGGATAAGTTGGAGTGATTGGGTACGGGCGTGCGAGAGTGAGAGAGAGCACACCCGCCGTGGTGATGTTTGGCTTGTCGTGGGCTGTCTGTCCGCATCCGCCGGGTTGGACGATGTGCTTTGTATATGTGTTCAATGTACATCTGTCTGGTCGTATTTGTGGTAGATTGATGGTTAAATAATGTCACACCACTATCGGTTATACTTGCAGGCACTCATTTGCAAGTGTACCGATTGCGTGTCCGATAGGCTAAGTTAGCCCAAAGCTAGCATTATGCCTTATTTTTCTAGATCTTCTGACTAAGTTTACCGGTACTTACGACATAATCGCTGTCACTAGATATAAAGAAAACGTTGACTTTCACTCGGTGCTATTCACTGACAGTAAAAATAAATAAAAGTGTCGTTATTGTGCACTGCTGTTCATTTACTAGCTCCAGCGCTCGTTGCTGCGTTGCTAAATGATAGCAGCTCTCCGCTCATTCTCCTCTGACCATGCATTTAATTGGCTTTGACCGCCATCAGTTCTCGGCAATTCCCTATTCGCCCTCTCACGTCTGACAGGTTCGAAATTATACTGCTGTGGGCACTCATACATGTTATTTGTGGTTCTTGCCACCTCTTAGACGCCATAGTTCCAGTACTAGGCTGAGGCTACCTTCCACCACGTCTTCCCAACGTGATGTCATCGCCCAATGGCGTTAGAAAACACCCGTTACTGACAAAAACGACAAAAACTGGACACTATTTTGGAGATATTTTATAAATTATACACATATTTTGATTGCTTTATGTAACCATTAATCAAAACTTCCGGTTAACCTGCACGTAGGCCTTTAAGTCCACTGTGATGACTGAACCTCGACCCACTGCAATGAAAATGAGCCCTGTAATTGGCAAAATGATAGGTCGTGGTTGGGGTGGTGCTGGTGGCGATGGTGGTGGTGTTGATGGTGGGGATGGAGGTGGTGGTGGCAGAGGGGTGGACTGTGGAGGGATGGAGAGGAGTGCATTTTGCTGAGCCCTGCATGTGTACCAAGCAGCATGGGGGTTAAGGCCTGACTAATTTAGTCGGGGTGGGGCCGAGGGAGCTGTACCTTTTGCCGAGCAGTGTGGAGAATGGTGGTCTCGATGAACAACAAATACTGAGCATTGTTTGTTGGCCAAGATGCTGCAAGTCCCTTATTCAAACTGTTGAATCCTATAAACTCTCAATGTTGGTCAGTTCCCCGCCCCTCTCCCTCCCCTGAGCACACCCATGGGTAATGCTTTGTCGTCGTAGCTGGACATCGCCAGCTCGGAGCAGAATTTACTTAAGATTACTAATGACTAAAGAGGAAGAAAGGCCAAATAAGTGATTAAATCTGGTCACTTTTCAAACAACAGATTTCGATGGGTGTTTTTGATAAAACAATTCGTTCTTTAATGAGAAATTTGGCAATTGTCCAGGCTGTACCATGTTCTAAGAAGAGACACTATCAAGAGAAATCAAAGCGGCAGGTGTGTAAAAATGTGCACTGAAATAAGATACAGCAAATTGGGTTACCTTCTGAATTTCTCTTTGGGAATGTTCAATGTCACCAAAAGCAATTACAGTAATTCAGAATCCCTTCAATCACTGTGGTTGTTGGAAGGCAATTAGACCCTGACAGTCTCAAAATAAATATCACTTAACCGCAATCAAAAAACACATGCTGTTCTTCCCGCAACAGGCGAAGCATGGGAAAATATATTTGCATTCAGTCCTACACTGTATAACTCTGACCTTGGGCCAGTGCTTCACAAGTATTTAATTAACCCATTTCCAGCCCACTACCCCTTGGGATGTCAGCTATTATCATTAGAAGGTTTTTTGAAACAATTACGTCTGTAATGTTTCTCTCGCATCCCCTCTAATGAACCATTTGCCATCCACTCAACAACATAAAGACATTGAAACACGGTTCACCGAAAAGCTATGGTATTGGAAACGGCTTAGGGAATCACTGTTTACATTGTCTAACTTATGACGATCAGGTGTGTTATCGTAGTCTCAATGTGTCGTAAATATCTTCTTAAAGGGTGGACATTTTTGGGATATTTTTTAAATCCTAGGATATAATCTGCAGTATTTAAGGCGAGGAAAAGTTGAACGACGGAGGAACTATGTAACACTCCACCACGGCCTGCTCCAACAAAGTAGTGTTACAATCTTTTTAGTATTGTTTAATGGATCATCTTACTACTATAATAGCAGGCCTGTTGCAGCAGTTACTCAAGTTACTCATGTGCGCATGTGCCAAGCAGCCTGCAGCTCACACACACACACAGCACGCGCAAACGCATACATACGACACGCAAGCAGCGTGTCGTTCATTTTGTCATATAAAAACCGTTACATTCAAACATCGCACCGACCAGCATATCCACACATAAGTAACGGAATCTTAAAGAGACAGTGTCCCTATAACACAGAACGAAAACATGTCAATAACACAGTATGGAGTCCACCACAAGACTACACTTTGTTGCTCAAATGTAATATTACCCTCCTCCTTGAGCCTCCCGAATGTCTTTTCACTTTGTTGCTCAAACTTAATATTACTCGTCTCCTTGAGCCTCCCCAAATGTCTTGTGGTATTGATATCCCCCCCTCCCCCCTACGGACTGTTTTAGTTATTTTATTTTTCTTATTTTTTGTGTGTATGTTATGTGTGACTGTAGGCTACTGCTGCCTGTCTTGGCCAGGACACTGGAACAGATGTTTAATCTCAATGATGATTATTATTTTCAACCAACCAATAGTAGTTGCCTTGCATTTTAAAATGTCAATACACTTTTCAGCCCTTAATAACAGTAAAAGCTATTTAATAATTGCTTTGCATGCATAGTATACTACACTTGCCATTGAACCCCTGTTACCCCTGTTACCATGAATTGATTAATTTTATAATGTAATCAAATGCTCGCACACTAGCTGCTTTCAGACACGTGTAAGTCCTGATATTCTCCTGATGGGCCGTATGTGCGAAAAACATATCCTGACATTTGTACCCTGAAAATCTCCTGAATAATACTACCCCTGCGGTAGTATTTTCTCCGTAGGAAATGTAAATGAAATTATATGTGAATGAGGAGTAGAAAGTCAGTATTCCTCACAACACTTCAGTGGGCGTGTCGATGACACTTCTGCATGTCATGGAGTAGCCTCCTAAATGATAATCAGCCTGTTGCCTTTTGTTTGCTGAATGGTTAAAAAATATTTAAATGTTATACGTTGTATAATTATAGGCAAAATGTTATTATATTATGCGCTCAGAAATTGGTTACATTATCGACTGGGGTTCCATATTGCTATGGGTTTAATTACAACTAGAGGTTGAGCGTGTGCAACGCACATGCGAAAACTCTAGTTTCAATAATAGGCCAAGACTCCATGCATTCCAATTTCTTAGGGGTCGAAGCATCAGCGGGAATCGAACCCCACACCCTGGCGGTGTTAATACCATGCTCAAGGAGGTATAGAAGGAGCTTGACGAATGAATGAATTGAATTCATTGTAGCCCAATCATCGACAGAACCACCCATTTGGTATAGCGGTTCATGACAGTGGTATAGAAAGTCCTCACACTAGCCCTAATTTAATTAAGTTGGAGAAAGAGCCCGTCTCTGAAGCATGCAGATCTGAACAGCGGATCTTTCCGCCAGAAGCGGGTCTCCGAGTTAAGACGCTAACGCGCTTTGTGTAGACTTATCTCGGCCGTTGCAGAATCTTGAGATAATTCCAGAATGACCCAAAGCACCGCTTTCCTTAACCAAATCTGTGTCCATCTAATCCCCTCCTGTGGGAAGTATGATGCTTGCGAAGGTGATGATGATGATTCAAGCAAAAGGGGACACAGGGAGGGGGGCAAATATCTGAAAGGAGGAGGGAGAAGAATCGAGAAATCAGGATAATCTCAGCCTCTCATATCCTCCATATTGAAATAGTTAATATATTTTATACAGATATATTGCACACGTAATGATGCAGAATGTTGAGATAATTCAAGAATGACCCAAAGCACCGCTTTGGGTTATATGTACAGTATATATATATGTATATATATTTTCATACACAGGTAATCCTCGCTATATGTGTAGAAACAGTGACAGATGTGCTAAATATGAGTAGATACTTTTCCTGAATAGCTCATATTAGTGTCCATGTGCAGATTAATAGGGTTTAGCCCTACTGTCAATCCCAGTTTGTTTGTGTGTGTGCTTGCATTCTGAGTGTGTGTGTTTGTGTGATCGTGTGTGTGTGTTTGTGTGCGCATTAGTGTGTGTGTGTGTGCGTGTGTGTATGCGCATGTGGGTGTGGGTCCATGCATGCGTGCATGCATGTGTACCCGTTTTTTACGGCATACTTGGGCATGTAAACTAAGGGTTGCCTTGCATCCGATTTATGGGAAAAAGCTGCTCACTGTTACATGGTTTTACATCATACTCATACACTACCATTGGTCAACAAAGTCTCCACACAAATGTGATATCTATTCTTCAGTGGTTTGGATTGGTAGAAAAGCAGAATTGTAGATTGTGTATTTCATTGTAGACCTTCACTCTATCTCTCTGGCGGACACATAGAAGGAGAGATGATGATGATAATGATGTTTTTCAACATTGCCTATCCATTCTCAGCAAGCTCCCAAACACAAACCCCCTCTACATGTATCTTTGCTGTCCCATTTTATTGTCGAGATGTCATTGTCCTTCCACCTCCACCCCTTCCTGGGTATAAACTATTGACACTCTAACCAGTATTTACGTTTCCACCGTCCTCTACGCTAGCCTTATCCCTGTGAGGGGGGGGGGGGGGGGGGGGGGGGGGGGGGGGGGGGGGGGGGGGGGGGGGGGGGGTTATTTGAAATAGCCATCCATCTGTCCATCCATCCATCCATCCATCCATCCATCCATCCATCCGCTCTTCTCCCTCTCTCTCCTCTTATTTTCTGGATCAGTCTCTCCGTGGGTGTGTGGCGTTTCTCATGCCCGCTGTCAGCTCCCATTACCTAATTGGAATGGAGATGCAGCTGGCTCCGAGCTCTGACTTTCTGCCTGCACTGCACTCCTCGTGGAGGTTCCGGACCCCCCCTCTCCACCCAGCCAGCCACACACACACACACACACACACACACACATACACACACACACACACACACACACACACACACACACACACACACACACACACACACACACACACACACAAGCATGCATATATATACATACACTTTTAACCCCCCCCCACTCCTGACCCTTACATCAAACCCCACTTTAGACTTTAGTTTTATTCAACACTCTAAATTGAGCTCCCTCTCGCTATCTCCCCTCTCTCTCTCTCTCTCTCTCTCTCTCTCTCTCTCTCTCTCTCTCTCTCTCTCTCTCTCTCTCTCTCTCTCTCTCTCTCTCTCTCTCTCTCTCTCTCTTGCTATCTCCCCTCTCTCTCCCCCCTCTCTCTCTCTCTGTCTCTCTCTCTCTCTCTCTCTCTCTCTCTCTCTCTCTCTCTCTCTCTCTCTCTCTCTCTCTCTCTCTCTCTCTCTCTCTCTCTCTCTCTCTCTCTCTCTCTTTCTCTCTCTCTCTCTCTCCCCTCTCTCTCTTCCTCTCTCTCTCTCTCTCTCTCTCTCTCTCTCTCTCTCTCTCTCTCTCTCTCTCTCTCTCTCTCTCTGCCTCCCCTCTCTCTCTCTCCCTCTCTCTCTCTCTCTCTCTCTCTCTCTCTCTCTCTCTCTCTCTCTCTCTCTCTCTCTCTCTCTCTCTCTCTCTCTCTCTCTCTATCCCCCCATTCTCCCTGTTGTGGCCTGTCGCGGTCCAGGTCACTGGGATGGGGAGGAAAGAGTGAGGGTGGCTGGGTGTCGAAGCTTGGTTCAGTTAATACATGCACTGTTTAATTCATCAGCTCTGGCGGTGGCCCGGTGGCTTTCACCCTCCTCGCTCACCATGTGTCTGCTGTAGGTTTTTCATGAGCTCCTCATATATGCAACCTTTTCTAGGGTTACATTTTTCTTTTATGTTTATTGAGAAATATTTGTTGCTAAGTAAAAAAAAAATGGTGATATGTTGCATATGTGACCGCAACATGAAAGCAGGTGGTGGAACAGCAGTAAGTACGTAAACCTGTTGGAATATTGTCAATATTTTCGGCCATTCTTTTTTTCAGGCGATTCAGGGGACGGACAGGTACAGATTGAGATGTAGCTGGAGGACTTATGGCTCGTCAATGCTCATTAACTTGAACAATACTATAAAGGGAAAAAATGAAAGCTCTGGATATGACCTCGATATCAAAGTGTTTTTGAGGACAGCCTTTGTGAGGAAAATGAGGCCTCTGGCACCAAAGAAGGACTTTTAATTGGAAAGGATGACACAAAAAAAACGTCACTCCTGAGACTGCCTCGCACATTCAGTTCTATGACAAAAATCTAACAATGGCGTATCTGAAAGAGAGTCATTAACGATACAGAAGTCATTAACAAAGCAGCGCACAAAAATACATATTCCGGCAAAGCTAATTTTGTGCTCAAATGTCCAAGCAGCTTTAGGAAATAATGGAGGACGTTTCGATGATAGATTACGGGGACTGCATCGGCCATTTCTCATCATTAACAGGCTGACTCCGCTAAGCAGGAGGATCTGGTCATTCCAGAGACAGAGGGAAAGCGCTACAGTCACGCAGTATTAGCGAACGTAGCTATGTGGTCCGAAAGTTTTTAATCAGAGGATTAGAGGATTTCATCTAAGACAAAGAAGCCCGGAATAGCTATTCACATGAACGTTGGATAACGTTGGACGTTAAGGGAGGGGCTGAACCGGCTCTTCTCGAATTGTTCTGCTTCAAGGTGATCCGCCAGTGAAACAGAGGGACGGATGGACGTCTGAGTAACACAGAGAAAGTTGGTGTCCCCTCAAAGAACAGAGTCCTCCATTGTCCACGAAACCATCCGTCCATCCTTCGACCCATGCTTCTCCAATAAGCTTGCAGCCTTATTAACCAGGGACTCAGCCGATGAGGATAAGTACATGTAGTTAGGAGTAGGCTTTAATTTCCTGACCCCAGCCAAGCTACAGTGTGGAATCACAGACATCCCAGCGCCCTGAGCAGGGCAATAAAAACATCCGATGGTAGGCTCCAGCTGATTATGCAAGCGGGTGGCTCCCAGCCACAGCAGAAATAATTGAATGCCTTTCGTAATGATTAGCCAATCTATAAATTATTATCCCTATCAACGATTTGTCCTCAGTCTCCCGGTAGCCTGACACGTGTCTGTTGGCGAGGAACAGAGATGTGTTTCGTTGGGAAAGGAATGCTATTAAAGAGTCTCCTACATAATTCCACATATAATCAAACATTATCAATAACAGGTGTCGATGACTAAAAACTATGGTCAAACAAAATCACTGGATTTAGCAATTCAAACTACAATCCGACCGCACTGCGTGTTTGTGTGTGTGTGTGTGTGTGTGTGTGTGTGTGTGTGTGTGTGTGTGTGTGTGTGTGTGTGTGTGTGTGTGTGTGTGTGTGTGTGTGTGTGTGTGTGTGTGTGTGTGTGTGTGTGTGTGTGTGTGTGTTTCTGTGTCGGTTGCGGTTGCGGTGTGTATTAGTGTGTGTGCCCTGTTTGTCTGTGCATGCATGCGTGTGAACATAATATTTGAAGTGTTGAAGAGGACAGTGTGAACTATGTCAAAGGCTTTGTCAAAGTGCTTCTTTCCCAGCTAAGATTACCTCATAAATCGGTCTGGTGGCAGGCTGTCCCACATCAGTACAACTAACTGACTTGCTGATAAGCTGAATTATTCAATATGTGGAGCCGCATATAGTCCCTGACAGGGGGAAGATGCCATACTTTAAAGATCTCAATCTTCTCGATAGAAAACATTTTTTTTTCTTTCTAGTTTTGGCCCGGATTCTGCTGCCTGGGAGGATTTAGATGTGAAAACACCTCATTTAAACAGCTTGGGGGTTTGCCAACACACAACATCGTCAGCGGTTAAATGATCCATTGGGTAAACAGTGGCAGTTGTGATGTCATAACTTTTACAAGAAGAGAAATACAAGTGTGCAATGTAAACCAGCCAATCACCAGTGACCCCTAGTATAAATAAAATCCCCCAAAAAATAAACTTGTTTAAACAATTGGTGAAGGATGTGCTTTGAGAAATCCATAAACATTTCCAGGAAACGTTTGAAATGCAGTCGAAAAACAAGCCCTTAAAGAGCCATCCTTAACCTGCTCAGTGGGTCAACAATGGCTGCTGATGACTTTCTTGTGTGCGAGGGAAAATGTTTGCACAGATGATCTCACCTTAGCTCAGGGAAGGGGCTTTGGACCTTTTATCCTCTCCTGGGCCGGCCTGGCCAGCCACCTCCCACCATCTGGCTTCCATTTCTCATGGTAGATGCACAGACCATGCAACCGTCTTTCTGCTTTTAAAAATGTATGCCTGCCGGTTTAACCCTCTATCTGACAAAAATATGAAACTCTCTATCTGCCTGTATCACTGTCTGTACGTTTTTCTGTCTATATGCCTGTCTCTGTCTCTGTCTGCCTGTCTTACTGACTATGTGTCTATCTATCAGTCAATATGCCTCTCTATTTCCCTGTATACATATCTATCTGCCTGTCTGGTTCTCTATATGTCTGTACAGCTCTCTACACGCCTGTCTGACTCTCGCTCCCCTTGTCTTTCAATATAGATGTCTCACTCAGTATCGGTCTGTCTCCCTGTCTATATGCCTGTCTCTCTTTCAGCGGCCTCAATGTCTACCTGCCTTTCTAACGGTCTCTCTGTCTGCTTGAGTGTGTTCAAAGTGCTTGGCTCAGGCTGCGTGCACAGCAAGCCAAGTTGATAATGTACACTATTATTCAATTTGTCAATGTCTATGCAACTTTTTTTATTGCTCTCACTATTAAACCCAACTTGTTTCTGTCTTGACATGGACATCCTTATGCATGAAATATTTTTTAGGGTTAACGTATCAAAAACGCTGGGTTCACTTCGAAGTAATTATATTAAAAACGTTGCGATACAGGGGCTGGTTTAGGTGGATGACGATGTTGTTGATGTTTTTGAATGGAACTGTTGTTCCATTCCACGCTCTTTACCAGTCTTATCTCGGGCCTCGGTGTCATAGTGCCTTGCCCAAGGGCCCTGCGCTTGCTATCGGGATTACGCCTGTGCTGGGTGGACTAGTTTGCACCACTGAGTTAAACTGGTACTGATAACAGCGCTCCCGCCTCCCGCCCGCGTCGCTTCATCTGCCGAGACGCAAGAGCCTGATTACTGGAGACACCCTGTGTCCCCTTTGGGGCGGGAAGGGAAAAAAAACCTCTTTATTTGATCCGAATTTACTTCCTCCGATACTTACGCTATTTACGGATCCGTCTGAAAGCCCTGGAGTCGCTTTAAGCTTGACATGGATCGGACGGGGAGTCGAGAGTTGAGAAGGAGCACGTGACAAGGGTGAGGGTTGAGGCCAGGGTGTGGGGGCGTCGGTAGCGCTAACAAAATTCTATTTTCTTCGTTCCTTGACGAGGAGGGAAGTGGGGTGGTGTTGTTGAGAGGGGGCGGGGGAGGCCACAGGGACACGGGCGGGAGGGGGGGCCGAGACACACTGCCATAAGCTTTCCGTCGGCCTGTCTGTCACCTCGTTGAGACGTGAGACACGGGGGGGATAAAAATACACAGCCCCAATACCCTTGTATCCATCCTTCAACCAATCATCTTTCACGCCCATCCTCTTACTGCCCCCCCCCCCCCACACCCCCTCACTCCCTCCCCCTGACCAGCTCTCTAATGGCGACCTGAGAGCCGCCTACGAGTGAGTGCTCTGTCCTTCTGCACTCTGGGTAAGATGGGTACCCCCCCCCCCCCCCCCCCCCCCCCCCCCCACACACACACACACACACACACACACACACACACACACACTCTGAAAGACAACCGTTTAACCCTTCTGAAATCGGTGGAAAGCTGCATAATGTAATGACCCTTTGAAGAGGCCGGTCTTACCGGCGATGGATCAAATACCATGCAGTACTTTGTATCCAATTAGTGATGGCATTCCTCACTTTATCTTCATATCTGTTGGGGACCTCTGCACCCCCAACCTCAACCTGACTCTGCTCACCCACTAATTAGTCAAACAGGGGGAAGGGTGCAGTACCCTAATACATTGATGGATTCATCAAGTCATATTTTTAAGGAGTTTCCATGGGATGTCCGGGAGATGAAATTCTGATATGCATGGCACGCTTGGATGTACAATGCTTGGGCTTTAGTGGTTGCTAAGCTGAGCTGATGACTATATGCACTGGTTACATAGATGAGTGTTTCATACAGGTCCACAGCTGTGAACTTACCTTTACAGAAGAATAAAATCATCTTGAATCCATCTTCTTCATGGTGTCTTAAGGGTTACTTTCTGGGAGCTCTGATATAGATATAGATAGACATGTATTCAATACAAATATTTTATGAATATTAATTATCTTAATAGTTTACCTTTATCCTAGTTCCAGCACATAACACCAGTGCAGTACCTGTTTTATTTTCACTTTCTGTGGTTGTCAGGAATCCTCTAATCTAGCTGTCTTCTTGTGTATTTCCTAATTAAAACGTCCAAGGTTCTGTTTTACCAAATCAAACCAAACACTATTGATAAAAATTGGCTAGTTTAAAATTCAGGACAGTGACACAGAAGATCGAAAACACCACACCTCCTCCGACAGACGACAATGTTCACGCTAACCATATGACACTCCCTGGGTGAGCCTGTTGGCTCCGGGCCCAGTGGGGCATTGAGATAAGGGCACCCTCAAGAGAAACCGTGGGAGAGACCTGACAGAGCCAGACCTGTACCAAATCCCAAAGCAAGAGAAGAACCCTTCACATCTCGATCATTTGTTCCCATCTAATCCAACATTGTATGTGTAACCGATAGTAGGTAGGCTTTCCCTGGTGCTGGCCAAGTTCTTCCCGGGTTCACCATCACAGGACTCAAAACCCGGGCATTGGAACTAGAGATGTTGCCCATGCAACACGCCTTGACTATAGGCGGCCAACTCCTATAGCCAAGTGGTTGTGATTTATGTTTTTCTATGACGCAACCTATGCTCATTTGAAGCACGTTACATAAGTAAGGAGGCATTGATCATATTCAAGTGTATGGTTATTAGGTGTCTGGCCTAGGGGGGGGGGGGCTGGTCTTCAGGTGTCCCCCCTCCGAAATCTGGGACCCGTGCCTAGGAAGAGGAGGCGTCTGCCCCCCCTCCAACCCAGGGGGTATTTACAGACCTGACTGAGTCACACAGCTGCAGGCACTGTGGGCCACAACCTGGGTGTCCGCGGGGGGGGGGGTCATCAGGTCCAGGGGGTACCGATGACGTCTCAGTCTGCTGCTTTAGAGAAACGATGAGAACCGCGGCCCGACGCCCTGAACCATCCCCCCCCACCCCCCACCCCTGGCACGTGTGTAGCATCACATCTTGCCAGCCCCAGAATAAAATACTGACGAACACCACCGCAGCCTCTTAGCACCCAGGGCTGACTGACTGCTGCTGTCGTTTGATTCCCCCAGAACACCACACTGCTCCTGGCCCGCAGAACCTCTCACCTCTCACGGTCATCCCATGAAAGCTAGGTGTGTATATGTGTGTTAGTGTGCCAGTATGTGTGTCAATGTATGGGGGTTTGGGTCTCTGTCTATCGATGTGTATATGTGTGTGTCTCTGTACCTTCTACTGTGTTTGTCTGTGTTTATATGTGTGCTAGTTTGTCAGTAAATGTGTGTGTGTGTGTGTGTGTGTGTGTGTGTGTGTTAGTATCTCTGCAACCATGCGTAAGTGCAAAGTGCATGTGATCATCAATGTGTGTGTTTATCTCTGCACCCGTGTGTAAGTGCATAGTGCATGTGGACATCAATGTGTGGGTTTGTGTGTGCGTGCTTATCAATCTGTGTGTGTGTGTGTCTGTGGCTCCGTCTGTCTATGTGTTTCGTATCTACATCTGGCGGTCTCTATGTGGGCATCTGTGTGGTGGGGGTGGCAGGCAGGGAGGCATCTCTATGGAGCGACTTATCTGCCTTCGACCAGCTGCACTGCTGACCCAGATGAGGATCATGAAAACCTGGTGTTTTCCATGCACGTGCACGTGTCCGTGCAGTGTGGGGCGTACCAGTCCAGAGGTAGAGATTCCAGCTTCATAGTGTTTCATGTTTGGTCTCCAGCAAGCCATCTGGAGCCATGCTGATGAACCCACGTGTGAGGTTCATCTAATGAGTGAAATCAGTCCGCGCAGTGTGTGTGGGTGGAGCACACAAAGAAAGAAAAAAAACCTGAGAGAACGATTTTCAGAAGCCTGACATGCTCCTGCTCTTCTGTTTGATGTCTGGTGCTTGTATGCTGGCTTTGCATGTTGTAATTTTGGGAAAATATCCGTGTGTCTCTGGGTTAGCTGCTTGTAGTTCTGGTGAACGAGATGGTTCTTGGTGTCAAATACACATTCAAATACAAAGGGATGTCCGCATTTTTTAAGAAAGGCTGAGCTGAGAGGAGTCATGTACAGTTCAGTAATTCCTAAATAAAAATGTTCCTGTGATACCGGGAACGCTGCCCGGCCTAGAAGGTTGTGTTGCTCCAATGACTGCACTCTGACTTGACCGTTTCACTCACATGTGGTCAAAGTTAGTGTTTTTAAGATTAAAGGATGAAAGTAATTTGTATAAGAGAAGCAAAGTATGCTGATCCTGAAGATTTGTGAATAGAGATACAGAACTTCAAATGAACACAGATTTTGTTTTGTGAAAAGATTAGTAACAAAACGCTGTTGGCTCCAGTCCAACGCAAGGAAGCCAATAGGGAATTATTAAGCCGCCTAAACTTCCATCTGTCATTTTCAAAGCAGAGCTGTGCATCCAATATGCACACACAGATCCAATCCAAAAAAAGCTCAATCACTATGTCTTCAATTACCTACTTCGGGGACATTTCTCAGCAGCGAATGTAGGCTAATGTGTGAAGGGAAACAAAGGACCTTGCCTTTTCGCTGGAAGTCACCCCAGAAGGCCTGGTTGCCTGGTGCCACAGCCTGGCATAACACGTGTGTGAGACACCGGAGAGTGCGGCGCTTTGGCTACGGCTCAAGGTTACAAGTGTTCCAGCGACGGGGTGCTAGGGAGATGTAAAGGTGTTAGCTTAGAGGAGGGTACATGCTAGTCAGTGTATCACAGTGTCAGAGGGGGAAGGGGAGTGTTTGTGGGGGGGAGGGTGACTATGCATTGATGGGTTACAGAAAAATGTAGCAAGAAATTCTGCAATCGCTGTGTTTAAATGGTTTCTGATTAGATGCGATTGATTTGTTGATAATGGGTAACGCCACGATCAATGCCGTGGGCTACGTCCAATGAAACTTTCAACTGTGAAACAAAGTGACAATAATGGTTGAATTATTAAGGTCACAGAAATTCATATTGTATAGGAAGAATGTACCTACCACATATCCACAACATAAAGCAGTAATGTCCATATTGTCAACAGTTAATATTAAGCAATTGCTATTCAGGCTAACAATCATCTTCAACAGAAACATCAAAGGCTTTATTAATTAGATATTAACAGTTTATCAGACTGTATTATACTATTGCAAGTACAGCAACAGTATAATACTATGTACAAAACTATATCAAATATATTCTATAAAATGTCAAGTTTGAGTTTGTTGGCAAGGTTATAGTAGTAGAGAAGCTATTGTGTGTTGTATTGTTAAAATAAGTCCAAATTATACAATTTAATATAATATGAAATTGTATAATTGTTGAGGATATTATAATCCTACACTATTACATAACAAATGAATGAGTCATGATGTCCTGAATTCGACATTTGTTTCAAAGAACAAATTACTGTAGAGCATGTATTTAGACCCAACGATGCAGGACTAAACAAAACAGGCAATATCCGCGTTCAATTCTTGTTCCATGAAGTTGTGTATACAAAACAATAGGTTTGAGAGCAGAAGATAGAGTTTCGGGCTGTATGGAGAAATGGAAGGCTGTTCTAAGTGCTGGATGTGAACCTGAGTATTCAACAAATCCAGACACTTCTATTATTCAATAGGAACATGGTGAAAAACAAAAGAGTATATGTTCATGCAGGAGGATATGTATGTGAATACATAAATGAATGTGTGTGTGTGTGTGTGTGTGTGTGTGTGTGTGTGTGTGTGTGTGTGTGTGTGTGTGTGTGTGTGTGTGTGTGTGTGTGTGTGTGTGTGTGTGTGTGTGTGTGTGTGTTTGTGTGCGTGCATATGTGTCCGCATGTATATGTGCGTGTGTGAGTGTGTGTGTGTGTGTGTATGTGTGTGCCATCTGTCGGTTTAGGTCTAGGATTTTTATACTCGTAAAATATCATTGTAGAATACATAATGTGTCCCTTACATAATTCAGCTGTGGTGTTTCTCACTAGAACATGACCCAAGAGACGTATTCTATAGAAACGGAGGAGTAGAAAGAACTAAGGAGAAAATAGCAGCGTTGTTCCCTCACTGGAAAGCAACTATAGCTTTCAGTTCATGCGGCTTAACTTTACTCAATTATCTTACAAAAGTGTTTGTTTGAAAATACTATGACTCTTGTGCTACTATAACTTGAGAAATGAGGCAAGTAATGTTTAGACTGTTTTCTATTCTAGACAGTATTCTACTGTCCTGAGTAAGCATAAAAAGTGATTATTTCATTCAGCTTCGTCTGATGTATGCTTCACCTCAAATTCTGGAGAAGTTTGACTGTTGCCATGTATGACTAGTCTGGCTATTACCAGACCAAGCTCAATCGTAGATTGTACATTGGTCTGGGGAAGCTGCTGTCATTTTCTTCAGCCCAAGAGGCGTGATCGACAGGCCTAGTTCAACTGACTGTGTACGCGATTGGCTGCTTGCCGTCGCTTCCCTGTCGTCATTGTGTTAAATCAGCCAATAGCGCTCCAAGGGGAAAAGCCAACTCGGGGATTGGCTCACGGATAAATGTTTTGGAAGCAGAAAGAAATGTATTGCTCTTCTCCAGACTCTTGTGCAAGGCTACTCAAATCGCCGGCAGAATGGGCGGGGCTACCTAGTCTAATGTATGACTATAAGGGGCGGACGTTATCATTATTATAATGTACCATGGTGTCCTCTCTCAACTCTATTGGCCAATCTGTTTTGCTTTCAGAGGAATCCAAAAAAGACAGTGCACAGAAATCCGCATTTTTATTTTATTGGTTTTAAAACTGAAGTTGACAAAGCAGAGAGAAAGATATGAAAACAGGATTTTAAGATGAGTAGGGCTTTCAAAACATCAAAAACACATAAAAAATGAATGATAACAGAAATAAAGGGGGTCACCAAAAGGCTTTTGTTTCATCCGTAACAAGGCTGTGGGAAATCTAGCGAAGGAAGAGGAAACATCAAACAATGTGTATTTTTCTGCCATCCTGACCACAGGAATGGTCTGTAGGTGTGATCACACCTACAGACAAACTGAGGTTTAATTGGACTGAATGTGCTCAAGCGAAGCTATGTCCTCTCTACGTAATAACAACCTCAGCTCAGTCAGTCTATTTGGCATGGTTGGCCCAATAATATATATATGACTTCAATAAAGAAAAGCGTTATTGTTTTACTTACGTAACATTACCATTATAGACAGCTTCTGTCAATTTTTTAAATTTAGGCAAAGAAATGTTCTCCCTTCAATGTCTAAAGTGCTGTGGCAATCTGGTAGCAATGATAGCAACCGTTGTGTCTAGTAGTTTCTCTAGCGTCTCATTTGCACAGTAATTGGAGGGAGGAGGGGTTGATTGGATGTTACTTATAATTAGCGTGTGGTTTACAAGTCATTATGATGTGGGTTGCATCTATGTCCATGGACGCAACATGCTTAGTACTTTATCTATTTTATTTCATTTTAATTATTTTGTTGTTGTAATTACCCTTCTTCAGTCATTTTGCAAAGAGCATTCTAAGCAAATCCTAATATACATTGTTTTTTCTTCCCATAAAAAGTAAATGACAGAATTGAATAAACCGCTGTAACGTCTACTCAAAGCTGACTAGAGGCTGAATCTGAACAGGACTACCATCCTCAGCAAACCCAAGGCTTCATAAGTAACCAGCATTGGTCATTAAGGGATGACCTTTCCATAGGCAAACAAGTAGGGCGAGATGCCTTATTAACCAAACTCTTGCCGACTGTAATGTTATACCACGTAAAGATAGAGTAAAGATGGAGCTGAATGAATTGGTAATCTTTATTCTTCAAATATGTTCTCTATCCGTTTAGAAACAAATGTATACTTACATTAATAAATTAATTGTATTTATTTGTTTTGGGGGAGCGTGCCCAATGTGTCTTCATCCTGCCAAACAAACTGGGGTCTTATCAACCTTAAGAGTAATTCATGGGTTAAAAATGCTGCCTCTAACGATACAACTACACTATAGCTATGCTGTGTTTATCATTGCTTATGATCAGTGGCAACCCAGTTAAGCCTCTGACTAATACACACAATCCAGAAACAATAGTGCCCTTCTTGGTAGATTATCATGTATGTTGATTGAACCAGAAATCCTGTTTCTGTGGTTTGTAATATATATTTGTTGATCTTGATTGAATGATTTCTGCTGAATGTTTGAAGGCTGTTCTCAATCAAGTTCATGTTTGTCAGACATTATCCTACCTAGAAAGTAAGATGTAAGGAAATTCTTGAATTAAGAAAAATAATTGTTTGTATAATAAGTGACAGTTAGGTTACTTTTACATGTATTTTCGCTCTGGTTGTTGTGTTCATTTGTTTTATCACATGACATCTTTCAACCGCAGTTCATATGATGGGCCCTCAGGCCTAAGCCAATAAAACAGTAATTTGTTTGACAGCAGGGATTATAGATTGCAGCTCAATAGTAGCAAAGGTTGATGGCGCTAAACACTGTTTACGTATTGTTTCGTGCATGGTTTTCAATGCATCGCAGGGACGTAAAGCAATACATTATTATTAGCTAGATATAATTAATACTACAACTTTAACTTTGCCTGATAAAGCTATTGCAGATTGTTTGTTTGAATTACTGATTTACATCTGTTATGCAATACAAGGCATGCTCACATAATCATTGTTCTATATTTAGAGGGGCTAATAACTTAAGAAATTGCATGAAAGTGTATGACTCATAAATATCTTTCTCATTCCTGTGTGTGTTTGAATGTAGGACCTGTGTTCATTTTGCGTTGCTGAAGCTCAAAATACATAACGGTTTAACTCAACATGTTCAACCCAACAATGTTGTGTTGAATTTGTAGTGCCATTGACATGTTGTTTTGCCCTTTGGTGTCCAAAGGGTTTCCCCATATGTTCCACAATCTTATTGTTATTTGAGTCTTTTTGATTAAATATTTGATCAAGATGAATTGATGATGTTTCTTAAAGGATTTGCAGAAGTAGCATTCCAAATTCGGGACAGATTAATATATTAATTTAAAAATGGGATCAACATCAAAAGAAACAGAACAAGCATGCATGTAAATTAGTATGAAACATGGAATATTTAAAGCTATTTATGACAGATTTTGTGACTGTAATTCAATTCATTGTTCATAAGCTTTATTCGTATCATTATGCATTAGATTGACAACTGCAAAATATATTTGACAGGATTCCATTTTTGTTTTAACTATATATATAATTCCAGTGAAATATAGCTTTAGGGGATTTTCAAATATGAACAGTGCCGACTACTTGTGGACTTTTCCCCTACACATCGGGTGACTTTGTTGATTTATTTAATAAGGTGCAAATGCAACTGTGCTTTTTGGTTTCCTATCTGAGCTTTGCAGCTCTTCCACCTAAGGCTACCGTTGTAAAACCTCCCACATCTTGTCAACTATAAATTCTTGTCTCCGTGAGTGATGCTTTCGGTAGCTATGGAAACCTAATATAATAGATCCGACCCCCTCCTCCCTCCCTCCCTCCCTCCCTCCCCCAACCCCCTCTTCCCCTCCCCTCTCTCGCTCTATCCCTCCCTCTGCCTCTATCCGACCAGCCCTCGCTGCATCCACTCCAAAGCTCTTTAGGCTACTTTGCGCATGTACAGCTAAACAGAACACATCGACACGAAGATGGCGATAAGAAGTCTGATTTGTGTCCTGATTCTGTTCTCAACTCACTGTAAGTAACATTTGTCGTAAAGTAAAGGTGTACGTCCTCATCTCATTCTGGCGGTCCTACGAATACTCGTTCTGTCAATACCGAACTCACAAAACTAGATTCCGCGACAGAAGCTAACGGTCTCATTCAACTAGTAACTATCGGGCATCACTCAATCCTTTGGACTGGAACTAAATCTACTTTATAATGTGTTTAACAATCAGTTCATTTATCTGACTGATACTAGTGTGGGTTCTTGGGGGGCTGCCTCTATATTGTAAAGTGCGCGCATCCAGACCTTGGTTTGCGAACCCCGTTGTTCCGTGAATCCCTTCCAGTTCGACAGCTCGTCCCCACTAGTTCGGTGACTTTGGTGTGTTTGACGGTCTGTTTGAAATGCTTCGTGCGTTACGGTTTGCTCGCTCGCTGTTTCCCTGTTTCGTGTTCGTTCTTTCGGGTTCGTTTTGAGTCTGGACGACTTCCACGCTTTTGATGTGCGCTGTAAAGAAAAGTTTCCTTTAGGCTTGTAAAGTTTGGATGAGTGAGCGAGCTTACAGTTAGAATTCAGCTATAAATATTCGCAGTGTTGTTTACATCAAGTGTGGTAGATTGTGATGAAGATGAGGACGAGCGTGATGATGATGAGCTGTGTTGAAATAAGTGACGCGAAATAACAGTTTTTCCTAACGGGGAATAACGAGCGTCTGCGGGAGGAGCAAATGTGGCCACAGCATGCAGTCTAACTAACTAACTAACCCTAACCCCCTCTACCCGGCCTCAACCATTTCAGGAACAAACAATAAATCCTGGTATTCTGGGTCTGAAGTGTCTGGTTTTATCGACTGCGAGGGGAAGGCCTGGCTGTGCTTTGATTCTGTCTCGCAATTACAAAAATAATGAGTGGACTTGATAAAGGTTTTTTGATAAAGGTTAATTTTTATACATTTGCTCATTTCTTTTAATTATCATATTATTATATTCTAAGTTTTGCATACATTTCCAATTTTAAGAGACGTTTTGCTGTTGGAAGAGAGTTTGCATTGTCACTTATATAATCCTGATTTCTGAAAACATCAGTACAAAACTGCATATTAGTTTCTGTTCATCCAATGTTACCACCTATGTGTTTGAATGTGTGGTTACTGCATTAATAATGACCATTAGGGGATAGAACCACACGTGGTGGTGGCGTCTCTCTTTTGACTGGTCTAAATAAGAACGGTTTAAAAGACAGACAAAAAGAAAAGCAGTTAAGCATTGACTTCAGAACATACAGTGTGTGTGTGTGTGGACACAGGCTTAAGCATCTGATTTTAATTAAGACTGGCGGTGGAAGACATTTAAAACCTGTTGCTGGTGTCTCACTAGACATAGTACACCACATTCCTTTTCAACCGATACATTTTAGTAGCCGGTTAACGTACCGTTACCCGTGGTAAATCTGTAAAAAAAAAAAAAGAGAGAGAGAGAGAAAAAAAGTCACGGTGACAGCACAATTGACATTTTCAGGGGGATGAATCGGGTCGACTAAGATTTAGGAATTTCTTTTGTCTCTTCTGGCCAGGGCTTAGTCATGTCGTCGGCTGGCCCATGGCCAGTACCACTGTCTTTAGAGCCAGGCTTAATCTGGCCACAGTGCTGCTGAGCTAGACATGCTTTACAACCTGCTCTGAAACTGACCAAAGCTGGCCACAAACCAGGCAGTGAATTACTAATTGGTTCTCATAGTTACTTCTATGTACTGATTTTCATGTGAATTCCACATATCTCCTCTAGCAAAGCTTTGATCGTAATTCTTTTCTTGCATGTTTCACAAATGTGCTAATGATGTGTAAAAATAAAACAGCTAATTCGCTGTGGGTTATTTTTTGACACTTCACTCAAGTGACGTGCACATTCTCGACTTATGTCTATGTATGTATATATATATGTGTGTGTCTGTGTGTGAGAGTGCTTCTAATTTTTCTTTCCCATGTTTAGCTAGCTGCTGCGTCATTAGTAAGCATGCAGCCCTTCCCCATCATGGCATGGCTAAACATAGCCTGACATAGCTCCTCACTAGTTGCTCAAATCAATATTCATGCACAACAGAAACACACAAACAACCACACACACACACACACACACACACACACACACACACACACACACACACACACACACACACACACACACACACACACACACACACACACACACACACACACACACACACACACACATAACAAAGGGAGGCATGTGTGAGTCTGCAAACTTTCCATTCTGATGTAATGGATCACTTGAACATTTTCCATTGTTTTTGGGGCTCACCTGGATCTTTACACTTTGAAAAACATTCCAAGAAAAGTGGTACGCTCTCTCTGCAGTGTGTGTGCCAGGAATCCCCTGCCAAAATATGTGTGCTTTTGGAAGATGCTCAAAGGGGATTAGCTTATGTGCTAATATAAACCTTTGCGAGCACTGCTGAGAGTCTTTTAAGGAAGACATGTAGGCGGATATTGAGGGGGCTCTACAGCAATCTTCTTCCATCTTCTTGTTGGCCGCCTTTTAAATAAGTTTCGTAAACCAAAATAACTTCAAACATATTTATTTGATTCTGGATTTTGAGCGTTCCCATGGACTTTCCCACCGACATATTTAAGACAAGTAATTCTCTTTACTTTCGCTAAATTGGCACTTATGATAATTCTGTTTGGGCTCATTTTGGCCCCGGAATGAAGTCTGCTTATCTTATCCTAACAGATTAGATAAGGGATATCTCTGTAAACGCCACGAAGAGCACTTCCTCACAACTCACGACATTGCACAGTGTTGTAGAGGGACTGAAGGTCGAGAGCGTGAAGACAGGAGGAGATAGAGAGAGTGGGACATAGAAAGCGATAGAGTTTCTAATCCTCTGCTCCTCCAGAGATACCCACGGCGCTTCTTGGATAACATTTCTCAACTGCTAAGTGGATCTAAAAAATGTTGTGCTTCAAAACTGTTTATCTGCTCTAAAGGGAAGCCAGGCAGCGAGGGGCAACTCCTCTCTCTTGCTGTCTATCTCCCGCTCGCTCTCACGGTTTAGCACATGGCCGTATGGTGCGGTGTAGATGGCATGGCAGGAGGTTGGTGTTCCTCCAGGGGGGATAGGCACTGACTGATATCGCCTCCTTCCCTCCCTCCCTCCGTGCCAAGGCTGCCAGTTGTCGGATGATTCCCTACCCAACCCCAGAATCGGTGAGCAAATGTTCAGTGGGTGCTCCCAAGAAGGTATGCTTGGCCCCCAGTGGGCGAGTCCCGCACACACGCGGGACTGATGTGTTAGCTAAAGAGACAAGTCAACACGGGGTTGAAAGCAAGAAGACACCTAAAGGAGTCCCTTCGACGCGCGACATTGCTTCCACCACGACATAAACCATTGTTGGCTTCTGCGAGAGCCAAAGCGTTGGGAAGGTTTTTGTCACTTTGTGTATACATCACAAAGGCCTGTTACAAAATGGCCTGGTAGTTGGGCTGATTATCAACAAGGACTGGGAGGCCAAATTTTCCTCACCAGTTCATTATTGTGGTTAGATATCAGGATTGCTGCCCTTTTACAAGCCTCTTAACTGATATCATGACCTGACATGACATGATCATCTTAGGAAAGCGACTTTTGGGGGTGGGGGTTGTCATTTTAGTGAGCAGCACGCTTCTATCTATTTGAGTCTCAGTGCCATGACAGTCTTGCTGATACAAAGCAGAAGCAGCACATGGCCCAGGCTGTGGTATGACCTGAAACAGCTGAGAAGCCGTGGGTGGAGGTGTTTGGGGGGGCTGCGTTGGTCGACTTGACCAGAAATATCCGACGCTGGCTGAGCTGTCCCTCCCAAAAAACCTGCGCAGGCATTTACAGCAAATGCAGCATTCCTGAACGGAAAACACATGGAGTTAGAGGCGGCCATGTTGAGTTGGGTGTGTGTATGCTGAATAACAATGAGTACCCACCTGTTTCTTACGCTCTTAAAAGAGACCTCTGTCTGTCTGTGTTGCGTGCGGTTAAAGAGCAGGAAGCAGGGGACTTGTAAAGACAAGAGGTCAACAAAGTCTCACTTGTTGAGGTTGGTTTTAGAAAGCTTGCTGGTGCATTGGTTGACACCCCTCTAGAGAGGGACATCCATTAACATGGTAACATTCACTCAAGAGATTACAGACCCCTTTTGCTTTTATCAGTTTTTCCCTCTCACAGCAATAAGCTGCCCCAGATGGGCAGGGTGAAAGACATCATTCTCACGTTCCAGAAATGGCAAGCATGTGCATTTTTCAAATGTCAATAACACCACCATGTTGGAGGATCGTTGGTCATGAGCCCAAACAGGGCATCGGGCGTTTCAAGCCGTCCATCGACTCGATATGAAAATATTAACACTTGCTCCAGAAAAAAAATGGAATATATATGGTCATTATGGAACAGGGCGGGTATTGGGTAGCCTGGCTCCGCCCGCCTAAGTACTTCCTCTAAATTTTGATTTCCCTTCAGTACTAGGTCTGGGTCTGCGGTATGTTAGTGGGTTTTCTCCGTCCAAACTTTCTGCGTCCAATGACGTTAAAGTCAACTCTCGTTGACGGACATCTTCACGCACGGTGTTTGGTTTGTTTACAGCCTGCGCGCAACGTGATTCCCGGCCAAACGTTAGCGATTGGTTATGGCAGATCCAGAGTGGCACTGGGCAGATCTAATAGTTTTAAACTTCAACAGACACCCGCCTTCAATTGAGTTAACGTGTGTCAATTGAGTAGGTCACGACTGCAAAACTCATTGCAAATGAAATGAAGTACGAGAGTCTGGTAGGACTAGGTATCGGGCATACACCCTTAAAAAAAAGTATTTGAAGCAAACTGCTTGGCAGCCGAAAGCACCAGGGAGATTTACGCGAAGGAATACCATTTGTCATCATGTCCTGTGTAATGTAGCGGCCCGGAGGCACCTCCCTTCCTCAATAGCCCGACCAAATTGCCATGTTTGTTTTGCCAAGATATCATTATTGCTTGTTTAGTCTACTCTAGATTAGTAGATAATCTCTGAGATGGCCTGGCTGTGGCCACCCGAGTTAAGGGTGGTTTCAGGGTGCCTTTACTGTTTCATGATCTCCCTCAGTCATCACATGGTCCCTCGGGGGGGCCGTGTCTTTTTTTTTCATTTCTTCCTTCCTCTGTTCCTGTGTTCGCTGGGGACCAACCCGTGCCGATCAATTGGCAAAAAAACAAGTCGGCCATCGATCAGACGTCGGGCCGGCCGTCGGCTTAGGGAGATGATTAGAGGGCCTGGTTGATGACACGTTGGAGCCAGTGAGAGCTGCTCTATCTCGAGGGGCGGGGGGGGGGGGGGGGGGGGGGGGGGGGTTGGAGCCGCCGACACCCGGGGGCCAGAGCTCCACGGCGCTGAGAGTCATAACCAGATAATCGCTCTGGTTTCATCCACTGTTTACCGGGAGGCCTGTAACAAGCGGCAGTGGGCGTCTAAAAATAGCCCTGAAAGATAACCTCAGGTGTTTGGTCACAGTTCATTCCACAGCGTCGATGTTAGATATACGGCGCAACAATTCAGAGGTAGCAGCGGTCATCAGAGCGTCATGCATCATGATGCCTTGTTTATTTCTCGTTTATTTCTCCTTCTCATAAACCTCATAAAACCTCATTAAATCACTGCGCTGTACTCATTTCAAGACGCTTAGAAAATACTTTTGCTTAGTTGTTCACTTTGAAAACATTAAATCTCTTTCTAATCTGGAGTTTGGAATAGCAAACATAACCTCATCAATTGCAGGAGGGTACGCCATAACAGAAAGACTCAGCAGGAGAACATGTAGTGATACCTGGATAAGGCCGACCCAGCATAATGAATAAATCAAATACTAAACCCACAGGTATTTAGTGTGTTGAGGCTTGAACAGGCTGGATGTGACACTGCTCGATCCGTGGCTATTTTGGACCGCGTGTGCATGTGAGAGAAAGCAGGGTGCACAGATTTCCGTAGAGTTAGAGCAGTCTTCATCTAAACACCGGAAAGAAAGCATGCTGATATTTACCAGGTTGCCGTGGGATGAAAAGGGATTTGCTCTTAGGAGAGATTTCTTGGCATGTTTATAAATAAACAGCCGTGTTTCATCTGAAATAGGATCTGGATTTCCTTTTCCCGATTTTATTCCCAATCATCCCCCCCAGCTCATCTGAATGACAATTTTAAATTTAAATTTTAAATTTTAAAACCATGATGTAATGGAATTGTAGTGCGTTGATAAGCAGCCACTGATTAAAAGGCAGAATAATGAGGCAGAGAGTTAGAATGCTCTTTCTGCGGTAAAGCAGCAAACACAGCGTTGACTGTGTGGTGTTACCTGGGAAACAACCCACATTCTATAACCTCTCGCTCCTGGGGGCAGGCCAATTACTCTGCTTACAGCCTTGCCAGTAAGCCATTTCACGCAGAACTGTGTTGGCAAAATAATACTTCATTCATTTATCAATTGCCATCCCCTGAAGTATTTTATATTCACCGTCTAATATTACAGAACCATCTTGGCTAGATAAAGTATATTATTTCACCATAGATATGCTTTTATTTTTTTGTGTCATTTTTAATTTGACAACAATTTCACAGTGACTGGAGTCGACAGCTCTGTCATTAGGAAGTAGACTAACATTCTTTTAATTAAGACTAACCATGCCCAGAGCTACAGATGCCTTCAAAACGGCTTGCATTTGATACAGTCGCTACTGAGAAAGAAAGAGAGCTTGCATATTCCACAATCATCCACCCAAGCTTGCTTTCATGTTTGGTCATATCTGTGATGTTGTGCTTCAGAAAAATAGGTTCATCAGAGAGATGTCAGTTCCATTTTTATGTTAAGGAGCTTCCAGAAGTTCGACTTCAAACGTCAAATTTGTATCATGTTTTGTCAAAGCTTTGGGAACTCTGTTTATTCAGGGTGTATTCCAATGCAAGAAGCCGCAAATTAAAATAAACAGCGCAGTGTGTATGAAGAAGGTCAAACGTCATGGACTCATCCTAATGACAGAGGACTATAACTGACATGCTCTTTGAATGGGGGTCTAATGTCCCCTCAATGCTGAGAACACTTTCAGAAGTATGGTGCTCAGAGAGAAAGAAAAGTAAAATGAGTATAATTAAAAGTATAATTTATTATATCTTGAGACTCTATTTGCCATAGGTTAGATGGGGACTGTGAGATGAACACTGGTAGTGCGACCGAGAGGTACAAACCAGGGCTAAAGGCCTGGGCTGGTTGCAGCAGTGTGTCTTGAAAGAAGAACTCAGCAGCGCTCTACTCCAGGGGTTTTAGAGTGCTTGCGGTCAGAAGTGACACAGAAATCCTGGTGGTCATCCAAAGAGACTTACCAGAATGACTAACTGTGTTCTGTTTGAGTGAGTTTGGAATAGGGGCAATGTTTCAGGCTACCACTGGGATCTTTTCCTTTTATTGTTAGTTGCTGTTTTGATGTTGATTCTGATTTTGTAGAAAGTATTGCAAAGTTTGAAGCTGAAAATCATTGATGAGCAGCATCGCGATCTGCGTCCAATCAGGCTCCATCTTGCTTCAACACCTTCAAGTTTAGCTCAGAAAATATGTGTCACTGCTGACTGCCGTCCTATCACAAATTAGTTCCCGGCCTCTGGGCTTATCAGGTCAGATTTAAGGTCCATTCAAATATTACATTATAATTTACTATAACATCTTCTCCTTTAGGTCCATATTCCACAATTAGTTTCTATGTGTAAGTATTTCACAGGACCCCTATATAGTGCACTTGTGACCAGCAAGAAGTGCTGAAGCAGCATAACTTTCTTTCTTTATTTATTTATTGTACTAAAGATGTGCACTGCAACGCTAGCCAGGCCAGTGTACCAGAATTGTTTGTTGTGTAAATCACCCTACAGATTGAAAGCTGGGATCGATAGCATACCCCCTCACTGCTACTATTAGAATTGCAATGTGCATTCAGCTGACTAGCCAGATAGTGTTTGCGGATTGTAACCAAACCATCTGGCCATATGGCCTTAGTGGTCTGCTCCTTCTGTGCTACTTAGTGCTTAAGACCCCTTGGGTTGAAAAGGTCATCGTTTGTGCTTGTTGCGTGTTTTCAACAAACTTCCTAGAAAAACATATTCCAATTGATACGCTGTAATGAATGACCATTAAGCTAATGCCTTGGTGTGAGGCCAATCAATGAAATACGCAAGGTGACCACTGAGGCATTAGCTTGGAGTGCTCTTGGCACACCGCCATGAAAACCTAACAATCAGCTGTGTGAAGAAGAAGGAAAAACACCCCATCATGTCCACAGAGTTATTGGATGGAACACAAGTAAATTCTTAAAGAGTGCTGACATGGGTGATCAACGGGTCGTAATGGGTTCCCTAGGATCTGTCAAGAAAGATCATGGCTGCGCACGCGATCGGGGGCTTTTAAAGGAGTTTGTAATGAACCATGTTGAAGAATAGTATTGAGAGAGAACGAGAGATAGACAGAGAGAGGGAGAGCGAGAGCGGGAGAGAGGGAGAGGGAGAGAGAGAGAGCGATGCGGCCAATTGCCACAAGTGTGCAAGGGCATGGTTTGGACGAGTGAATGCCTGACATAGTTGTCCGGATGCCAGGGATAGGTGACGAGTTTGTAACACGGTGGGCTGCTTCCCGGCCCCAGATACGCCGGCTGTAGCATGAGCTTCTGCTAGCTCTCAGCGTCACGGAAGGCGACGGATGGAGGGGGGGGAGAGAGAATGGGAGAGAGATAATGGGATGGGGGGGGGGGAGTTGAAAGTAATTTGGAGGGGGGTCGGATGGATTTTGTTTTATGACTCAAAAATAATGCTGGGCATTTCTCAACCTTTTACTCGATCATTTTATATTAGCTGCCTTTAAATCAGAGCAAGAGGGACTGGACTGTAAATTTAGCTGCAGAGGCCGTGGGCCGCCACACGGAACATGTTTAATACTGTAATCTAAGCAAGCATTCCCAAAGCTGTTTTCACATCCTTGGTTGGAGGAAGAGGGATTTCTTAATCTCACAATTAAACATAATTGTCGCGCCGCTCGACATTCCGCATTTTTTTTTTTTAGTCCAGCCCTAAATGACCTGACTTATCTCCCTTCGTCGCCATTTCCTTTGGCTCGGTGCGCCTCCTTTTCCTGTTTTAGTCCAGGCGTATTTATACAGTGGTCATTAGCAGAGTTCATCCTAGATTCCTGAACGGCCCCTCTAAGCCATCCGAGCATGGGCCATCCGACCATGGGCTATCCGGACATGGGCCATCCGAGCATGGTCATCCTAGCATGGGCCCTCCTCGCGCGGCCGCACCACGTGCTCCCATCACATGGTTCATTGTTGAATATTGAGTAGTGAGAAACAAGGCAAACACATTGTATGGAGATGTAAGTTGAACAGTATCAATTCATTATTAATAATATGAGTAGTTGTGGTGGTGGTGGTGGTGGTGTTGGTGGTGGTGGTGGTGGAGGTGGTGGTGGTGGAGGTGGTAGTTGTAGAAGCCTTATATAAGGAGGCAAACGCTCAATTAAATGATGTGAAAGTTGGAGAGAAAGATATATTTGCAATTATTATAAATGAGTTCAATGTTATCTTATTCACGGTCATGAACACCATTTAAAATTGTCACTTTTAAAGTACTGTATTTAAAAGGGTGTTAACCAAGAAGCAGGTGTTTTTTTATCAGCTGTCACTTTCTCCCATAATCCACTGTCTCGTGATCATTCTGAGCATTTCCTTCCATTCACTGCCATTGAACGGAACTGGTTGGACTCACGGATGGACCAATAATTGTAGTAATCATGTTTGACACATTAACTACTTCCATTGGCAATCTTGCGGTGAAAAAGGCTTCATGGTTAGATGAAACCCTGTGGAATTGAATTAGACTTGTATGGAGTTTTAAATGCTAATTGCCGCCTGAATCACAAGCAAAGGCATCTGTAAAATGTCAACATCTGGCCACAGTAATGTTCTGCAGCAGTCCCTGCAGTCTGTATCGTTCCCACCTTAAAGGGGAACCGTCACACCCGGCTATTTTTTAATATAAGAAAGTACTGCTCCCTCGGCTTGTTGTGGACAAGTTCTGGTGTGAAATATCGACTGAGGTTCTGCACGAAAATCAATGAGAAGTTGGACCATGAAAAAATGACGTAAATGCCCAAAGTTCGCCTTGTTTGTTCAGGTAGTGAAAACGCGTGCATGAGGCAGTGCTCCTCCATATCAGAAAACATCCAAACACTGTCCCCTCTAAACCGAACCATGTTTCATTGTTATTCTCAAGAAGGAATAATGGGTGGGGGGGGGGGGTGCACAGATCTGTTGCTCCTAAAATATTCAGCGAATGAAAGCAAAGAGGCAACAAATAATTCATTGAGAAAATAAAGAAGAACAGTAGAAAACACCGGAACAAAAGGCTTTCAGTCAGCGGGGGTAAAGTTTATGGGAGCTCAGTTTGTGTGAATGTGTGTGTGTGTGTGTGTGTGTTTGTGTGTGTGTGTGTGTGCTTGTGTGTGTGTGTATGTGTGTCTTTTGTGGATGGGGAAGTGCAAAGCAGTGGAATGTACCCCTCCCTAACTCGCACACACACACACACACACACACACACACACACACACACACACACACACACACACACACACACACACACACACACACACACACACACACACACACACACACACACACACACACACACACACACACACACACACACACAAACACACAAACACAAACACTTCACCCCACTCCACCCTCAAAGTTTGTCCCAGAACTCCTCTCAGAATCTGTCATCCATTCTGGTTGATCCGGTTCGGGCTAGAACAATGATCTTATGGTTTCATAAACCCCATTCAAGCACACATTGCAGTGAGAAGCTCCATCTCTTGGCGTAACAAGTGCCTCTTAATGGCCCCCCTAGTCTTCCACGCACTGGGCCTAATGAACCCACCCACTACATCCGTCCATCCAACCCTCCCCACGTCCCCCCCCCCCCAGGGTCATTCATGTGGAATTGTCCAAACAACATTTTTCTCCTTCTCCATCTCTCCGCTCGTCTCCTTACTCCAGATCGTCTGTATTGTCTGTGGGGGCCCTCCGGCAGTGCCTAGGGGCCAACTGTTTACGGGCCACAAAATACCACCAGTGGCCAAAGCGCTGGTATTCCGCTCTTGAGAAGTAGAAAAGACACGGTACGGTAATACGTGCAAAACATGTGCTTGTTGTGACGTATGAGTGGGCTTCTTGTGGAGCCAGTGTGTTATGCTGGGAGGCCCACCCTGTGCCCTGCCCTTCTCCCCCACTGGGCCATGACACGGGAGGGGCTCACTGGTGACCCCGTTCCCTTGAACTGGTGGAATAATCATGGCTGGCAGGGATAACATTAATCGACTCTAAACTACACAGACATTTTTTTTTATCCGCCATTATACTGATCAAATTCTTTATATGTAACAAGATACCAACAATGTAGTAAAATTAACCCTGTCTCGGATTGTGGATTTGTTTGGCCAACTCTGGGTTTATTATTTCGCATAGACCTTACACACAGAACAGGCTCTTTGATCTCAACAGTATTCACTGTTTATTTTCTTGACAGTGGTGGATCAAGCAAGGGCTGAAAAGTGTGTACAAAGAGGCTCTACAAAACATGTACTAGCTGACCTCTACAAGTGTGCGTTAGGGTGATTTTTTGAGAGCAGGTACAGACGAAAAGATCGTCTGACAGGCTTAGAGACGAAAGAGCACTCACTTTAGGACCATCAGCAGCTGTCCCCCTCAACCCAAAACAAGCGCTCCCCTTCGTTTTTCTTCTCTACCACAACAGAGTCCCCGCTGTAACATCGGCCCAGCCTCCGGCCCTGTGTCACTTTCTTTATGAGCCCGGTGGGTCGCCATAACCCAGGCTGCGGCATCACAACACAGGGACAGGCTTCGGGGGGGCTTGGCATGGGCCGGCTCTGGTAGGCCGGTGGGCTGTAATGCATGCGTCTGGTATTTCCCACGGAAACCCATTGGAGCATTCTTGCCCCCCCCCCCCTCCAGAGCAGGTGACGGTCCGGGCTGGGAGGTCATGGGAGGCATGAGGCATCAGATGGTTATTCCTTTTCCTTTTTTCTCTCTTGCTTTTTCTCTACCCCATCCCCACCCAGCTGTTGCTGTTTGGCGCGAGCATTCCCCGCGCAACCACTCAGGCTGCCTATGCAAACTATTTGCGGCGAAGGTATGCACATTGGGCACATTTGCTGTCTAAGGGGGGGCGTGGGGTGGTTGTTGGGGTAGGTGGGGATGCGTGGGCAGCGGGTGTCTACCCTCTGCTTGTAAATTTTGCGTCATTGATGTCTCTATGTTAGATTCTTCAATATTTCATGTGTTGACTCACAGTGGTTAGTGCAGGTGGGGAGGAACGGTTGCTCGTGAAATTCAGGAAAAAAAAGGCATGAATCATCTTTTGGTTGTCTGTGTTCCAGAAAGTTTCAAAGTGTCATGAGTTTGGTATGCGGGTTTAGCAGAACCAGAGCCTCCACCCTTTGACGAGTCAAAGGGTTGGGAGTTATTTTACCAGAAGGAGTAAACAACTGCTTTAAAACACACACGTAAAATATTTGATGTTTCAATGTGAGCTGTGATTTTCTTATATGCATTTTGAGGATAGCAGGCACATTTTTTATAAAGGTTTTTAGCAATTCCTTCACGAATAACTTCAGGAGGAAAGCTATTAATACACAACCCGATGTGAAAGTGATTAGATACACAGGCTGTTGGCTTTCTCCATCTCCATCCACTAAGTCCTGGGCTTTCAAAACAAGGGGCGTTGGGAAAGTGACCCTTGAACCCCCCCAACCCACGCCTGTGCAGGCTTTCCTTCACCTGTGACAGTTTCTCCCCACATGGTCACAAGTGAGGCGACCTTACATTCTATCCTCCCATGTTTGTACTCCCAGCAAGCGCTTACTCAGGAACAATGCCCACGCGGGAATTGCCTCCCACAGCATTGCACACAAAAAGGCCCAGGCCAGTTGCCAGTGATGGCAAGATTAGGGACCTCACTGGCTGGTGTTTGGTGCTGAGAGGAAATCATTTGTCAATGTGTAAATATTGAATGACTCTCGCATTTGACCCATGCCAGGTGAAAAATCGCTCCTTGGGGGTGTTCATGTTTATGGGAAGTAGACAGTGAATGGTTCTTGGTTGTATTTGATTTACGGACTATTAAAGTCAATTGATTGAAGGTATGTGCCTCCAAAACATAAACAGGATGCTTTTGCCAGATAGCCCTTACTGGAATTTGTAATGCAATGTAAATCACATCATTGAATGTGCATCACATCTTGTGATTTCCTGCTTGCTTCATGTTACAATTGATTACACTATATTGCATTACATTTCAGATGAAAGGATTAACATAATACTTTGATGTGCGTATTAGTTCATTTATTATTTTTGTTTCACTCGTAATTGTGTCCAACAGACTGGATTTTAAGGTTTCATGGTCCAATTGCCAGACATCAGTGCTCCCTGGTCACCGTGGTGGAAGGGGAATGTAGCCATGTGTTTGTAATGCGCGAACGCACAACAACAGCTCCAATGTTACGGCATGTGGATAATTTCTTGAGTAGCATAACAGTTGTTCCAACATCCATGGATGCTAAAGCCCAGCAGTATTGAAAAAAAAAAACTCTCAAAAGAAAAACACACTCTCAGAAAACGGTTTAAAATGTTTGTCTCCGATGTCTCAATCTGTAAAGTCCACCCATCCACCTTTTCATAGAGAACGCAATGCTACACATAATATACACGTATATAATGTGTCCGCTAGGCACAGCGGGGCCCATCCTAGGGCACACAGCTTAGCTATTGTTTTACGGGCGTGAGCCAGCAGACAGAGCTCCCAGGGTGAGGAGGGTGGCACAGGGCAGCCACCACTGCCCGAGCAGACAGGCAGCTTTGTCTCCGGGTTATGAAGTGTTCATGAGCTTCCTGGGGGGGCCATCTCATCGCTCACATATGGCTCCGGAGAGCCAGAGCTCCGGGGCCATTGTGTGACGGACAGACAGCGGCCTCACAGATGAGAGTCTGTCTTCTCAGGCTCCGTTTAAGGTTGTCACATTTTTCTGTGTGCCCACGAGCGTGCTAAGGTTGGTTGTGTGGATCTGTCAGAGGTGATCCTGAGTGCAGGCACCATAACATCTTAAGCCTTGTAGCCTTATGGGAATAGTAAACTAAAATAGTAGTAGTGCGTCTCATATGGATGGCAGCATCTGCTAAATGATTACGATGTGTGTTTGCTTGTGTGTGTGTGTGTGCGTGCCCTGCATCCCTTGTGACCATTACTGAAAGTGCAGCTTTTGTGTGGAGCGTGTTTTTGCGCCGCCATTGTGAATATAAAGTGGTCATCCTTGGGCCAGGCAGGAAGTAGAAAGGCAGATAAAAAAAGGCCAGTCGGCTCGGTTAGATCAACATGTCCCTGCTCTTCAGTGCTGCCGTATTGTGGTGCTGTCAGACCAGCCTTACCCGGCCATAGTAGACTACACTTTGAGGCTAAACACCAAACAATGTCCGCTTATCTCTTTCCTCGTCCGCAGAGCATCTGTCTCGTTGCCCATTGTCAGTATTGTCGCCGTATAGGGCATCAGGAGGTATAGAGACTGCTGGCGGGTCAAATACACCTCTATAGAATATACAGGCGTCCACAAAAAGCCTTGAACAGGGACCATGTATCCCCAGATGCTGACGCATCCACTGACATCTGTGAAAAATTCTTAAAATTTTTCACTGAGAAAATTGAAAACATCAGATCCCAGTTTAACCCCTCCCCATCTGACATTACGCCTGGCTGTTCAGGTGCTACAGTCATTTTTAACACATTCAAACAAGTTTCTTTAGAGGAGCTTAGGGAGATAGTCTCACATATGAAACCCACATCTTCCCCTCATGATGTTGTCCCCTCCCATATCATTAAGGACACTTTTGATACAGTTGGCCCAAGTATTCAAAACATCATTAACTCCTGCCTAGTTTCTGGCACAGTCCCTTCATGTTTTAAGCATGCTGTCGTCCAGCCTCTGCTTAAAAAACACAACCTGGATGCTAAGTGTCTAAAAAATTATCGCCCAATTTCTAAGCTTCCTTTTATTTCTAAAGTGATGGAAAAAGTTGTCCTGTCACAACTGCAACCTTTTTTAGATTTAAATGAAATATCAGAACCTCTTCAGTCAGGCTTTAAAACTCTCCATAGCACTGAAACGGCTTTGTTAAAGGTGACAAATGATCTGTTACTCACATTAGATTCTGGTGAAAATGCTATCCTGGTTTTATTAGACCTTAGCGCTGCCTTTGATACTGTGGATCATAACACTCTTCTGACCCGCCTTGAACAGTGGGTTGGTATTAAAGGCACAGCCCTCGATTGGTTCAGCTCCTATCTGAAACATAGGACTTTCTCAGTATCCATCAGTCAGTTCTTTTCATCCACTGCTCCTGTCTCCTATGGGGTCCCACAAGGGTCCATCCTTGGACCAGTCCTTTTCGGCCTGTACATGCTCCCGCTAGGGAACATTATCAGGAAACATAACATCTCATTCCACCTCTACGCAGACGACTCTCAGCTGTATCTTCCACTGAAGTCTAAGGACTCTTTACAACCTCTCCTGGACTGTCTGGATGATATTAAAGGCTGGATGGCAACTAACTTCCTTCAGTTAAACAGCAATAAGACAGAAGTCATGATCTTTGGCCCTCCCAAATCAAAACACACTCTTGTCAGCAACCTAGATAACCTTGAACCTTTTGTCAAGTCCCATGCTAGAAACCTTGGTGTCATCCTTGATTCAGAGCTTTGTCTTGACAAGCAAATTTGTGCTGCTCTCAAAAACTGTTTTTACCAGTTACGCGTAATTGCCAAAATCAAACCTTTCCTGTCTCCTAAAGACCTTGAAAAAAATCATCCATGCCTTCATTACATCACGGCTGGACTATTGTAATTCCTTATACATAGGCCTACCCCAGTCCCTACTAAACCGCCTTCAGATGGCCCAAAATGCAGCTGCAAGACTGCTGACGGGCACTAAAAAACATGACCACATCACACCAGTTCTTGCCTCCTTGCATTGGCTTCCTGTTAATTTTAGAATTCAGTTCAAGGTTTTACTGATTGTTTTTAAAGCTCTTAATGGACAGGCCCCTACTTACATTTCTGACCTTATCCATCCACACCAAGCCCCCAGGTCCCTCAGATCATCTGGCAATGCTCTCCTCCATGTGCCTCGGTCAAGGCTCAAGCGAAAAGGTGACAGAGCCTTTGCAGTTGCAGCGCCACAGCTGTGGAACCAATTGCCCCTGGACATTAAAAAAGCTCCGTCCATCTTTGTTTTTAAGTCTAGGCTCAAAACTCACCTTTTCACTCTATCCTTCCCAGCTTCCTAACCCTCCGGCTGTTGCTCCATCTGTAACTCTGTATATGTCTCTTGTTGTCATTGCCGTCTCTGTTCCTGTTGTCATTGTTTCTGTTGATCTGTCTGCCTACTGTTGCTCGTCTCATATTGTAATTATTTGTTTACTTATTTTATTTTATTTATATCACTATTATGTACAGCACTTTGGTCAGTGAAAGCTGTGTGAAATGTGCTTTATAAATAAATTTTACTTACTTACTTTTACTTACTTACTATTATCTGCTGGATTGGGGAGGAATTACTGGGGAATGATTTGGCCTATTATGATGAAAAGTTTTAGGTGGGAGTCAATATTTCCATGAAACAGTGATGTGTTTGTGTGTGTGTGTGTGTGTGTGTGTGTGTGTGTGTGTGTGTGTGTGTGTGTGTGTGTGTGTGTGTGTGTGTGTGTGTGTGTGTGTGTGTGTGTGTGTGTGGAGCTGGGTGTGTTTCAGGATAATCATACTGGGTGTGGTAGCTTTCAGTGTGTGTGTGGAACAGAACGGAGAGTCAGAGGAATGTTGTTATCCAAGGGATTGACGTAGTATTATCTGATCCATTCATCGTTGATGCGTTGGAGGAGGGGGTCTGGCCGGGGGTTAGTTCAGGCTAGCACACAACAGCAGGCAGCTGAGCAGCAGCGCACCCTGTTCCCTGGCCCTGTTCCCTGGTCCCTGGTCCCTGGTCCCTGGTCCCTGATCCCTGGTCCCTGGTCCCTGGTCCCTGTTCCCTGGTCCCTGGTCCCTGGTCCCTGGTCCCTGGTCCCTGTTCCCTGTTCCCTGTTCCCTGGTCCCTGGTCCCTGGTTCCTGGTCCCGGCACATTCACAACAAGCGGGCCCCCGGGGCGCCATGTGTCTTCATCACACCCGCAAAAGGCTGCGGTGGAAATGCATTCCTCATTAGGATTAAGGAAGGGGTCAGTCCGCCTTCACCAGAATGTGTGGCATTCGCAGGGATGCCATCTGTGCAGTGTGGGCGAGGGGCTAATTCTGGCGCAGTAGTTGAGTGGCGCGATTTAACACAGATTGTTCCTCCGTGGCAGCCCTACTTCAAGCGCAGGATTTTCAACCCGGCAGGGCCCGTGGCCAAAAAAACAGACGCAATAAAGCTGAATCTCCAACCTCCACCCCCCCCCCCCCCCCCCCCCCCCCCACCCCTGTCTCCCTCATCCCGCTGCCCGCCCCTCAGATCTCAGTTTAAGCTGACGCCACAGATCCTCCCAATTCATTCGGATGGCCAACATGTGTGGCACGTCAAATGGTTAGCATGACAAGGATGCTGTGCCAGGGGAGGCCGGCTTGCTGGCTAGGCTTCATGCCTCAATCCGTTCTGACAAGGTGCTCTCTCTTCCTCTGTCTCTCCTTATCTCTCTTTCTCTCTCTTCTCTCTCTCTCTCTCTCTCTCTCTCTCTCTCTCTCTCTCTCTCTCTCTCTCTCTCTCTCTCTCTCTCTCTCTCTCTCTCTCTCTCTCTCTCTCTCTCTCTCTCTGGCCATGCACAAGGAAAGAATAACAGCCATCAGTTATTTCATCATGGAAAGTGGTGGCGGCCTGGCCTTTTATCTGCCTGTATAACAGTCAGGGTGGATGTAGAGCTGCAGCACTTAACTGAAGAAGGGATTTCAGCAATTAGTGCTCTGCTTTTACGCTCCCCAATAGTAGGCTACTTTCCCCTTCTTCTGTCACATGTTAACCTTTTTATTAATTTATTTTTCGACCGCTCCACACACTTTAACAGTTATTACTTTTAAAGTCATGTGCTATGCTAAAAAGCATAGCACAAGAATAGGACTCTCCAAATGAACAAATTATCGAGAATGAGCGTGTTATCTATCATGATGACCAATTACTTTGGTTTACTTTATGATAACCAAAGGAGTACAGTCAGTGACCCAGTAAGACTACAGCAGTGAACAGAGCAGATGAATGCGTCAGCTGTTACAGCTAATTATGCATCACGTTTGACGTAGAATGTAGGGTTCTGTTACCTAGGTAGTATTCAAGAAATCTATTTAAACCTACAAACTGTAGTTTGGCACCCATATATGAAGTGCTACTGAGTAAAACACTTTATTTAATAATTACATTAGTGAGGAATTGACCACCATCATAACAAGACAGTAGACAAACAACACATTTTCGGGTAAACACTAATTGTCACATCTAGCATTTCTTTGTATTAACCTTTTGATTTTGGATAACTTCTCCTCCTGTGAATGTGGCCTTCCCTTTATCCAGGCACAATAGACCTCAACCATTGTTCGGATTAATTAAGCATTCATCCACTCCTACCAGACCCTGAAACTGTGTCACAAACAAAGGTCTCCATTGACCTGGGCAGGGGTCGGAGGAACCATGTGAACACAAGCAGTGTGACACCGAACAACAGGGCTATTTTAATGCTCAAGTGAAGGCTCTGATCGTCTCTGCAGCGTGCCGGTTCACATGACTTCATGAATTAACCCCGGTAATACTCCATCCCTTCGTTCCTGCAGAGAATGCCAGTGTACTTCGCCCCCCCCCCCCCCCCCCCCCCTTGTCAGCAATAACTTTTGGGCGGCTACAAAGAGTATGACTGTTCACCCAGACACGGAGACACGGAACCTTCCGCTTGAACACAACACGAAAAATACAGAAAAGGGGACTTCTTAGAACATAGGGTTAGGGTTAGGGTTAGTAGGGTAGTTAGAATAGTACTTTCTTCTTTTGGCATGTCTTTGAACTGTCTGGTGGGGGACAGCCACAGTGTTTTTACACCACAGCCCGGGATCTGTGAGTGCTGTGCTGGGGGGAATGGGGTTTCTGGCAGGGTAAAAGGCACAGCATGTGTCAGGTGGGAGAGTGAGAGTTCTCTCTCTCTCCCCCGTACCAGTCATGTGAGTAAGTTGGTGCGCTCCATGACTAACGGACTAGCCAGCCGCATTGCAGACACGAACGCTGACCTAAAGTGACAGGTTCCCAGGCGTTCCATGACACCACCGTTCCTCCCACTGCCTATTCTGGCCCTCCCATTGGCTTAGACAATGCATATAGTCTTTTTGACCCTGCCTGGAATGGGAAGAGGGGGGTTACCGGGGAAAAGGCGCTTGGGTTTGGCCCTGGCCTTGCCTGGCATCACGGATCAAGGCCCGCAGCAAGGCCCAGTATGGAGCTGAATATATGAATACACAAAGAGAGCTTCCGGCTGGGGAATGCCAATCTGTGTATGAGCGCACCTGGAACTAGACAGACCCTCTCATGATGTCATGCTTTTAAAGCGTTTAGTCATGCAGTCCAGGGTTAGGTGATGGTGCTAAATGGAGCATACACATTTTTATGATAAAAGACTGGAGATTTATCAGTACACTGAGTGCCTTTGACATTATGGGAAGTATTTTGGAATGTTTGGGGATGTCACCTAGTGGTTTATTTGTCCAAGAGTTAACCGGCTAGATCACAACTAAGGAAGATGGGACTGTTACAAGTGTAGCGCTCCACTCCAAGTGGGATCTCTCTTCGTTTCCAGATATATCCCGATAGTGTTTGGGATGGATTGTTGACACGTTTGGCATTAAACACGCATCTCCATCTGACCTTGTGTGATCGGATTTCATCTCCCTGCCTGGCATGTGATAACCGCAGTTACACTTCCGCATTGTTGTCACGGCTGACCTCTGTTAAAGCTATGAGAAATGTGGCCAGTATCAATGTTTTGGCTTCCAACTCCTCCAGCCATGCCAGATGCCTCCACCGGTTGTGGCTAGAGGTGGTGGATAGTTTCACTATAATATAGACTCCTTATCATTATAATATCATTTTTTTTCATCCATCTTATCAACATAGGCACATGAATGGCAGCGTGAATGACACATGTGTCGGAATGTGGTCAGTAAGGGTTAGATAGTACGACAATGTGCTCATAGACATCCCTGACCTCCCCTGGTGTGTTTATGTGGACGGGACGTATCATGTTTTGTATTTTCAGAGGATAGTATCACTATCAGTTTTTATGCTGAATGCGAAAACACTCCAAAAATGAAAAGGAAGTCGGTCAGTATTTGGTCTGAAACAGCTTACCAAATGTGTTTGAACCTCGGAGATCTGCTCATTCACATACCAACCATTTGAATTCCTCAAATTGTAGCTGCAGACTTTGAAAATTAAAAGGAAATGCATATTTGATACAAGAAGGATAGAAATGTGTGATTGGATCGTCCCTCTGAAAAGTAATGGTCCTCTTCACTATGAAGTTCATCGAACACCTATAATTCAGTAATTCACCTGGACACATCAAAATCCACACGCCACTCACACTTCAGACGGAGTACAGATGCAAACCCCTAGCTGGGAACATTGCAGACCTACTTCCCCAACATACCTTGACTACCATCTCAAACATGTCAAACATCTTCTTGAAGATTTTATGTCGCCGGATGTTTAACGTGGTCACGAGAGTCTGCGAGACCCATGCCTATAACACTAGGTCTGTCTCCGTTCAAGATCAAACGCGTCGTTGACATGTGCTTGGCAGCTGAAGGAGTGCTGGAGGTATTTACTTTGTGAAGCTTGCCTTATCTTCGCTCTAACGGTCCGCCTATATATAGTTTTACCAGCACGAGAGCACACTCTAAAAGGCAGTTCCGTAACCTGGTCATTTTGGCGTGTAGCGCAGGAATGCTGCGTATCACACCCTTCATCACAGTTACATTCTCAAGGGCTAAACACAGCCCACCATCAATGGCTTTCACCTCCTACTTCATCAGATGAAGAAGGAAAAAACGACTAAGCATCCAAATGTGTTAGAAAAAAAATCCTGGGGAAAACAGGTTCCTATTCATCCTCACATGTTCCTTCCATGAGTGCACTGTGTTACTGGGTGAAAGACGTCCATCAAACAATCAATCGATGAATCAATTTGAGTCAAAAAGGTGAGGCTATTGCTTTGGCATTGATCAGTGGGGATAATGTCCTCCCACAGCTGGAGAGAATACATTAAATCCATGCAGTTGAAGAGGTAAAAAAAAGAGGGTTGAAGAGAGAGTATATGAAGGATTTCAAGGAGTGCACAGAAGTGATTATTCATACAACTCTGTTATAGGTCAGTTTTTTCCTAATTTTTTAACGACCATATAACAACTAACTAAGATACAGTTTCCAGATCAGGCGAAATCGTATTTGTCATCTTTTTCCAGCTGATGGAAGGAGATTCCCCTTGTTATTTCTACAAGGGGAATATTTTGTCAAGAGAGTCGATTCAGACCTTTATCATAAATGCCTCCAAAGTGTTGTCAATCGTCTGGGAACATTCCTATGAAGTGGTATCACTGACTGGGATCTCAGTGTCCCACACACCTCCTAATCCAATCACCCGCGCCATGTAGCGCTTTGCTGGAGCAGAAAGGTAAAAATAGGGACATGCAAGGATAAGAAAGTTCACTGGTGGAGTTATACGTGGGCAGAGGCACTGCTGGGTGGCAGCTGTGACAGTACAATATGGTGGGGCTTTCCCCTGTCTGAGCGCTACCAGAGGCAATCTCTAGGTGTCTTTGACTTTTCTTCTATTTGTGTGGCCGGGGGTGGTTGCTATTTTTTTCCCGTTTACTGACTTTCTCCCAGTGTAAACACAACAGGTGGGAAACTTTCTGTTACTCTCTGCTCTCTGGGTGGAAATGGTGAGGGACCCACTTTGAGTCCCAGTTACTATGGAAATATCCAAAATTGCTATGGGAACCAGAGAATCCTTTGTCTAGCATTGAGCTGTAATCGTCTCTAAAAAAAGGAGCTTATGGTAATATGAAATGCTCTTATGAATTCATTTGTCAGGCTTTGTGTCCCAACTGACATCATAGACTTTTATCAAATGGAAATTAGCATTTCCTAGGGGTAAGGATTTGAAGATATGAGTGGCTCAGTCCAAAACATAACCGTGTTCTGTGTTCTATTTTTGGACGGTTTCCGGTTTACGCTTGGTGCTGCCATGCATCATTCAATGAGTCATCCGCTGCATTATTTTTATTATATTCTCTTTATTCACATTCTTGGATTTTCATTTTATGGCTCATGATGAACTTGTTTACTCATACATATACTACAATTGGTGACATAATGGACGTTTGATTAACACAAATGGCAGGATGACAACCTTGCAGCCTCTGATGACATCATTCTGATAATCCGCCATCATTTGCCCAGGCAGAATGTCAACACAAAATAAGATATGTAAACACACATATTTGTTTGTGTTTTCCCCTAGGTTTTGACCCTTAAAATGAAACGCAAGACTTAACTTAACTTATTGTTTCCCAAATTCTGCCCAGGGCTCCCAAAGAAATTTTGTTCATTGTGCCCGAAAAGCAGACGTATTGGTCAAGTATACACGGGCCAAAAACCATGTAACCTAGTTTACTTGAGCAGATAAATATTTGCTCGCCATGAAAGATGTTCTGTTCACTTCCAGTGGAGCGTACTTCACACACAACCTCCTTTTAAGTCATTAAAAAGATGTTCAAGAGGGATTCCGAGAAGGGCAGTTGACCCTTTCTCTTAAATCAGTGGAGAGGTGGAAAAGAAAACAGAGGCCTTTGTGGTGACGAGGGCTCCTGACCAGCCAGAAGTTGACGTTTACGTACAAAGGGACAAAATACATTGATGAACATTTATAATGAACATGCCAGAACGAGGCATTTATGAAACAAAGTCCATATTATTAACTGATGAAATTCATTTTCATTCATTTTATAAAACTGAAGCAAGGTGATACAGTGATGTATTATTGTAATCATGTACAATTTATGAATACATAAAAAAATGATATTACAAACTCAAAAGAAGAACCACTTATGTGGTAATGTGTTTTAGTTTTAAGGAAAATATTCAATTCAAGGCTGAATTATTCAAATATTTAATTAAATCATGATTTTTCCGTAAAATCAGTAAAATTGAAGGTCATTTTGAAGTCGTACATTAACCTGGCATGGTCTCCCTTTTTTTGTTGCACCTTTTTCTCTCTGCCTGCCCCACAAACCAGTATACTCGGTTTGTTTTCACACTTTTGTCTCTCTCTGTCTCTCTCTCTCTCTCTCTTCTCTCTCGCTCTCTCTCGCTCTCTCCCGCTCTCTCTCTCTCTCTCTTTCTCTTTCTCTCTCTCTTTCTCTCTCTGCCATATTGTAGCTTCGCTACTTTTCGCAAATTTTGCAGCCGCGGTGACGGGTACACCCCGTATCTAGGCCAAGCAATTCACGCTACGTTAGCGACACGCATGAATATGAGTATGCAACACCTAACTTTGTGTTTTGATGGAATTAGATGTCTCCACGATGCACGTGCTCTACTTCTTGCGCTGCACCTGCTTTTTCCAGAGCTCTGGGAGTGTGTGGCGGCTGCCTCTGCTACAGCCTTTGGTCTTTAATATCAGATAGGAGATGGGACACACACACACTCTGTCTTGCATGGCATTTTTATACGCTATGAAAGAAAATACATCACTCAGAGGACTCGACCTTGGAGCTGTTAATGTCAGATATGGCAGAGGGGTTGTCAGTAGGCGGGAGGTTGGTGGCTTCACCTGCTGTAGAGTAGCTTTTAACTGGAAGTACCGGGACAATGTCCCGTGTAACATTGGCGCCATCTTTGAGAGAGGAAACAGCACAGAGGCCCTCCCCTACCTCTTCTCTCCTCTCTTTTCCTCTCCTCTCCTCTCAGCTCCTCTCCTCTCCTCCCATCCCCTCTCCTCCCCTCTCTTCTCCTCTCCTCTCTTCCCCTCTTTTCTCCTCTCCTCTCCACTCTTCTCTCACAAGCCTCTCCTCTCCTCCCCTCTCCTTTCCTCCCCTCTCTTCTCCTCTCTTCTTATCCCCTCTCTTCTCCTGTCCTCCCCTCTCCTCTCCTTTCCTTTCCTCCCCTTTCCTCCTCCTCCCCTAGTTCAATCACAGCTGCCGATTAGAGAAAGAGGGAAATTAGCTGCTCCTTTGATACCACACAATTGTACTGTCCTTCTTCCCTGTAGGGAATATTCCAACAATGGCAGAACTTAGGGAGAGAATTGACCATTATCCTATCAGGTTTGCCAAGTCACCAACGTATGATTGTCTTTTGTTGTTGTTGTTCGAGTTGTTGTGGACTTTGTTCTGTGATCAATAAAGCAGTCGGTGCTTTTATGCTGCCAGTCTTATGCATGAAAAGCGAGGCTGGAGATAGCAACCGGTGGGGGGTAGTTAGCATAACCTGTGAGCCCACTTTGATGTTGAGCAGGCTTGGGAAGGAGGGCGTGGGAAGGCGATGTGGGGGAGAAAGAGGCTGTGCTTATCCCTGGGGGGAGGGAAGCAGGTTGCTTAATTGAAACCTTTCTATTTCCGACAGCAGCCTCACCTCTCTCTGTTCTCATCAGAGCCGCGCTTCAATGAGCCCCTGCTAGAATTACCGGGTTATGTCGAGACACACAAAAAATAACAGCTCGTCCCAGGGAAGCTCTGCCTCCGTGTGTAAGTGGAGATATCCTGGTTTGCTCCTGTGGTGCCTGCTGTATTATTTAGCTAATGTGGGGGGTGAAAAGAAGCAGTGATTTATCTGTGCATTACATTAGGATTAGTGAGAGGAGAACCCAGGGTACACATCATTAGGCCAGGGAAGATTAAAGAAAACCCAACAAAAACAAGAAGAAAGCCCTTTGACGGAGCGTTGCCAGACCACACACGGCTGTGTCCTGGGCAAACATGAAGGAAAGGTGTATTAGGCATGTAGGTCAGTGAGTGCCGGCATGCTTTACGAGCTAATAATCCACATTATGCTTGTCTTCTAAACCAACAAATACCATATGTGGTCCAAGGGTGAGAAAACACCTTTACTCAAATGAAGTGTGTGTGTGTGTGTGTGTGTGTGTGTGTGTGTGTGTGTGTGTGTGTGTGTGTGTGTGTGTGTGTGTGTGTGTGTGTGTGTGTGTGTGTGTGTGTGTGTGTCTGTGTGTGTGTGTCTGTGTGTGTGTGTGTGTGTGTGTGCGTGCACGTGTGCATCCGTGTTTGCATGTGCGCCCGGCGTGTGTGTTGTGCACATTTTGTGCCGTTGTCACGGCTACATAATGCAGCGGGGATGAAACCATAGTGACGGCCATCGGAGAAGACAAGCGAGAGGGCGGCAGACAAGATGACTGTTACCGTGATTAACCGAGGATGTTTGACAGCCAAGGCTGCAGGGGAGAGACGGCAGAACACCTGTGCAGGACCTAGTGAACCCAAGCAGAGATGGTACTCTCTCACTAGGGCTGTGTAACCCAAGCATCCATGTGTTTTCTCTATGGATGTAGAAGTCACTTGAATTTCCCATTGCGTGCAACAAGCTTTTCAAACCTTACCCCAAACAAGAAACCAATCAATGACTTTTATGCAGCATGACATCGCCGGGGTTTGTTTAGGAAAGCAGATTTGCAATTCAGCCTGGATGACTTTTAATGAGGGATCTTTTAGTGAATTAAGAAGGTTCTTCACTACATCAGCGCTGATCAGGGCCCTTCTTAATAGTCTTCTGCATTTAAATGTGAACTAAAACGACATGGAAGAGACTCTAACTCTCTTCCATGTTGTTTTAGTTTATTTAATTGCAATACGACGTTGTTCATACAAACAAAGACACAAACAAGCAAACATAACTTCAGTCATGCAGAGTCGTGGATATGATATCCTTGGACGTTATGTTTATTTATATTCATACGCTGCATGACATATACCCCAGGCAAGAAACATTCATTAGTGAAATACAAATGCATGCGTGCGTTCCAGCAACCTAAAACATACTCAGAACAATGGAATAAATGTTTCATTATCCATAGCCATCATCGTATTGTTAGTGGGTCTCATGTGTCTCATACCCTGGGCACTAAGGCTTCTGTTTTGTTGCCTGGCGTTAGGTATTTTTGCATCTGGACTGAAGTGACCCTTCCTTCAGGGACTTGGGTTTCCTGGACATCTGCTTCCAGGGCAGACCTTACACGACTTTTTATCTTTTACTCAAGCGTCTAATCTGTGGAGGGAGTGGAGGGAGAAGGATATTGGTGGATAAAAATGTATCATCACATTCCCAGGAAAATACAATGTTATCGTTCGTTGAGCCGGGGGACACGGGACATGAAATGTTTTTTTACTATTCAGGGTGTTTCATTTAGATTTCATGATGTGAATTTCTCCACAGATTGTGTACATGTGCGTTCGTCACGCAGTGGTCAAGCTCACAACTGGGCGGAGGTACTGATTCATCCCATTCAGTTGTTGTTGATGCAGTTCTCTGGATCTACGAGATATGCAGCACAGGCCTTTTCACGTCTGTGTGATCAAATCCCTTGCAGCCGTTCCATATTTGAACCAACAAAAAAATGTTAAGCATTTTCACTCAAAGAAGCTTCCTTCCCCTTTTTATTTTTACTTTTTCACCCAAGACACAGTGACAAATACCGTCCTTTCTCCTGCTCTGTGATGAAGATCAATACAAATTCCCATTACTGACAACTGAGTGAATGGATGAGACTCCCATCGCTATGCAATGCCTGCTACGAAATGCCTGCTACGAAATGCTCATCCTCCACTCCATTCTGGTCTAACCCTGCTTCAAGTAATGCGGCACTGTCTGATTTATTGTATTGCAGTTAACGTACCAATATATTTGCGGGGCTTTAAACGGAATCCCATCGATACGTCAAAAGCCGTACCCATCCAGTACACTCTGTTACAGCCGCATATCTCCTTGTGATAATTATAGACCCGTGCGCCACGCGATTGGTCAAGCTGAACCGCGCTAGGGTTAAGTCAACGCCACCTGGTTGTGACCTACATGTTGTGTTCCTCGTAGCGTCGACGCTCAGTAACAACAGGCTTTGGTCTCTGGTAATGATGTGTAGAGACGAGGAGCTAATCAGCTTAGCGTGTCTGCGTGGCCACATGAACCCAGACAGTCATGTGCAAACAGGGAGGATGACAGTTGGCTGAGGCCTCGGATGACATCGAGGCTAACCTCGATTTAGAAGTGCCTAGGAGTGTCTCAATGCTACGGCTAATTAGTCCTGTGTGTAAAACCCCCTGGACTTAAGGCATTTTTTATCGGAATAAACGCTGTGAAATTAACAAAGAAAATAGAGCACACCTTGTAGTTATTTTTCTAATAACCACTCAAATGGGCTATCATGGTGTATCACTTGGCTCCCACGAGGCAGACAATTATAAAGGACTCCATATCCCAGAGTGACCCATATGTCTCACAGCAGATGTCAATGGCAGGGTAGTCGCCACTAGCCAGGCCGAGCCAGGTCGGTGAGCAGCCGCAGCAGCAGCAGCAGCAGCAGATCTATTGGGTGGCTGTTGAACTCGGGGACATTTTGGCAGGCCGCGGGAGCATTGGAGACAGGCCACTGCACCGACTGTACTACCACCATGTTACAGGCGGGATCACAAACATGCCACACAACCCCAAGCCTGACCACTGATCGCTACGGCAACGGCTAAAGCCCCCCCCCCCCCCCCACCTCCTGACATGTGCGCATTTGTATGTTTCTCCCTGTGTGTGTGTGTGTGTGTGTGTGTGTGTGTGTGTGTGTGTGTGTGTGTGTGTGTGTTATTCCCTGTGTGTGGGTGTGTATGCGTGCGTGACTGCATGCGTGTGTGTGCTTGTGGGCCACAGGCTATCAGTATGATTCAGCAAGCGTACCCAATCCTAAGGCCTTGTCCCTCTACCACAGAGACACCCAGCTCATTCCTGGGTGCTGTTGCGCCATTAGTCCCACATGGACAGCAAGAGAGGGGGGGGGAGGGGGAGAGAGAGGCCACTGGCATGGGGGAGCTCTGCCCCATAAAGGGCACATGCCTCCCTGCACAATTATCTGCTGTGCATAGAAACACCATCCTCCCAACACATGAGTGCACGCACACACACTTAGTCATACACACTTAGTCACACGGGCACACAAACACACACACGGCCACATAACGACGGTGACCGGGAAGACTAAAAATGGAAGGTATTACAGCAAGGCCAAAGAAGGCCAGGGCGCAAACAATGGTCATTGGGTTGGTTAGGGATGGAGGTGGGGGGCGAGGGGGGGGGGGGGGCAGGAGGACTTTGAAGTGTCTCTAAATTTACCATCGATGGAATTCTGTACATTTGGGGAATGGCTAATAAAGCAGAACACCTGGGTGCTTCCCACCTCTTTATTTGCCATTCCCCAAAATGGTCAACTGTGGCGATTGCTCATGGCGGTGAAATCATGACTTTCAGATGACAACTCGTGCTCATGTTTCCTCTCTCTCTCTCTCTCTCTCTCTCTCTCTCTCTCTCTCTCTCTCTCTCTCTCTCTCTCTCTCTCTCTCTCTCTCTCTCTCTCTCTCTCTCTCTCGCTTTCTTTTTGTGTCTTCCAGGTTGCTTTCCAACGTTGGCCGTGGTGTTGAAGACAAATGACGACGCGCCATGGACAAACGAGTTTGAATGTAAGTGCCGAACGACACAAAATAAAATATGAAAAACGATCTCTCTCGAAGCAGAGAGCTGATGGTGGTTCATCATCGGAGAAACCAAACCCTCTCCCTGACACATACCATCTGGAATTACTTTTCTGCCACTCCCCGTTCTGCTATCCATTTCAACGCGTTCTGTTTTATTTTCAGCAATTGAATTATCCTGTTTGATTGAGTCCATCTCCACAACCAACCCGCGCATTGAATGGAAGAAGATCCAAAACGGCGAGCCAAGTTATGTGTTCTTTGACAAGAAGGTTTCAGGTACTTGTTTTTTCGTTCTGACGGCCTGATTTCAATTAGTGGATTAATTTCAGGGTTGTTTATCAAGCTGATCTTCTCTCTGTGACCCTGCAGGGGATCTGGAGAACAGAGCGAGGATCAGAGAACCGGCCACGCTGGTCATCACCAACGCCACTCGCTCGGACACGGCTGACTACCGCTGCGAGGTCACGGCGCCCAACGACCAGAAGACCTTTGACGAGATCATCATCAGCCTCGTCGTCAGAGGTACTTATTATCATTAGAGATGTCCGATATTATCGGCCCACCGATATTATCGGCCCGATATTAGCATAAAAATGTAATATCTGTCAATATCGGTATCGGATTTTTTTTGCCTTAAAACCGATTTCTTTTTTTTTTTCTTTTTTTTATAGCTCAAATAAATGTTTTCAAAATTGTGGAGTACAGTGCACATTGTAATTGACTCATATTTGTGCATTTATTCAATTAAGGTTATTGAGTTTTAGTTAAAGAAACATACTGCTATGTTGCACATAGTTGTTCAGGTACAATGTTTTATCATTTGTGAAGTCAAGTTTGCCCTATTTGTTGTGGGCATTGTCAAGATTATCTCAGGGAGAGTGTAATCCAAACTGTTGTCTGAGACCATTAAAAAAATAAAAATAAACATGGCACTTTTCCCTTAAATTAAGTTGAAGTATTTTTCTTATTTTGCACAGACAATGTTAACATTTGGAAAGCCTTGTTGCATTCAAGAGTGCATCCAGTGGGGCATCACAATAACATTAAGCATGTTGTGTTAATTCCACAACAGGAGATATGTAATGTTACCTGAATTAGGTTTGAGGAAAAATAACACAAATATCGACATCGGTATCGGCTGATAACGGAATCGAAAATTTAGAGTTGGACAATATCGCATATCGGATATCGGCAAAAAAGCCAATATCGGACATCCCTAATTATCATGATTATTATTCGTGTCGGGTCTATTATTTCATCTCTCCTTTCATCACTTCTCTTAAAGTACGTCTCCCGTGTTTAATCCATTGGCTTCTTTTTATTTCCAAGCACATTCCCAGACCCAGTAGGTCTGGTAAACACACACACACTCCCAGACTCAGTAGGTCTGGTACACACACACACTCCCAGACCCAGTAGGTCTGGTAAACACACACGCACTCCCAGTCAGACTCAGTAGGTCTGGGAACGTGTGTGTGGCCGACTGGCCCGACTCAGGTTATACCCGTTGCGGCGAAGCATCCTGTGTATTAATATCTTGCATCTGATCTATTTCAATAAGCCTCATATAACGTATCAAGAACTGGCTAAACGACCCAAGGCCCACCGTAAATCTTTTTGACCGATTGGGATTATTATTATTCGGAATTGGACGTTCCTCCTTCCCGGTGCTGAACGCAAAATCTATTATTGTTATGGCAGGAGAGATCTATCCATGCATATGCCCCGTTGGACGGGGTAAGATGATACCACGTTGCAGGTCCCTTGCCAAGCCTCGGGCCTAACACATAGGGATGCGTTGTGCCACTCGACCTGCCCAGCTGCAAAGGCGTGTTCAGGGCTAAAAGAGGAGACCCTGAAACTGCATCCGCTCCGAAATTGCTGTGCTAAAGAAAGCCAGCACCGCGTGTTTTTTGGGGTGGCAATGTTTGGCACCCTTGGCCCGAACAACACATACCCATCTGCTTAGCGTTCGGGACCGGTTCCTACGTGCGCGGGGCAAATGGGCAAAGGTCGTTGGTGCGACAACGGTCTACGTTTAGCGATTGTTTCTCAAAGATGGATGAGTTCAGGATTAGTGATCATAAAGTTTGCTCTCTCTCTCTCTCTCTCTCTCTCTCTCTCTCTCTCTCTCTCTCTCTCTCTCTCTCTCTCTCTCTCTCTCTCTCGCTCGCTCGCTCGCTCGCTCGCTGTGGGGGACCCAGTAGAGCTAACCCATCCCCGGCGTATGTGTTTCTGTGTGCCCGCAGTGAAGCCGGTGGTGCCCAAGTGCAGCGTCCCCAATTCAGTGCCGGTGGGCAAGTCGGCGGAGCTGCGCTGCGTGGAGGACGAGGGCTTCCCCAAGTCCCAGTACCAGTGGTTCGTCAACAAGGAGGAGATCCCCGACGACCCCAAGACCAGCGTCCGCTTCCTCAACTCCTCCTACATGCTCAACGGGGAGACGGGCACCCTGGTGAGCCCCCGGTGTGACAGTGAGGGTGTGGGGGTCACCGCGGTGCTGCGGGTGGCCCGTTCTGCACGGGGGGGGGGGCGCCTGTGTTTTGACAAGGGCATGGCCGGCAGCGACAAGGGCGTGGCGCCCCGCAACGGCCATGCGGGGCTCGACAGACACCCGAGGGGCGGGGCGCTCCGGGTATTTCGGGCAGACAGTTGATGGCGGTGCGATAAGGCCCGAGCTACGACGGGAATCCGCCCCGTGCCCGTTTGCACATTCCTCCATGCTGCTGCTGCGGCTCTGGCCTGCTCGCTCTCTCTCTGGCTGCTCTCTGGCTGGCTAGCCTGCCCCCCCCCCCGACACACACACACACACACACACACACACACACACACACACACACACACACACACACACGTCCCTTCTGACCTTCTCCTGGGACACACATACGCATGTTACTTATATATGCACATACGTACACATGCGTACAAGCGTACCTACATAGGTGCACATACGCACGACAGAGGTACTTGCGTGATATTCATACTGTACATGACATGCATATAGTACAGATATCATCAGACGTATGCATAGGTATATAATTGTATAATGTTTATATACACACATAAGTCATTCATATACATAATTGCATACATACTAGGGATCGACCGATACAGATTTTTTAGGGCCGATACGATACCGATATTTTTTCATCAGCCATAGCCGATACTCCGATACGCCGATACCGATATTTAGAGCCGATATTTAGAGCCGATACTGCTTTTGCTCCCTCAATCATAAAAATTACACTGATAACAAATGTTACAAGTCTCAATTTAAAAAAAGGAACATTTATTGAACTTCAATATAAAAAACAATATTTAACAAATAGTAAAAACAGGTGAGGTAAAACAAGTAAGAAAAATTAGATGAGCAAAATTTAACAAATATTAAAAACAGGTGAGGTAGAACAAGTAAAAAAAAAAAAAAAAAATATCGGCGAAAATCAGCCGCGTATCGGCCGATACCGATACACGTAAAAAACGCGAATATCGGCCGATAATATCGGCCGACCGATATATCGGTCGATCCCTAATACATACACACACCTACACACACACACATACATTCACACACAGGAGAAAACATTCATACCAAAAACCAAACCAAAAGAACACATCGGTCAATGTAGTAAGTACAGCTTTGTGTTTTATCTCATGCAGAAGTTCACTGTGGTCCGGAAGGAGGATGCAGGGGAATACTACTGCCGGGCCAAGAACGACGCGGGACATGCTGAGTGCGGCCCCCAACGGATGGAAGTCTGTAAGTCCTCCGCAAACACAGTGCCACACTGTCAACGCAGCGGCACTCTCCACGGGGAGAGAGTCATGCGTGTCATCTCATTAAATGCTGTGTATTTATTTAGGAGCTAATCATTATTTAACAACCGTTATGGTTTGAAGTTGAGTTTTCACGCATCGCTGGAGAATATACCCTGAAGAACATCGACATCAATTGATTCAATGTGATTCACCCAAATTCTGACAGAGTGAGGTTTGTTATGCAGACTGGAAAACGCCACAATTACAACTATGGATTACTATTGGATTGCAAGCATCACTGAATATATTGTTTGAGTATTTCTTTCCCATTCTAAAAATCCCTGTCTCCAGTTTCCAACTTTGATGTTAGTAAATTAGGCTGGGCTAATTTGCCCAGCCTAAAGTGTATTTAAAAAATATATTTTTAAATACACTTGATTCTGTATTCACCCCTCTCCTCATCCAGATGACCTGAACGTGGCTGGCATAGTAATGGGAGTACTGGTGGTGGTGGTCGTGCTCCTTTGTATAACACTTGGAATCTGCTGTGCATATAAGCGCGGTTACTTTGCCAATCAGAAAGAGGCAGGAAACAAGTAAGAAACAATTTAATAAGAATTTCTCAATCCAATCATTAATAGTATTAACCAGCACTAGCTTAAAACAAAGAGTTGTGAGCAACTCATTATGTTATTTTGTGTTTAATGTGTTTATTCTTTGTTTTAGCTACAAAGTCCCAGCGAAGGGAGACGGAGTAGACTATGTCCGGACGGAGGATGAGGTGAGTCCTCCCTTTTGTCTTTTTCTCCAAAATCTGCTGACAGTGACATTAAATAAGGAGTCTGTTTATGCTGACTTCAAAAAAAATCTTGTTTTCACTGACTTAAAAGAATAAGTTGGTTTAAACTGACTCTAAATGAAATTATAGAATAGAAGGACACAATAGCAAAATAAGATCTTAAGATCCACCATTTATATACATGTATATACATCCATCCATCCAGTCAATGCAACGGTCATGAGTCCCTCAATGCAGGACATTCACGGTTTAATTTATTGCTATCTTTTTTGCAGGGGGACTTCCGACACAAATCTTCATTTGTGATCTGAAGGGGGAGAGCAGCATTATTTCCTGGGGCGTCGAAGGCCAGATATGTTCACCAGTGTCCACACGAGGCTGTTCCAGCACGGTGCCGCTGCCACAGATTCTGCCTTGGACCCCCTCGGCAAGACTGAAACCAAACAATTGAAAAAGGGTTGCCAAAGGTCACACGTTTTCACAGGAGCTACCCAGGAGGTATCTCACCATCTGGTCCAGGAGTCATCACCGCCAACCGACTTATTTTGCTACATCATGGAATCATTGTTTTTTCTTTAACAGCCAATGCCAGGTTACACATTCAACTGAGGAAAAAAACACCACAAAGTTTAACGATTACGAAGGATGTTTCAGTGGGTGAAAAGAAGCTGGAGGTGACATGTCTGTACTTTGCTTTAAACCTTGTCATTTGTACATTACTACTGTGGAAATGTGTCTGACTATTTTTGAAGGAATATATTTTAAGATGCCTCTAGATAAAAGGTTTACTTTTTTAAATACGTGTAAGATACTAACATGATTTTTTTAATTATTATTTTGGTTGTGGATGAAATACAATTAATTAACACTTTAACCTAGCCTGGATCCGCCCGCCTAAGTACTTCCGCTAAATTTGAATTTCCCTTCAGTACTAGGCTCTGCGGTATGTTATGCCGCGTTTCCACTGTAGGGTACGGTTCGGTTCGCAAAGGTGCGGTACGGATTGCGTTTCCACCGCCAAAAGTGGCCGTGACCAGAGGTGCGTTCAGAATCGCAAACATAGGCGAACGTTCGCGAACGATTTTAAACATTTTCCGTTAAACGAACATAAGCAAGCAAACGTTTACGAACATAGGCAAACTGTCTGAAGAGGTAGTTCTCCACAAACAGAGATGGATCGCGGTGCTCTCTTCGGCTACGTGACATTTGTTGCCATGGCATTAAACTAAACTATATTGGAATCATTTACTCCTTTCCTACACAGAAAGCAATAGATAAAACGTTTCATATAGCCTATCTACACCCTTACTTCAACTGTTGTCTTTTGCATCCTAAAATGCGATTTGAACGTTATATCGCAGTAAGTGGGTACAACTTCGGTGACGTAGCCCTCTATTCTTAAATTTTCCGTACTGGTTGTCTGCAGTAGGCTTTCAACGAGGTCGACCACTTGCAAACCCTCTTCTGTAAACTCTTCCATTAACATGGAGGCTGCCGCTCATACCATGGCCTTCGTATCCATTTTTTTCGTTTACAGTTTGTTTAGAATGGTGTTCAAAAATCGTTCAAAATTAATTGTTTAATGTCAACGCGTTCGTTGCGAACGTTCGCCTATGTTCGCTGAACTTGAACGCACCTCCGGCCTGGGCTGTACTCCTTTTGCCCTTGTCTTCAGTACTCTTCCGTTGGGTGCGTTCGAGTATTCTCTGCGAACCGACTCGGATCTGACGCCACGCCCACACTTCAAGCGTTTTATTATTTCGCTCGGTCGTTGGAGGAAAACATGGACGCCACCCGGAAAGCTGTTGTCGCGGTAGCATTGGCAGAGGACCAGGCGCTCCAAAATAAGTAGGCTATTGGCCATAGGCAGAGATACGGACGCAGTAAGGTATTGCAGTAATACGAGTGATTGAAATTGCCATTTAAACCACCAAAGTGGTCCAAGCACAATGAAAACAGTTCATACGTCAAGTCACAATGGGCGCAGCCATCTTGAATTCTGTCTCGGAATTTTGCTCGGTCACCACTGAGTTCAACCGAGATGGCGAGTTCGCCGTCGGAGGAAAAGGGGCGTATTTGTGCGTGTCGCTAGGCAACGTCCTCGGACCTCCGAGACGGATGGATATTAAAAGAGACGCCTGAAAGGGTGCCGGAAAATTCGAGCTACGCACCCCCTCCGTTGATTGGTCGTATTATTCTTTACAATGAACATGTCGCGTAAAACGCTTGCCTGGGCGAACAAGGAGGTGGAGACGTTCCTCTGCATTCTTGGGGAGGAAGACGTGCAGAGTTAGCTCTTGGTTTAATGTGTCGCGTTCAACTTTTCCATTGTTTTTATTGAGCAGGCTACACTGTGTCGCGCTGCTATGATGTCACGATGTTTACGTAGCTGCCGCGGCGATCGACATCCGGCCTACAGTAAAGGGTACTGTCGGCGGTGGAAAGTCGACATCGGAACTGAGCTGCCGCCCCCTCCCTACCGGACTGAGGCGAACCGAACCGTACCGCACCCTGCAGTGGAAACGCGGCATTAGTGGGTTTTTTCCGTCTAAATTTTCTGCGTCCAATCAGAGAACAGAGGGAGTGGCTGAGATCAATGAAATTAAAGTCAGCTCTCGTTGACGGACATATTCACTCACGGTGTTTGGTTTGTTTACAGCCTGCGCGCAACGTGATTCCCGGCAAAACGTTAGCGATTGGTTATGGCAGATCCAGAGTGGCACTGGGCAGATCCAATAGTTGTAAACTTCAACAGACATCCGCCTTCAATTGAGTTAACGTTTGTCAATTGAGTGGGTCCAGAGTGTAAATGAAATGAAGTACGAGAGTCTGGTAGGACCAGGCTAACCACCATTCAAATGTCAACATCTACATGGTTTCCCAAGAAGAAGAAAAAATAAAAAGGGGGAAGATTTAAGAAAATGTTAAAAGGACAAGTATTAGCATATCAGCACCTGGTTCCAGAGGTCTTACATGTTTGATTTCTTTTGTGGGGTTGTGCCCGGCTTTTTGATGAGATAGCGACCGGTGTTCATGTTTGTAGATAGTCTTATACAGTAAGAAGGCCTCTGAGGTTTGTCAGTCAGACGCTGTGAACCGCTATCAGTGCTGCATTGTCTGCATTTAAAGTGTCCTTCAATGCTTGCTGTTGATCGTGTATATATTGAATATACTGTTTTCTTTGTTTTGTTCCTTTGTTTTGCAGTCACTCGTGTTCAGTTTTACATAAAAATAATACAGGGTTTGTTGGTTAACAAATGTACGGATTGTATATAGATTTACATTTTTTTTTTAAAGAATATTTAGTGTTTGAGGCGATATGAAACTCTTTCCATTGGTAAGACCGAAAAGATCAGGTAACATTTTACATGCACGGCATTTCACCACCCACACATTACACCTGGCCAGGCGCCTTGCGGTGGCGTTATGACAGATTGATGAATAGGGGTTCAGTCCTTGTGTCAATGTTCATGACAAACACCATTAAATATTTATTTCATGCCATTTTTCACTCAAACAGATTGAAACTGCTCCGCCGTTTACCTTATACGATATGTACAACTGATGGGAAGTCGATTAGGGGCTGCCCCGACGTTCAATTTTTGTTTAAATTAATTGACGATGAGTTATCTGGTGTTGGAAGAGATGTCACGTGTTAGTAACCCTGATCGCCCATGTTAGAGAAGATCTGCCCGGATCTGTTTGCATGTTACGGATCAACATTTTTTTATTTCTTCCATTGCTTCTAAGGAAAATATTCCTAATATGAGGTTTGTGAGTGTGTGTGTGTGTGGGGGGGGGGGGGGGGGAAACACCAATCGGTTCACAGATTAATACTTCCCACACAGGGAGAGACACAAGACACTCACGGTGCATCCAAAATATCCCAGCTGAACAACGCTTCTCATTTGTATGTCATTCCTCTTCAGTGCCTTTCTGCTATTGACACGGATATTAATAAAGAGAAGAAAAACAGCATTTACATGAACATCTCGGGGGAGAGCTGCCCAAGTATTGACCTTTAACGATGGATTCTACCTAGTTATTGACCTGCATAATTCTCATTTGTGAAACTCCACGGGCGTTTGAGAGGAATGATGCCGCCCCAAATTGTGAAAGCCAGGAGTACTGTACCATTTTCCCTTATGACATATCTGCAAATTTGTAAATAGTTTTTTTGTGATAGAAGTTAAAAATGTAGACATGTCTTTTTTTTAATTGAAGCAGAATTAGAAAATATATTAGTGCCTAAATATAGTGGAATTTATTTTTGGTAAAGAAAGGTAATAGACAGTATTAGGCAGAAGGATATATATACTCAAACCAACTAAATAAAACTTTACATACAACACTGGTTTCCCTGCGCTGCCTCTTAACAGAATCATCTAATTGACATTTCACTGTATACTGTACTTTTGCATTGCCATATTAACGCAAGCTGACATAAGGGTGGAATTATGAATTATGCCTTAATGTGCCATGTACAGTACTTAATTTGTTATGAGGTGTTATTAATTGGTGTTTGTATCAGGAGTCAAGACTATAAGGAGTCAAGGCTTATAAGTTATGGTTCCACGTCGACGAAACGCAAGGGGGTTTGCAGACCATTAGCTCCTTGCAGACCCTCCTTGCGTCCACTGCAAGGGCCTGGCGTGTGCCTCCCAAAAATTGTAACCTTGCGTAGAGGCGACGCAGCAGCAAGGGCTGTGATTGGTCCGCTAACCCGACGCAGAACCAAAACGGCTAGCTTCACGACTGCGTCGAAGCGTCTGCGTGGTCATTGCGTTGCGTCGTCGTGGAACCATAACTGAATTATATGAACAGGCTACATACACTGAAACAGGACTTTATATTCTGTGGTAACTAACAGGAGAGGTTGATGGAGACCTCTGTTAGGAATCCAGTTTATATTCAGTTTGTAGCAGGCGAGGAAAGCCAAACAAACAACTGCCAAACACACCGTCCACCCCAAGGAGGACAGTAGCTCAGTATTAAGAAGGTCTCTCCAGGCCTGACGCAGAATGGTGTGTAATTTTCTTAGGAATAAACAGTGTGGAGAACCTCATTCTTCATAAACCAAACTCAAAGAAGGTAGAATGTGCATCTAAGGTCAGGGGATTTGTTTCCCCCTGTTTTTATTTCTGCTTTGGTTACCTCTTGAACCATTCTGTTTGTGATTAATAAAACTCACTTCTAATACCACAGTAGATGTGTGTTTGTTATTTTTATTGTATGATTGTTTAAGCTAGAGAGGGAAACAATCGTTTTTTTTGTTTATACATCTACCACCAGTCTGAAACACAACTTTTTGTTAATCAAAGGCCTTGCACCCAGATGAGTTCCTTGACTAAATTTAATTAATATGGTCACCACCTTCAGTGATACACGGTTACATAACAGAGCTAGTATTTCCCTTAATTTCCAAATAGCTCCGTTTGACATTTATTTTTTAATATCAAAATAAAATCGAAAAAATACTAAGGTGCAATAAAAAAAATCATACTTCTTATGATCAACCTAAGATAAAATTTAGCATGCAGAAAGTGTTTGATCTCATCCCGATTTTCAGCGGGTGTTTGGATTTGTCGAGCAAGAAATCCGTGCTCGTCCAGTGAGTTGAGAGAGGAGCCTGTCAGCTCCAGATGAGACGTGCACCGAGGCCTCTAGAGTATAAAGCCGGTGAAGAGGCGGAAGAGACGAGAGCCCATCACTGTGTGTGGACACAAGGACACGGCCTATTTAGACAATATAGCAGCACAGAAAGACGAGGGGTTAGCACTGACGTCTTGGCAGCTCAGAGGACAAACTCAAATGATTAGGCTGTCCAGGGGGAGAATTCAGCCATTTGTTCGCACCAGGATGGGATCACAGCTGGGTGCTGCTGCTGAAATTTGGCTACGGTCTCCTTCTGCAAGTTGAGCAACTTCTTGAACTTCCCTGGACAAAATAAGTAAGTATTTGATACTTAAGTTTTATATTGAGATCCTGGTGTGTGTTCACAGATTTTCCCCATTCGTCATATTTGTTGGAAACAGATTTCCGAAAAAAAATAAATCCCTTCAACACAGTGACAAGATGGCCTAACCCTAACGTGTCTATTTTTGGCCTTTGTCATGCAGTTATTGTAAGGTTTCGGTGCAAATCGCATTCTGACTTGTGTCTCTGCTCACTAGAAGGAGTCAAGCAGTTAAAAGGATTGTCTGCCAGTGAAGCATGTTCCTGGACCCGCCGAATAATCTCAAGTGACACACACACACACACACACACACACACACACACACACACACACACACACACACACACACACACACACACACACACACACACACACACACACACACACACACACACGGCTTTCCAATTTCAACTCAGAGTGCAAAGTGAAATCTAGTTGGCCTAATGTATGAATTCAACTGTCGTATTTGAATATAATCAATTAATTGTTGAATAATCAACATAGGTCATTCTCATATTTCAATAATCCACAACAACAAAGAGCATGGTTAGTGTCTAAATATGTAGTATACCATTGTTGCTATCCAATTATTATCCAACATTCCCTGGGTTTATCATTCTGATCTACATTGTTCCATGGCTCGACCGCAGCACATCAAGGGTATCGGCTATAATATAACAAGCGTCATTTTGCGCAATAACTTTTCCCTTCGAAAAGCTCTAATATTGTTTTCCTCCTGTGACTGTCTACCCCCTGATGGCGAGAAGCTGTCATCACACTTGTGATGACCAAATCTTGTTCTGGCTGTTTTCTCTTGATGAAAGTCAATGCTAAGATTGTCAAACATATTCGATTATTAGACAGGATATTAGATACTTTCAATAAAATTAAATTCAAATAGTGTATAGCTATTTGAGTGTGTATAGCTCGCTAGCCCGCTAGACAGGTGTCGTTTCTCACATGCCTCATTGTTGCGCCAAAAAACGCACCTTTGGTTACAACACAAAACCTAAGTATTAATATGTTTGAATATCACTGTGATATCACTGTGATATTTATTAAATGGTTGTGTATTAGTGTATGTATTCCGTCTCGGCAAATAATACAACATTTAGAATATAATATACATTTGGTAGCATGTGACTATCTATCCGCGCATGCGCAGTGGACCCGCGACTGTTGTGCTCAACAGCCTGCCTTTCATTGTATGCCACATACAGTAAACTCAAAGTGCAAACGTAAAATATACTAATCGTTATTTACAACGCCATTTAACATCTTAAAGTGGAGCGGCATTGTCCCGAAAGGACACATCTAAAGACCTGAGGCGACGAGGCTAACGTAGCTGAAGATAGCTGCAGCTATGAGCTTCTTCGGTTTTGGCCAAAGTGCGGACATAGACATAGTTTTAAACGATGCAGAAACAAGAAAAAAAGCGGAGCACAAAGGCGAAGACGGCAAAAAGGAAAAGTATTTCTTGTTCTACGATGGAGAGACGGTGTCGGGGAAAGTAAACGTGACGCTCAAAAACCCGGGCAAGCGGCTGGAGCACAGTGGCATCAAGATCGAGTTCGTCGGCCAGATCGGTGAGACCGCCCGGGCCTGTACTTTGATCTCACATTTCACATGAGGGGGCCATGGTTTTAAAGTCATTTAGTGACGGTTTTGTACCACTTAAACGCCACATTATACCTAACAAGGGAACATACATTTGAAAGTGTTAAATGTCACTTTTCATAGCTAAGTGTCAAGTCCCGTGACAGATCTAGCCAGCTTGCAGCCGTTTGCGCCTGACGCATCAGCTGAGTCGACAGAGAAAAGGGGTGGGTTGACCCTATTCTACGTCCATAGGGTTGGCAGGGAGTCTGCAACCGTTGACTTGTTGAGAAAAAAATGTGGTCTGCATATGACAGGTTGATTGCAAAAAAGAAATCGTCCAAGGAGGAGGTAGACCTATCCACTGTGTATCAGCAATATATTACCAATAACTGACGCTAGTATCGATAGAGAGAATCCGTAGTCAAATACACTGGAAGGCTTAGATGTGTTAGGAAATACAGCGTCCCCGATCATCATGCGTCTGACGCCACATATCTGCACACTTCCGGGTTGCACAGCCCATGTTTTTCTGATTCCCACACGTCGGCATTCTAGCAAGCCCGGCCTATGATGCATCTGGTTTAAACAAGTTTAGTTTCAGGGCTTTGAAATTTCAATGCGCTTTTCTTTTGCTGAGGTGGATTTAATGAGGATGCTTGGAGCCTAAACAAACAGTGACAATGATACAGCCAACAATGATATAGCTGTACACCATATGACTTCCCTTGATCCTTAGAAATAAGCCCAGGCATAACCACATAAATATGAAATCTTAATATCATAGGACCATAACGCCAGATCGGACCTCAAATCTTTAACAGGGCAGGTTCTTACTCCAGCAGGTATACTAGACAAACATTTAATAATGCCATCTTTATTTCCACAACACCCAGGTACAAACAATATTTTGATCAAACACAGGATAGCCCTGTCAGTCACATTTAAGGCAAACATTATTTCACAAATGATATGACCGTGTTTATTAAGCTATATATCAGTCAATACATTTGTAACAAAGTCATAATAAAGTTTCTCTCTTACACTATCATTAGTATGGGAGTTAACAGCCCCCCCCCCCCCCCCCCCCCCATCAAAAGACGGCACAGTCTGCTAAATGTCTAAACTTCATGCATTTAAATATGTAATATGTATGTCTGAACTGCATGTAATTTCCAGAGCTCTACTATGACCGGGGTAACCACCATGAGTTTGTGTCGCTGGTGAAGGACCTGGCTCGTCCCGGAGAGATGACCCAGTCTCAGACATTCGACTTTGACTTCACACACGTGGAGAAGCCCTACGAGACGTACAGTGGTGCAAACGTCAAACTGCGGTAAGAAAATTCTGGGGGAAATTAAAGCGAGATTCTGAATTAATAAACGATAGGTATTGAAAATACAGGATCTGTGTTTTCGGCCAAATACAGACCAACGATTTCCTTAGGGTCTGGGCTGTGTGCCGGCCCCTTTAAAGTTAGTGAAGCGCATTTTATGGAAACAAGGTGACACAATGTTGTTGAGTTGTTATTTTAAACCATTGTGTCTCTCATCATGCATTGTCAGTCACATGACCCATTTCCTCTTAATCCTTTCCAACTCAGCTACTTCCTGCGAGCGACGGTGGGCCGGCGGTTGAACGACATCACCAAAGAGCTGGACATCGTGGTGCACACGCTCAGTAGCTACCCGGAGATCAACTCCTCCATCAAGATGGAAGTGGGCATTGAGGACTGTCTGCACATTGAGTTTGAGTACAACAAGTCAAAGTAGGTGGTGCTGGAGAAGGAACGGTTCCGTGTGTTTGATTGAGGACACTGGGCAAAGATCAGAGGAGCAGAACAATAAAAACATATTGAAAGATAAAGTTTATGCTAAGAAGCTTTCTGTAATATGTTAGAGTTGTAAAGGTTGAGAACAAAAAGTAGGGGAAGAGAGCATGATTTAAAACCAAACACTAAACAACCCACCCTCTCCGTCCCTAGCTCCCGAAATCACATTTAGAAGTGTTGGATTACGCTAACCTGTGATTGTTAAGGAGAGATGGATTCCCAGACCCAATCACGGAACAGATGCCCTGATTGCAAAGAAATTAGCCAGGAGGCATCTGAAATCGAAATTAGCCCATACAGAGGCAGGCGCAGTCAACTTGAAACCAATATTCTCACCGCTTATTTCGCTCACTAATAGCTGAAGGATGGCTGTGCTAACTCTAACAAATTACACTCAAACAAGAGCTCTTAAATCTTGCCCACAGCACTATTTAATTCTCTATATGGTTATAAAATAACCGTTTGGCTTTGGCGAAAGAGAAGAGGGGTAGTGAGGAGTCCAAGGAAGTGTCAAAGCTGTCCGGTAGCAGTGTGTTCTCACTGCACCTCACCCCACTCCCCTCACTCCGCCTCCATGTTCAGGTATCACCTGAAAGACGTGATCGTAGGCAAGATCTACTTCCTCCTGGTGCGAATTAAGATCCGGCACATGGAGATCGACATCATCAAGCGGGAAACCACGGGCACGGGGCCCAACGTCTACCACGAAAATGAAACCATCGCCAAGTACGAGATCATGGATGGAGCACCAGTCAGAGGTACCTCGCTCCTTCCTGGTCTGTGTTTATGTTGTTTGGGAACATTTTGTGTGTCATAAGAGTGCTTAGCCCGTTCCTCAAACAAAACCTACCTCAATTGGTCGGTTTTCGATTATAATTTTTTGCATTTGCAGTCCTTTGAATAATGGGTGTTTAGGGTATGGTGTCGAGAGAGTTCGCCTCCCATACGATCTGTCACAGGTTTGATCTCCAATGTCCCAAGACACCGAAGGTGCCCAACCGACCGGTACCTCGCTGTTATTCGCTTTAGGCTAAAGCATCTTGCCGTCTGCTAAATAACTCGATAGAAAAGGTCTCTAAATAGAACCTTTTGCTTGTTGTTCTTCATTTGAGCACATGACGACCCTCCTCACAGCAGACGGTTGCCGTCGTCTAGCCTTTCGTATCAACCGGATTACCTGACGCTTTACTTAAGTTGAATTGGATCTATGTTGTCGCTGCTGCAGGGGAGTCCATCCCCATCCGGCTGTTCCTGGCCGGCTATGAGATGACGCCGACCATGAAGGACGTCAACAAGAAGTACTCTGTGCGCTACTACCTCAACCTGGTGCTCATAGACGAGGAGGAGAGGCGCTATTTTAAGCAGCAGGTATCAACGCACACACGCACGCGCACGCACGCACACACACACACACACACACACACACACACACACACACACACACACACACACACACACACACACACACACACACACACACACACACACACACACGGCGCACACGGCGCACACACACACACACGGCGCACACACACACGGCGCGCACAGACAAAAAGACAACGCAGTGTTGACTGCCCGTTAATCCACTCCTTAAAAGGCCCAGTCTGTAGAATTGATGGCATCTAGCGGTGAAGTTGCAGAATGCAACCCACTGGATAACCGCCCCCCCTAATTTTGAAAGTGTGCTCAAAGTTGTCAATGTGACAATGTGATGGTGCGGGACTTGTTCTTGAGGGTTTCTGACACAACGCGGTTCCCCAGGAAATCACGCTGTGGAGGAAGGGAGACGTCGTGAGGAAGAGCATGTCCCAGCAAGCGGCCATCGCCTCTCAGCGCTTCGAGGGAACGCCCAGAGTGGAGAAGTCCCCGGCCCTGGAGGATGACAGCTAAAGTCTGAGAGAGAGAGAGAGAGAGAGAGAGAGAGAGAGAGAGAGAGAGAGAGAGAGAGAGAGAGAGAGAGAGAGAGAGAGAGAGAGAGAGAGAGAGAGAGAGAGAGAGAGAGAGAGAGAGAGAGAGAGAGAGAGAGAGAGAGAGAGAGAGAGAGAGACCCCCCTTTAAGGACCCCACACTGTTCTGCTGTTTGATTTCTGATGGAATGTACTTTTTTTATTTCTATTTTGTGAGTGAAGAAGAGTAAGGAATTGTGCATTCAACTGCAGCGAGCACCAGATGGATTTTTACTCAGAAATAACTACTTTTTTTATGACATTTTCATTTTATTTCATTATTTTTGTTCTTTATGAGAAAAACTACCGTAATCTGGTACTCAAGGGAAGGATTTTGAAAGGTTTTTAAAAATTGGTAGGGCTCCGGAATTGGGATGTGTATGTAACCAACTGCCATCTATAGCATGTCTCCAATGTCATCCAGAGAAGCGAGAACTGCATTTGTCTTTTATAAGACTTATAAGACTTTTTTTGGCCACTTTACTTCAGGAAACTGGTCCACCTTTTTTTGATGATACTGATCCTTGAGTTTGAGTACAACAAGTCAAAGTAGGTGGTGCTGGAGATTTTCTAAGCATCTACAATGGAAGATATATAAGAAGTTTAAAGCAAACGGCAGTTTTATTGTTTGCACTTAAAGGCAGACAATGAGGATTTAGAGCATTGACTTATAACTTTGCTTGCACCCTCTTCATACATTCCAAGCCTTTCACTATCCTTTTCAAAAGAAATTCAAATTTGTATGTGCAACATCCATTTTACCAGCATTTTAATATGGTTTTGATGGTATGTCAGTTGAAAACTAAAAAAGGATTGTTTTGTAAATTTGCTGCTGCTAAAACAAATGTGTGTGCGACTTTTAAACAAAACCCCAATGTATAATTCAAAGTTAATTAACTCCATTTGTAGCCTGCCAATGCTATTTGCTCTTTAATCAGTTTTAACTTTTCTTTTTTCTTTGATCCATGCCAATTATTTAAAGTATGAGAGTCAAGAGACTAGTGTTTTCAAAATAAATAAGTTGACTTGTGATTTTGCCAAACAAAAAAAGCCCTCCACTCCACTAATCCCTGGGTTTATCAAGAGAAATGAGTCAGTATTTCACCAGTGGTCTGCCTGTAGTTTAGCTAATGTAGATGCCTGCCACATAAGGCTAGTAGGCTAGACTGGCCAGGCCACCTCTTACGTCTGACGTTGCCAGTAGTTGAATAGAACTGTGCCTCATTGTCTGTTGCCAAATGGTTTCAGATTAACCCTTAAAAAATGGATGTTGTTCCCTTTTCAGCCCAGCGCCTCTAAAGTTAGTTTGTAATTTTTAGATGTGGCACACACCCAGCTCCTATGGTGACCACAATGTTCAGACTTACGCACACGCTCAGCATCCTTCATTCTATGCTGGTTCTGTTGTTGCTGTTGAAACCCCTACCCACCCCCTCCTCCTCTTCGCACTACTCCTTGGTTTAGAGAAGGTATAGGGTGGCATATCTCACATGTTGGTGTTGGTCTCGTCTCAGCTGTCTTGGGTCCTGCTAGAGGCTTCTCACTGTGTCTGCATAGTTCTGTATCTTAACCGGAGAGGAATAGTGCAGGCCTTGCCTTCACACCATGTGGTTGTTGTTGTTGATGAGTACATTATTGTGCGTGTCTCAGAGCAACTCGGACAGTAGTTTGGCAGTTTGGATATTCAATGCTATTCTAGGTTGCTTGAGGCCTAGATCTATTACTCAGGACATAGGTCAACGCCATCTTAAAGGAGGTGTTGAAGCCCTGGATGGCAGTATATGTGCATATTGTGTTTGAGTCATATCCTAAAGATCATTGTTGCATGGGTGAGCATTGAGAGGTAATTGTTTTTCTGGTTCAACATTCAGTTGCACTGCCACTCTTTAATGTATATAAGATGTGTATATTTGTATCTTTAAAAAACCTTTAAGAGTAAAAAGCACTGAAGCCATGCCTCCAGGGCTCAGCCTCATTCATAATGCTTGGCCTGTATTATTTTTCTTGTCTGCAAATTATATCACTATAAATCTTTGCTGTTTAACCTTTCTTAGCATTTATTATGACGGGATGATGCTAGGCAGTTAATAAACTGTTTCATAAGATCACCTTATCAGACACATTAAGGTTTGTTTTTAACTGGTATGACCAATACCAGGAATACTTGAGATTACTTGCAGGATATAAAGACATTTTTATAGACTTCGATTTTTTTTCTGCAATGCTCTTTATCATGACATTTCATCAACGTATAATCTTCCCTTGTCCCTTGACTTCAATAAGTCATGGATAGAAAATTTCAAGTAGGCCTACTGTGTGTGTGAGTGTGCGTGTGTGCATGGCCATTGTTGTGTCCTTGAAAAGTTGTTTGTGTTCTCCTTTTTTTTAGAGGTACACCCTACTCCATATACTTCTTTTCCTGGTTTACTCATTGTGTTTTGTCAGTTTTCCCTTCAAAAATTAAGCCATTAGTATTGGAGGATTTGGGCAGTGGGAGTGATCCGTGAGGTGTTAACTAACCTATTTTGTGACGAGAATGCAAATAAAAAATAGAGTGAGAAAATTTTAGAAAAAACAACACATGTACAATGTAAAATAGCTCCTTTGTACATGAAATGTTTCGCTCACTATAATTTTTATCATGTTTTCTATTTCTGTGCTATTTTTAATTAAAAGAATACTAATTTAGTCTTATTACACAGGAACATGTTTGAATTATCAATTTTAGAACATTTATTTCCATGAATCCTGGTATTAAACTTTAAATGTATTTTTAATTACCTGAAAATGTACTAATTCATCATGGAGCATTATTCTGCACTCCTTAAAGGTGTACTACTATTGTTAAATCTATTTGCCATTACAGACTCGACAAACTAATGAAATGAATTATTTATTTTAAATAGTTATTTCTAAAATTTCATAGCATCCTAACTCAATATAATTAACATTCATGACCCCCAGGTAATCTTTCACCACTTTAAGATGCAAACATATGTGCATAGCTTGCAGTATTCCGACGCCATTTGTAGATTTTCTGAGAACCTTTAACCTTTTGCTTTTACAATGACTGCAATAAATTCATCCCTTCCAGCTGCCATCTGCAGAACAATTTGACTTGCACTATAATGGATGGTTTAATAGGTTGACACGACGTTCAGCATGTATGCGAAGCAAACATTGATTCATGTTAGGTTTTCCTGAATCATGAGTGTCGAAGCATTTTTCCAGCCCAGATACCATCACCTCTCCAAACAAAAACATTGCGCAAATATTCCTCAAGGCCACATTCTTGTGAAATACGTGCAATGGATAACTGAGAAGTGATTCATCTAAACATCTGCTCATATCATTTGCGTGCAAACCGTTTCTCCATTGGCGTGCATTAAATTGTATTGAATGTTATTTCATTCTAAAACAGTAATAAGTAGTCTAAAGAAGTGCAGCAAAAAAACACTTGAAGTAGTAGTTTGGTGACATAGATCCATCCAGCTCTTCTGAGTTCTTAATGTGATTTATGTGGGTACCTGCTATGGCCTTTATTTCATTACTTGGTCGACAACACTGTGTGGAAACAGTTTGAAAAATAGATCTCCTTAATGACCCATCATCTTGCAGTCGTCACTAAACCACTGGTGTCCCCGCTTGCAGGAATAAACGCTCCATTGTTGTCTCTCTGCCCACACGCGATCTGACAGCATTCGTAGGCCTACCTCATGTAGGAGGATGAAAGCTACTCAGTTTTGTAGATGTTATCACAAGTCTTTGTAGATGTTGGAATTACGTCAAGGGTGTAAGAGAAAAATGCCAATTTTTTCATGAGGCGTTATTACCAGGCTATAGCACGGACGCCCTCTATTGGTTAAACGCCGAAGGTGTAGATCAAAGGGAGTCGCAGAGATAAGACATTCCCTACCAATAGTCGAATACAATACCAAATCATTAAACACAGTGTACACCAGAGCTGCAGTTAAGCCTTCAACACCACCATGTCCATCACAGTTATCTGAGGGCCTGGTTTGTGAGTAGCCTAGTGTTTAAACGTATTCAATAAAGCAAGGCCAACGTGTGGTATTCAAAAACCAAACAAGTCCCAGCAGTGTTTTGAACAGTTCAGCTGTGTCGCGGTGGGCTTGGCAGGCGGAGCGGCGTGCAACATACGTCTCGCGGCTGCTCCCCTGGCTGCGCGAGGCTGCGCACAGCGTACCATTCTGAATGATACCCACGCGCCCTGTGCTCGCTCCCGCCACAAACTGGATTCATTGGTTATCGACGCGCGCGCTCCGCAAGTTGCCGTACAACCAGGGGATTGAACCGTTCACTCGTTCCACGTTAAGTTTTCACCTCGTAAAGGGCGTCCTTAGAGCCTACGGGACTTTGGTGAATTTGTTTGTTTTAAGAGCCGAGAGAGCGCCACGTTAAACCTCCCGGGGTGAAAGTATTTCATTGAGGATGGTCAGTAAAGTGATTTAAATCCGCCGTTCATGAGCCGTGTCCTGTGGGAACGGTTTTGTTCGCGGCTCGATAATGACGAGGGGGCTGCTGGGGTCGTTGCCTACGGTTTAGCACCAGTCGTTTGAAACGTCTTTTCGGTGGAGAATGATCTCCGAAGTGTTTTTGCTCTGATGGATGAAGCCGTGCTGGTGGATCCGCTGTTGAAGACGCCGAGGGGAGATAACAGCAGCAGCACAACACTACAGAGCGACAGCGAAAGCTAAGCCCATCGACGCCGACGTTAACATCAGGTCACCCGCTCTGTTCTGACCCATACAGGTATTTCTCATACGTATTACTTGTTTACAGATATGCGAGTTTGCGATTAATGGTTTGGCTTTTTTGGGGGAGCATCTGTTTACATCTGCAGCTTGTGTTACATGGACGTGGTCGGTACATGTGTGTCACTGAACCAGATACAACATATGCATGGAGGCAATGTAAAGCAGGCGTACTCAACCCGAGCCTGGCGTCTATTTGCATAAGCAATGTTCCCTGTGTGCTGTCCCTAAGTTTGTAGGGAGATGCGTCCACTCAAATGTCCCCAACGCGCTGTGTTCCCATCGAATGTCTAGCCTTACCGGAGGGATTTCTATGCATGTTTCCTGTATAACAAAAAAATCCAATAGCAAGGGTTCCGAAACCTTTAATCGTGTTGCTGATTCAATAAAGATAACGCTACCTTGAATTATACGATTGATTAAGTCTACTTTAAGGTAAAACAAACTCGAAATTAGAGGTTGGCTTGATGTGCAAGAGATGATGTATGTAGTCATTCGCTGCACTATTATGTTTTCCTTCTTGATTAATGATGTTTAAAACACCTATTCGAGTGAAGCAAACACCTGGGCACCCTGGTAGCAGTCTACATGACCCATCCTCAGGCACACTATCGTTTTAAAAGGACACGAATCGATTGGATATATAACACATGTTATTTGTTTTGGAGTCATGTTTATAATTTATTTACCGAAGGTGTGGAGTGCCCCCCCCCCCCCCCCCATTTCGACAATGTATTGCCTGCTCCCCACTGTCTTTTTACATTTAGAGAGTGGAGGTTGAACAGTTTGGGGTTCCCAGCAGAATAGAGCACCCTTCTTTGTCTTGTACAAGTTCCACTTAAAAGTCAGCCACAGACTGAGAGCTGGACGATGGTCCTCAAACTGATGGATGGGGGTAGCTGTATTCATGAACAAAAAACACCGTGGTCAATGTAGATGAGGTCCTTGGCAAGGAACAGAGAGATTTGTGTCCTCCAGGTCTTTCTGCTGTGGCATGAAGGAATTGCGTCCGCAACATTTAAGGAACGGGCTCAAATGACTCATCAGTTTAATGGCCTGTTTTCTTATGTGGCTTAATTTGTACAGATCGAAGGCCTTATGGGTCTATACTTATTTGTTGTGCTTTTCTTGTAATTCCTTTTTGTCTCATACTCATTCGACGTTTGATGCATTCAAAATGGGTTTGTTTTCAAGAAAACAATCTGTTTCCTTGGCATGTTCTTATATGGTGGTCATTTTATCAAGAGAATAAATGAGTAAGCATGAATTGTACGTACCATAACCACAAGACTTCCAGTGCAACATCACCACATAACTTGTCGTTCTGGAGAGGATTAATCATTGCTCCTGCTTGCTCTGTAAAGGATGGCTGACATCAGGACATTCAGTAACAGGACTGTGCAACCTTGTCTCCGATGCCCTATTACTGACACAATCGCCAATCAATTCCCCCTGAAAACAAATGGCTGTGAAAAAGCGTATTAAGATTTGTGGCATTCATAGTGATTTACTGTCCCAAGCCTAGCCACTCGTAACACAGCCGAGAATTGATTTGTTTTTCTTATCTGTCTATGAATGAAGCTTAGCCTAGTGTTGCCTATGTTATGTCATGTTTTGTACGCATCTTCTGTCAGGATAAGATGCAATAAAATATTGTTGCTTACGGTAAGGTGGGGGCTGTTAATTCTTTACTCTGGTATGGTCTTACCAGGAATCCTCACTGGTTTGGTCCTTTTTAATAGTTTAGAGATCAAAAACGATATGGCCTGTCCACCACCAAATCTTGATGCACAAAGACAATTGAGAAAAGAAGGCATGATTTAGTGTTGATTCTGAAACTAGGCCTATATGCTTTCGACAATTACAATCTATCTTCAGGTGTGCACTGCAGTCACACTTACAGAATAATTTCACACTGACCACATATAAAACATTCACAGAGGTCTTTAGTAAGGCCTGCAATTAAAACATTTGAAACTTTTATGGGCTGGGCTCAGGGGAGGCTATACTTACTTTAATAGTCCATTGATCAAATACGCACTGGAACGCATTTGAAGCACCTATGCCTGCAAGGAAAACACTCACAAACAAGCAGGCTGTACAGGGCTGTTCTCACAAACAGAGATGAGTGGGTTCCTTCTTAAGATTTGGAGAGCACAAGGACGCCCAATCTTTCACGGATGGCCTTCGAAAGGAGAAGGCTTCTTATCCACTATGGTGATGAACTAACTAACGATGGCTTGCCCTTGCGTGTTGGTGTGTTTTAAAATGACCATTTCACATAGGATTTTAGGATGCAGCATTCGGGTTATATGCATCATGGTTCCTTGAGTAAAGTAATAGCAATCACTGTTATGCTGGCAAAACATTTAGGTTGTCAGGCTGAAACGTTAATTTCATCTTTCACAGCTGCTGTATCACTGCCAGTTGAGTAACTACTGGCTTCAGCAGACCGTGTTGCATTAAGATTAGAGGGATTCATAAAAAGTATTTGGATGTAGTTTTATTGTTGCCCATGGTTCATTTATCTCAAAAAATCAGGCTTCAGTAACTCTGTTGCTGAGGGAGACCAGATGTTGGCCAAAGTTCATAACTTTTTATAATTGTGGGTTCACATCTTTTGCAACTACGAGGGATAGATGAGAGTTGAGGATGGTTACAGGTGCAATTCCTTAGGGCACTTACCGCAGACAAATAAAAGTTACAACTAATTATTAAAGATATATAGTTATTTCCAATGTAATCCTATGTAATATGCTGTGTTACTGGTTCGTTTGCGGAGAAGCAACACAACCGATACATTTGTTTGTCAAAATGTCTGTTTAGGGATACGAAAATTCACTCAGCCATACATTTTGAATTGTATCAGCCCCTTTTTAAAATTGGTAGCAGGACTGATTGGACCCCACACTGCTGTTATGCAACCACCCACTTTGTTTTGTTTACTAATTTGTGTCGCTGAAATCTCTCGGGCTTTCAAAGGTCTTGTTGTTTCAGAGGTTTTTCTATTTTCTTTCTATCCTCAGCGGCTTCACACAAAGGCAGACATGACCTCTGAACCCGGCCTCAGAAATGAATGTATTGTGTTGAACCAAACAGCCATTGTGTGTTTCTTCTGCATGGTCATTAATTATACATATTGCATATAGCATCGACGATCCCGTGTCCTGAAACACATGCAGCACCATGAACCAGAGAAGAGGACTCTTCTTCACTTGTCGTGTTTCTCAGTACATCCTCATTCAAGATGACTGCACAGTCACAGGCCTCAGTGATTGCCACAGAAATCCCAGCAGAGATTCCGATCCCCCCGTTTACAATTCTGGCATTGAGAATGGCGGCTTTGGTTAGAAAGCTGCCAGGATATTCCCACAATAGCAGGGCGGAGGATAATGAGGTGGTCCTGACGGGATGGAATTCCCATTCAAGGCCATCTTGGCAGCAAGTTTGTGCAACAACTCAAAAGATTCACTTTGGGGGGACTGGGAAGGCGATACTCCTGTCTGCCGTGGCAGGGAATCTGTCCCTGTCCAATATCTTATGACAACACAGGCAAAGCTTACTTTCCCCATTGGAGGCTTGCTGAGGCACACAGTTCTTCACTATATTTTTCCTGTGTCGTATTTTTCCAAGTCATTTATATTATTATGCAGGGGGCTGTATAAAAGCAGAATAATATGTAATGCTGGTTTAAAAAAAAGTTATTTCTAGAAAAAGATAATGCCTACATTAGAGTGGTGTTACAGAAAGTGGTGATCTAATTTAATGGAGTTACAAAGCAAATCATTAGACGACTGAGAGTGAAAGAATGCATATGAAAGCAAATCTCTGCCATAGGGTTTGTAAATTTAGAAGCCTTCGAATTTTCTACGTGGAAATGTGAAGACCTTTTGAAATCATAACAACTAAAAACAGATTCAGGTAATCTGAATTTATGCATATCATATTTATACAGCAATTGATGGAAAGTATGGTCATTAATTGAGACGACTTGCACTCACTGAGTTTGAATATTCATTTATGAATATTTGAATCGGATAACTAACGAGTCATTCTCCATTCTCGTACACAGTCTGATCGATTGATTTCAGTCTCTATGGTTTAAGGACTGTCCTTCAATGCCCTGAAGTTTAATAAGTTATGAATATCTTGTTTGAAATAGCTGCAACTTCAACTTTGTATCTGAATTGTTGAACACTGAAATAAATATATTTGTAATCGTATTTATGACATGTATTGTCATTACAATTTTTTTTTACTTTTTCAAAATGTTTTTGCTTTAAAAAATTGAAACACATTGGCAGTGATTTGCTTCCGTTAATGACCCCTCTGAGCTCTTGGCTTTTTTGTTTGTCCTGTCAGTTTACCTTTTTTATCTTTAAGTTTGCTTTTATTTCAGAATATAAAAAACATTCATATGTGAGTGGCAATATTGTAACCATGAATGAAATAAAATCAATCCTCAACTCGTGGCTGTGTAAATTAAGTAGTTATTATTCTGCAACTGTATTGGGGTTGGAATGCTTCTGAGCCCGCAAAAGAAATATAATGCACAAAACAAATCCTCTAAAAAATACAATATTTATAGTATAAATGGTATTTGCAACCCCTGATGTTTGTTTCTGTAATTCTGCTTACAGAAACTAATTAAAAATGAGTGACATTTTTTTTCTTGGGTGAGGTTATGTTTTTGATTGAGCATTACAAAGCTTAGACATTCATAAAGCATAGCCCTCTGCCGCATCGCACTATCACTTGTTATAGCTCCTTGTGACAGTTGGGCTTCAGCTGATGCCTAGTCGGGTGCCTTCCATCAGCTGTGGATTTGGAAGCCAGTAATTAGGTCAATGGGGGTCGCCTTAGTGGGCCCTAAGTGCTATATATTTTATTATTTTGATCAATCAATGCTATGGAAGTAAATACGAACTGTTGATATGGTTTGTTGATTGTGTTGACACACACTTACACTATTTTAAAACACTATTTCCTTTAAATAATATTTGGCCATGTGGGCACAAGGATATCGGTGCAATTGAGTGTTTTTGGTTAGTGTCCTTTGTAGTACTGTTGTACTCTTTCCCTTTCATACACTCCCCCCTCTGAAGGGGCTCTGTTCTTTGCTAAAGCACCACTCCTTTTGGCTTTCTCGTTCTTCTCTCCACTCATCCTTGTAATAATTTCAAATGATGATGGTGTGAAACTCGACAAACTACTGCTTTTCTTGCCCAAAAAGAGTCAAGATCTCTAAAATTATTTTAGATTTGGCTTGCACATTCTTACCTACAGAAATGTTATGTCTCTTGGAATTCACCAATCTTTGCACTGCATTGAGAGTCATTAACTAGTTTTTCTCATCTGAGGGACAGGAGTTTTTTTAACATCTATTGTATTCGTTCAATAAATCGAGGAAAGTTGGACATTATCAAGTTCTTCCATCCTCCTTCTTTTTGCGTCATGCTTTTCTTATTAAATTTGTGTGTCAGGCCTCGATTTCCATATATCAATACTGACATTGTTTTGATGGCCGAACACATTTCACACATTTTTCTAGGGTTAGGCTATCTATTTCAGTGAGCTTCAACTTGTTTTGAAACCCTTCATTTGACCAAAGAACGTGTGTTTGTAAACATTGAAGAACTAATTTGAATTGTCCTTAAATCAATCCAATTAATGATGGGGGCGCATTTTCACCAATGTGGTTTTTCGTTATCGTATTCCAAATCTACAGCATATTCTAGGTATTCAAAATAATACATGTGGCTGCCTGTACTGCTAAATCCATCTCTGATATCGGACTTGTATTGTATAGATCAGGTGTTTCAAAACGTGAATATACATTGTGTTACAATCAATGGTGATTTGGAATCGATTTGTTTATTTTTGTTGAGTTGAAAACTAGTTTGGGAAATTGGTGAAGGAGAAGTATTATTATTCACCTAAATTGTTTTCCCTCTCAGTATGGTGACTGGTTGACGGGTTCTTGCAAGAATAGTCTGGTATCAGTGTTGTGAGTCAACAACGAGATCCAGTTCCATAGGGGAGATTGTAGATGGTTTCGGAATGCAGTGCATGTTCTGATCAGCGGTAATGGAGAAAAACACAAAGTACTACTTTTGCGTTTGCCTGACAGATGCTAGGATTCAGCGTTTTTAGCTTCCTGAACAATGAACAATCGTATACAACAAACATAATGTTACAGGTTTGCTTTCAATAAAACAAATTCCCCTTAAATGCATTTATTTGAGTAGTACATACAGTAATAATTGCTATTCAAAATTGATGACTTTTACATTGATTCATGTTGGCTGTTTTTCTCAACAGCACAAAAAGGAGTTCATAAAACCAACACTAAAAGGGAATTGTATTTGTTTCTAGGAAAGAGGTTGAATCCAAACAACCTCTTTTATGATGTCAAAATACATGTGGTGGAAGGCACTGTGTTCTAAGGGGTATTATTCTATTTAAATTCCAGTGTCTTGCCATTTCTGTGCATAAATTCAAGCCCCTTTTAGACTACTAATGAGTTCTCTTCTCAATGTTGTGGACAGCAGAGGTGCCTGATGACAATGTAGGACCCCATATGATACCCCGGTTTTCACACTGTGCCCACAATAGCTGTTAAAGTCATCCTCAAAGTACACATCCTCTCTCTGTCACCCTGCCCCGACCACACCCTGATCCACAGACTCACAGGCTTTGTATTCTGTTAACAAAGGTGAATTCATTTAGCAAGGTCGTCTCTCGGACATCTGGTCTGTCGGGTCTCTGGAAGGGACACTGTAAAGTAGGCATCGAATGACACGCGTGCATGATGTGGATTTACTACAGCAGCGCCTGTATTAAATCTACAAGCCCAAAGACAGTATTACATGGTCGATACTTTCCTGGTCTGGTATCTTGCAGTACTCTCTGGTTATTTCATTGGTTGGGAAATTAATCAGGGATGCTCAACAAAGTGGTCAAGCTCTTAATGTGAAGTTCAGTGCTAATAAGTGTAGTCAATGTCTAAAAAGAAAGAATAAAATACGAAAGAATTTGAATCCCCCCTCAGCTGTCCGCCTCGCTATACGTTTTCCTTGCTCATGCCACTGTTTGTCTACTTCTGTGTAGAGCACATGAAAAGCAACTGCCTTTGATTGAGTCAGCACAAGCTATTGTCACATTGCATGCTAGATGTGCAGCAGCCTTTTTTGTTGTGGCCTATTTATTCCCTTTTTGGAGATCCAGATGAATATGCAGTAGCTAACGAAACAGGGACAGTGTGGAGCATCAAGCTGCTTAGGCAGACGGCAGCCAACCATCTGACGAGAAACAATAAAGAATTAAATACGCATAACATCCTGCATTCAGTGATCAGTCTGTGCATTCTGTTGGAAAGAGGAGGGAAATCACAAGGAGGTCATGCATATATATGATTTCATTATAAAAAATAAGTCAACGGGGATGTATTGACAGTTTATTTTTGTATTTATATATGGAATATGCAGAGACAACGATCCAAAATGTCAAAGTCAGGGATAGACCAAACTTTCCTTTCTTTACTTGGGGCCCATGTCCAAATAGCCTCTTTATTTCAGCGTATGCGGCCGCATGTGTACAACCAGACCAAGATAACCGCACACGGGGTCTTTCTCCAGAATGTTTTGGCATTTTTGTGCAGCCGCTCACCTTGTACTTCAGGTTAAAAAAAAAATGTAATGGAAAAGCACTGCCTTCATTACTGTTGCTTTTTTGTCCCCCAATCCCAGATTAAATCAACTGTCAAACGAACACCTGATAGGCGTATGCATCGTGACTTCAATCAACCAACCAATTGACAGCCCTACAGCTTAGAGAGGTTAGACAGGCTTAGCGCCTAAAAAGAAAAGCTGATTTCACATTTCCTGACAGTAATCATTCCCTACAAAACATTGCTCTGCTAGTTCATAGCTCATATCAGACTTTAGATTACTTATCTAATGTTTCTCTTACTTTCGCTTCATCATATTTGCTTTGACCAATGATCTTGCTGGCAGCAGTAATATGTTGGAGCGTAATTGGCCGCAATTAAGAGCAAACAAACTCAGCCAGTGCCAATAGAAAACGTGTCTGTAAAGGTTTCAAATGAACCCTGTTATAAAAACCACCTGCTGAAAGCTTCGCCTGCTTGCGGTAAGCAGTCTCTCTTCCATAAAAAAATCCAATGCTGCAAAATAGGAAACAAGGCGTTACTCTGCCCCTTCAGTTTTTGATTTCCGGCCCAATTCCGTCTTAGTCAGAAGTTCTGCCATAACATAGTAGGACTGCTGGCTCTGAATTTATTGCTCTGTTAAATGCCACCCCTGGATGTAAAAGAGTGCTGCTTCCAAAAAAATGCACCCTCTTTTTGCAAAGAATCATTGTTGTGAATCCTGTTTCTCATTCATCTGAACATCTGCAGGCTGTAACAAACCTTATTTCCAGTGGCCACCTGGCTTTCCCTGCACTGAGGTCTTCTCTCTGGTGACTCGATCCAGGCCCTTAAAGTGATTTGACGTCACAAATGGGCCCTGATGGGCATGCGTTAACAGCCTGAACCGTGGCTGACAACGGAGCCGACATAATCGACTGTGAGCTCCAATTACACAGCAGCACAATGCGTTTTTTTGGCACCATTGTTTTCAGATTCTTCCGGATAATGGCTGCCTGGTGATGCCTGAGTTGTAGAACGTATTCATATTTTTTTTATAGAATACATGGGGTGGGAAGATTAGGGTCCATCATAGGTCTCATTCGGAAGCCTTCGGAATGGCTTGCATTCATAATGATTTTCAGGACAGTTTGCTTTCGCGATTAGGCTCCATCAAGCTCCCATTCAATCAGCCTCTCTTCAGGGCACCTGACTATGAGAATGCTTCTCCGTCAATGTGGGCTGCATGGCAATATGCATGGCAGCATAACTGGGCTGGGTTTTTGGATTATGCTAAACCCAAATGTCTCAAATTCTCAGCTTCACCTCTGGGGACTCCACCACATGGCAGTGGTTTAATTAATCCAGGGGAGGCAGGACGAGGACCGAATGAATGTTAAGGACAAGCATCTCTTAAATGCTTATCCAAAAGTCTAATCTACGTGTCTAATGCCGATGTGCAGTTGTAGTAGCCTTTTATTCTTGCAAAACTAAGAAATATTGTTATTTTGTTAGAGAATATAGAGATATATTCTGTCTCCTAAAACAATACGGTTGAAAAGAAATGCAAAGCATGCACACTGCTTTATAAAAAAGAAAAAATGGAAGGATTTAGCAAAGGTCAGATAAACCTTTCACTGTCGGACACCATCTGTTTTGTTTACGTCACATGTCTGAATCCTAAATCACTTTCGCCTTAGTCCTTGGGCTCTTTTGTGAGGCTGCTTCTTCAACATCCAGACGTCACTTTGCCGTCACTGCCTGCATTTTCTCTTCTTATCTATCTGGGCCATGGCCACCGTAACAAATAATTGAGAAGTGTACTAGTTTCATATTGAGTGATGAATCATCAAACTTGCTGAAAATGTCCCCTGAAGGAGCCATTTGATATGAGATGTAACCATTGGTGGGTGATAAGAATGGAATTGATATAGAAAAAAGAAATTGAGAACAATAAAGCTGTATTACACAGTAAAACCTCTCAAAATCACATGCCGGTTGTCTTGGCAGCAACGACTTCATTTAGGATTTAACTTAGCTTCAGTTGACTTGGTGCAGGTTTTAACACGGGTCATGCCACCACAAAGTATGCCATTTTCATTTATGACTAGTTTAGGATGAGGATCCATTTAATTTCAGAATTGCCATGCCAAACACCACTTTCGAAAGGTTAAACCATAAACGTATCTTCTGATTCGCCCCAGTAACAAAATTGTATTTGATATTGACAAGGACACCTTCCTTTTTTCTTCCTTCCTTTATGCAAGACACCCTGTCTACGAAACTCCAAGCTTTGCGGTGTTTGTACTTGTAGGAGGTCCAGTTTATAACTTCTCATCAGCGTTGAGCCCCACTGTCCCCTGCCAAGGTCGTGCATTTTATAGGTTCTTCTGCTGCATCGGGGTCCACCCCGCCTCCCTCTCTTGCACGATTGGCACATTACAAACTCGATTAATCTAATGACATTTGTTCAGATGAATCCTTTAGTCTATAAAATGTAATCGACTATAGTCTATAATGCCATAAATAATTTCATAAATAATAGGAATTGCCAATTTCAAGTTACAGTTGTCTGAGTGATGTTACATCTGCTCGCTTTACCTGACAAGAAAAACAAAATACATTTTGTTTTGCTACAAGGCTACAATTTCTGAAGCAATAAGCAACATATGCTTTCTATTTGGACTCGGATTTGATTAACTTTCTGTCGTTGGCCTATTAACTAGACTATTAATAACATTTTAAATATATCTGCACACACAACCAATAACAATTTCCAACTCGACCCTAGTTCGCCAACGACATAAAGTGTATTCACTGCAATTTGCTTAAAAAATCGACATTCCGACTCGGTTATTAATTGGTTGTAGAAATGTATTGCTGGTGGAAGGCAGATCGGCCCAACAATGACATGATTACAAATGTCCTTCCAATATGTGTGGTTCTGGCACCGACTTGTAACCTTGTCTTTTTGCTTCCACAGGAATTTATCTTGCCAGCCTTTCAAAGTGGCCTATGTCATTGCACACTGAGCTGGGGTCAGTGGGATGTCTCCCATAAGGATGGCAGACATGTTCCCTGGCTTGGTTGAAGACATGTTATTGTAGTTGGCAAGCATACAACATGTACCTTCCATGTTGATTTACTCAGAGAGAATAAGTATTTTATTCCCCAGCGCATGCTTGCAACATGACTCAGCAGATGTGTTTATCTGTCCACATTTTGCCCCAGCTAAACGTAACTGATTTTTGCTGCCTGAAACCTGGTGTGCAGTGCAAAGCCAGTTAGTTTGAGAGGAATGAAATGAACATGGTGGTGCACCCTCATACTAAATCATGTTCGCTCTTGAATCTGTTTCTGGCATCCTCAAGCACTTTGTTGGCTCTGTAGAGAGCCTAACTGTTGGATGAAGATTATTTATGGGGAAAAATTAACATTCCAAAAATGTATATGGAGATGGAGGTGAATATGACACAAAAAAAAGAAGCTAACTGAAACTGTGCTTTTAAAATGATGCATGGCCAATGGCTCGTTTTGCAAAGCCATGCGTGAGCACTGCGCTTTGTGGTGAGATTATAGCGTCATTCTGATAGCATCATGCACTGCGAGAGAGAGAGAGAGAGAGAGAGAGAGAGAGAGAGAGAGAGAGAGAGAGAGAGAGAGAGAGAGAGAGAGAGAGAGAGAGAGAGAGAGAGAGAGAGAGAGAGAGAGAGAGAGAGAGAGAGAGAGAGAGAGAGAGAGAGAGAGAGAGAATTACACCAGCTTCTCTATCTATATTCATTAAATAGTTCATCAAGCCTGAGCACCAGAGGCAAGGCGCGCACAGTGAGCGGTCTCCCCATGATTCAGAAGCAGCTGCTTATGCCGTGGCCACAGAGAATTCTCACCTCCCACGCCTTTCTGCGCCCTCTCTCTCTCGCCCCCCATCTTTTCTATGCTGTCTCATCTGCCTGCGTCTATTGGGATTGAACGCGTGACTGCTTGTAAAAAAAAAAGAAAAGGTATCCATCACATCAGTTTTTTTCCTGTCTTTGCCGACGCCGGGTTGCCTGCGTCCTGTTTGTACCGATGAGTGCCCTGTTTAGATTTACCCTATCCCATAGTGACAGGTGATATTGAGCTACTCATGCATTTTGTCAGACTTTCTGTCTCTCCTTCATACCCCCCCCCCTTCCAAGCCCTGATTGGCTATCCGATGAAGGAAGGCACATGGTAACTCGTAATGTGTCCGTGGCATAATCTTTTAATTAATTATTTCTTAATGTTTTGTAATTTTCGTGTCTTAAAAAACAGAATCAATGATAATCATTAAGAAAACTAAAATGTTGTGCGGTTCAACTTCCGTTGATTCATATCTTGAGTTGTAATGAACATATGGTAAACATTGACATGGCAATAGTTAGGATTAATATGCCGTGACATATTTGATGGATGCCATACCACAACTCTATCTTTCAGTCTTGTTCTTTAATTATTGACACAAGGTATTGGGTAACAGAATTGCCTTCCGATTTTTTAATACGCTTTCATGAGCTTATTTTGGAAAAAAAAATTGTTATTCTCTTTCGTATCTCTTCTCTCTCATATCACAACACCAAAAACTAAAACGATTGAATGAATTTTTCAATGTCTCTGAATGGCCAAATATTGTCCATTCACAAAAAAAATGGTCATGGTCCTTATGAAACGGTAGGCTGGCAGACTGATGTCCATAACGTGTGCCCATGTCTCTGCAACACGTTGCAGCCAAGCAGCAATGATTCATACCGGTGTGTTTTTTGAGCTAGGATACTCGTGTGTTTGACTGAAGCAAAAGCCCTTGTGTTAGACGGATCCATCCTAGCACTGTGTTAGATCCACAGTCCATAGATCCAGAGCTAATGATTTTTCTCCTGTTTGTTTCTCTGCTCTCTCATCCCTTTTTTCCAATTTCTTTTCTCTCATCTCCCCTTTATCTCTCCTTGCCTTTTCCCGTATTATTCACAGCCCCCCTTCTTTCTCTCTTCCACTCTCTTCTTTTACTCTCTACAATTCTCTCACTCTCCTGCATTTTGCGGCTGTCATCCGATCACCTCTCTCTCTCTCTCTCTCTCTCTCTCTCTCTCTCTCTCTCTCTCTCTCTCTCTCTCTCTCTCTCTCTCTCTCTCTCTCTCTCTCTCTCTCTCTCTCTCTCTCTCTCTCTCTCTCTCTCTCGTCTTCCCACTTGGCTCTCCTCTCGTGCTCCGTCTCTATCTCCCTACCTCTTGACACCCTTCGCGTCCCTCCCTCTTGCTCGCTCACTCACTCCCTCTCTCTCTCTCTCGCTGTCTCTCTCCCATTCTCTCTCTCTGGAAAAGGCAGCTGATTGCAGTGAGTCAGTATCATGGAGGCAGGCTGCGGGGCTGCCGCAGCAGTGGGGATCTCAGCGCTAACACTGCCTGGAGCTCTGACTGCGTCCAGCCATGACGTCCTGGACAGGTGAGCCCACCCCCTCTACCCCAATCTCTCTCTCTCTCTCTCTCTCTCTCTCTCTCTCTCTCTCTCTCTCTCTCTCTCTCTCTCTCTCTCTCTCTCTCTCTCTCTCTCTCTCTCTCTCTCTCTCTCTCTCTCTCTCTCTCTCTCTCTCTCTCTCTCTCTCTCTCTCTCTCTCTCTGTGTCTCTGTCGCTTTCTCTCTCTCTCTCTGTGTCTCTGTCGCTTCCTCTCTCTGTGTCATACACACACAAACACACATGCATGTACTCAAGCACGTTACCGCTCCACTTTAGAGGACCTTTTGAGTGCAGAAGATTTGTGGATGTTAGGAGAGAAGTAGAGGGGGTAGACCACACCTTAGTGTTTGGTTTCGGTGCGTTCATGTTGTCGTGTGTGTGTGTGTGTGTGTGTGTGTGTGTGTGTGTGTGTGTGTGAGAGAGTACGCGAGTTTCCATACTTTGCTGTTCGGTTGAAAAGGGGCATTCTGTGTGTGTGTTTATGTCAGTGATTCAGTGTAGCTATGGGTTGTTTCAGGCGTTTGCCTGTGTGTTTTGTAAGATTCATTCATTCCTCCTGTATGTTCTGTGCCTGTGTGTGCACTCATGTGTGCATGCATGCGGATGTACGAATACCTGCAGCGGCAGCCTTACAGCTGGGAAACTGTGAGCACAGAGTAGTGCGAGACTTGGCCCCTGCTTCCCTTATACCTCAAGGAGAAATGACACCACAGAATGCGCAGAGGATGGGAGGGAAGGGAGGGTTGTTAAGCTGACATGCCCGAAAGTAACACACACGCGCACAAACTGCACGCACTGCAGACCCAACCTGTGGTGGTTACTAGTAAGCCAACCTCCCACTACCCGGTCATTAGCCATCCCATAATGCAGCGGACTCTCCCGGAAGCTTCCCTCGTACATCTCCCCCCCCCCCCCCCCCCCTTCAATGACAAAAGCATTCAGTATGCTCACAGCAGCGATTCGGCGTGTCGGCTTTCTCCTAATTACGTCATCGCTACAGCTGAGTCCACACACACACACACACACACACACACACACACACACACACACACACACACACACACACACACACACACACACACACACACGCACACACTATTGCAAAAATAAATGTGAGTTTGTCTCCCGACGAACACAGAGGCTGCAACCCAAAGAGGATCACAGGGATGTTTGAACACACACTTCCGCCTTTGTGTTCACAATTAAAACAAACCCTCGCTCGTCCTCCCTTCCGTTCTATCCCTCTTTCATTCTGCCTGTTTCATGATAACAGTGACTAAATTACACAAAAAGAAGATGTATTAAAGAAACCTACTTTATCCTTTCGTAACATGACAGTGAATGACTCTACCTCATGATGATCAATATCCACAGCATTGACCAGTGAGAAACAGTATGGGAACTGTTAGTGTCCTGGGATCCTGTTTTGAGAAATGCTTCTCTAGAACACGTTGGGTAGTGGCATATAGAGCGATATGACATAGTTTTGAGTCCAACTTGATATTAGCTCAGGCCAAAGTGCAGCAGGAATGTGATCGCTCAGGATTTGATTCGATGGTGAAAAGTGGCTAATCCCGCTAGCCAGCATTGGGTCGGTCCATTGCAAGCCTTATATGATGAATGGGAGTGGAAGGGTTAGAATCATGGTTAGATATTTATTGGTATTTGAAATGCCATCCCTGCAGGAGCAGCCGGAGGGGAAATCCTTCTACAGCTGTGGAATAAGTTGCATTGCATTCAATTTATAGATTGTAGATATAGATTTGTAAATTATGCATCTGTTCACATTCTGTTAGCAGCAGATTCTTGCCAAAAGAGAGAAATGTATCTCTCCTCAATGGGCTGATTTTAGTTTCCATTGGTTCATGCAGCCCTCCCCCTTTGACGTCGGACCACCAGCTAGCCAATGGCTGTCCTCCCATGTTCACTGAAGGCCCCCCCCCCCCTTTCCTTTCACGCCACATTGCCAGGGGTCTTTCCCACAGTGGCTGAATTAGGTTGATGTGTGGCGGTGCCCAGCTCTGGCCCTGATGCTCGCTGGCATCTGTCCATCTGTTCACACACACATCTGTCTAACCCCTTTTTAATTAATTAATCTGTTTAGCTGGATTACAGTGGAGGTTGCCCCCTCTATCCCCAACCAACAGCCCATCTCTCATCTTTCATTTCGAACTAGGTCTAAATCCTGCTCCAGGGTTACCATGGTAGCAGCAGCTTAGCATACATTAGACACTTGCCCGACATTAAAATGAGAGACAGAGAGACAGAGGGCAAGAGAGAGAGAGTGATGTCTAAAAAGGAGGAATGCTGCAACATCATGGAAAAAGAGGGAGAGAGAGATGGAACTGACCCTCTGAAACGCAGCCACGCTCAGCCCCTTCCCTGGTCCATTTCATTAGATGATTTGCGGTGGCGTGGCCGGCGTGTTTTATTAAAGCGCTGGGTGATGCCTCCTGGTACTCCTGTTGGCCGGTGGGGAGATGGTTGAGCCCGGATGACTCGAGGAGGGGGGGGGGGGGGGGGGGGGTCGACGCGACGCGGTCGGGGATGGCTGACAGAATGGGGACACAAGGAGACCTAGAAGTATTAATCCGTATTTGTCTGGAATCTGGACCCCTTGTACTGAGCTCCGACAATCGGACCCCACATCTGGCGGTAGAGGGTCTGTCTGCAGCTCTGGCTGAGGCCGCTGACGTGTTGATCTAGTGTCTGGAAGTAGCTGAACTGTAACATGGTCCAACAAGTCTGTCAGTCCCTGGTGCTTACTTATGTACAGGCTGGGGTTTCGAAACCGAAGAGAGTGTATTTATATTGGTCTTATTGGAATGACTAATTTCGTTATTAGCACTCCAGCAATCAAAAAAAGAGACGCAACATTGTACTGAGCGCATTTTATTCCTGTGCATTATACCATCATCTATTCCACTTAAAAGTCAATGTCCTCTCTATACTGGATATACTGGGTGGAGTGGATGAAAGCATGATGGAGCTCGACCCTGGGGAACCTCATGCTTGACTTGATGGGGTTATGAGAGATCATCATTAAATCAAAGCATCTGCCGGCCTACTTGGCTGCACCATGAACGTGAACTCCAGCAAGGATTGTACATGGGACAATCTATTGGCCACAGTCCTCATCAATAATTATTTTTGTTGTGATTACCAAATACTCTGATGTTTATTATGTATTCCTTTTGATACATTGGTGCTAAAATCTCAGGTTCTAAATTGTTGCTCAAGTGTTGCTTTTAATTAGCTAAATTTTGTTGGAGCTTTCTTGACTTCACGTATGCTGGAGTCATTAGTTCTATAGTGGATTCAGTGGAAATTATTCCAACCTTGTTTTGTTCATTTCACTATTAACTTTTTTGAACTCTGCAACTCCCTGCTCAAGTTAACTCACTACTGCACCTCCACTTCTACGAGGTCCCCTTTATCATTCTGTTTCTTTTTCTTACCCTACAAACCAAGTTAAATAAAATGTCCTTTCTTATTCACCGCACTCAGTAAAACCGTTAATCATTGGTGGGCCGGACTTCTCAAGTAGGCATAGTTGCTGGTGCAATCGCCAGCCATGAAGGATGAAGCCTCTTTGTTTCCAGAGTGTTTTTCACTGCCTCTTGGACACCGCATGTAAAGACCCAACCAAGAGGAGTCATTTGAAGAGAGGTGAACCAACCTGTCTACACTGCCATCCTGAAATGCAGTTCAGATCTCAAACCACCTGCTCCCAAATAAAACACTCCTAGTTGAATATGTATATGCACTCCTAAATACGTTGGCACGCTGCGTAGTGAAACCAAATAGCTGTCATGTGAATTAAATGGTTATAGGTTAGGGGGTTTGACTCCAGACCAAAGGGTATGCCTTAAGACGCCGTCACCAATAGTGATCCCCCTCTAGTCATCCCTGAGAAAGAGTCCTAAACCTGTACACCTGCTGTATACGTCTCTTTGGAATGAGGCGTTTGCTTAATGACTGCAATTGTAAATAGTTCAAGCAAACTTTAAATTAAAGAAAACAATGTTTTGTCAAAGAGTAATGACATTTGTTTCCTTAGTTCAGAGGGAGTAGACTGGCGAAATGGTGTTTCTCTACAGGAAGGTTTCCAGGTAACTGCATCAAAGGACTTTACATGTGGGTGGATGGTCATGTTGTGTATATGCATTTCCTCCAATGTGGGGTGTATATATAGCCTGGTCCTGCTGATCGTGTCAATGGGGTTGATTCTTTGATCCTAGGTGAGCCCATCTTCAACAAAAAGTAACCGCTGTGCTTGGTTAGCAAGGAAATGTGAAACGATCGAATAAAAAGGTGGAGTGTTTGAGTACTTTGAACAAAGCTGCCTTTCGGAGTGCAGTCCAGACTATCAAACTGGAAGGATGTCTATCAAGATTGTTTTGCCTCAGATCTCGAATTCAGAATTGAACACAGGAATGCAAATCTAAATACTCTGCCAGAGATTTTCAGCTACCGTGTCTCATATAAGCAACATTAACGTATTTTTTTGGTCTTGTGCTTTCTTCCTCTTTCTTCGTTGTATTTATATATTTTTTGCTGCTAGCTTATCAATTTTAGCACCACGGTAGTAGTTGTTGGTGGAGCCTTGTCAGTGTCTACTCTTTCAAACCCTTGACTCTCCACGAAGACGGCTGCTAGACGCACAAACAGCAGCTGACAGAATCTGTAAATGCAGGACTTCAGCTGTTGAGATTCATGACTCCCTCTATGCGGCTCTTCTCCTTTCGGTATCCTAACATTTGTGCTTTGCCACGGACTGTGTGTTGCCTCAACCTCTACCCTCTTATTGCTCTCACTGGAGAATACTGACTCAAGGTTTTTCTTTATCCCTTTCACCTCTAATAAAGGAAGCGCAGGAGAAGATTTCCACCGTCCTTGCCATGTCCACCTTGAGTCCCAGTCGTTTTCTTTGAAATTATAGAAACTATCATCAAGACATTCTTTTGTGTGCTTACTGCTTGACTAAGTTTAATGTAGAATCATTTTGTTTTTACCTTGTATGTGCACAGCAGGGCACTGCTAACTTGATTATAATCTGATAAAAGCAACATGATGGTGGTGTTGACAGAAAACGAATGGGCGTAAAATCATTTCGTTTTGAGTTTACACATGTGCCCAAAAGGTCATTGGATGAAAGGGTGCAACCACATATTAGAGTAAGCAACAACTTCTATACTCTTGTTTTCTGCTTCTTATATGATATTCGGTTGACGGTAAACTCACAATTAAATGGCTGGTTATTCATAACCAACCCACACATTAGTGATTTAATTGTACTAATGAAATAGTAGTTCTCATTTTGTGCATACAAACCGACGGAAGCTTCAACAGGACGTTTGCTTTGCAGGGCATACGTTTTTTAGTGCCTCTTTCTGGTATATAGGTCTACATTTTCAGCACGGCTGAAGAGCTTTTGTGTTTTTGTGTCCGCTTCTAACAAACCCAGATGGGAATGCCCAAAATAAGCCAGTCCCGTCAGTTGAAAGAGATAAGAGAGATGAGCTGCCTCTCTTTTACCCCTTCCCTTTAAAATGTTTGGCGCAATTCCTGACAACTTTCTCTATACAAAAAAAAATCGTGCTTTGCAAATAGGCCAACCGTAACAACACTAGTAGCAGTAGTACCTTTTGAAGACGCTTCATTAAAAATGGATAGGATATGCATATACTGTATCCATCGACTTAGCCCAAGCCACGCTGGAAATGCAAGAAGGATTTGTTTTTGTAGGTGCAGTTTAATTGATTTGAGTCTCGCCAACGTACAATGCAGTCCTCAGCCCACTTGTTTGTTAACTTGCTGCATGTAATTGATAAACGACCAGTCTCTGCAGACTGTTAGATGGTAGGTGGGTGAGTGTGGCACAGTTGTTAGATGGTAGGAGGGTGATTGTGGCACATTTTTGGTCGTCCCAATTTCAACGCTCTCGAGCCATCACTGTACTTGCATCATTCATCAGAGGCCTTTTTGAATGATGCCATGCCATGATATTCCCTGGCGTCCGTCATTAAATAAATGGAAGCACAAATGCATGCTATTGTGCCTGGACAGGTTTTTATCCTCTCTGGACACTTAAGCCATGTGTCTCCTGATAAAGTGAATTCATCTATATTATATTTTTAATTTGATGACTTTTATCTAACGTTAACATTTCCTGTAAAGCATTACATAATATTATTTACAGATTCTTTCTTACTACATTATTTAGAGTATTTACTTAATAGAAGCCTTGCAAACCCGATCCCTAAATAATACAATTCAACCAAAATCATTGGCTATAGTTGCATCTTTGTTAGCAATCGATGTATTGTGCAAGCAGTCATCTTAGATACTGTTTATTATGGCATGATCAATTTATTTACATTGCATGAAAAGGATCAGTTAGTTATACAAATAAGGCACAATCACTGCACAGGTTGCTACACAGGTGATCGGCTGCCGAAGCTCTAACGATCCCTTTTCCCGTCAAATTGTTATGGGAAGGGCAGGCAACAACTTGCCAACTTGGTTGAACACAAATGCATCATATTAAAACTTGGCAATAGAGGAATCCTTGTTTTCCTTCCTATCTCTTTGTTCTGTTATTGATCGCTTATGTCCCTTGCAGTGTTGTCTGTTGAAAAGGGACCAATTGAAATGGTTTCCATCAGAATTCTCTGTCAGGGTCTTTGTCTGCTTTAACTGAACTTCCAGAAATCACGTTTGCTTTCGTATGGCACAAAATAGCATATCGTTATGTGTTAAATTTTATTTTTTAAATGAGCGTTTTTAATAGTATGTAAGGATGTGGAACCATGTTTGCATTCTGAACTCCCCAACAACCTATCCTTTTCAGGAGAGATGCAAAAGTTGATAAGGGTTTATTTGCTTGTCATCCCTGACTGAAGATGCAGCCCTATTTCCATAGTAAAGGAAATGTAAATTCTCTTTCACTGTTCCTTATCACTCAGTGCCTTCGAGGACAGGCGAGGGCTCTAGCTGGGCTAGGAAGCGTGGGAGAAAGATAAGGAAATAAGAGACACCTTAACTTTTTAGCTTGCAAAGCTAAATGGAGGAACTGCAGGTTTTCATCCAATAAAAACGGAAAGAGAAGTGATGGGGGGGGGGGGAACAGGGGACAGGAACGGTTGGACGTTGTTGGCAGGGAGGTAGAGCTTGGAAGCTGAGCAAAGTCAATTTCTTTAGACAGATGATTCCCCTCTTCTGGTGGGCTAGCGCTCTCTTCTTTTCTGAAGGACTGTAAAGTGCACTCCCGTCGTCAAACACAGAGACCTCTCTCTGGCAGTCCTCAGCTCTGCTGCTGAGAGAGTGGCCGCCGCAGGTGCTTTCCCTGCGCCTCTTAACTCAAAGGATGCCGGGAAGCCCGGGAGTCTGTTTCGTCGCTGTCAGCCATGGCGTTGCTTTGTGGTGGTGGCAGTGACATCGGAGGTGGAATACGATGTCCAATCAAGGCCTTCTTTCAAACCGACTACCACTCGGAAAGCTATGCTCTGCTTTCCGGGGGTAATGCTCAGTGACCCGATAAACGGTGCGGATCGGGGGCACCACTAGGCCGCCAACGAGGACAGCCGAGACGACCGCCACCGCATTCCTAAACCTCTTACCATCCCCCCCTTCCCTCCGGTTCTTGCTGCCATCCACCATCATCATCATCATCATCATCATCATCATCATCATCATCATCATCATCCTCATTATCATTTGGGGCATACATGACGGAGGGATGCCTGAATTCCTTCTGCGTATTGTCGTGTAAACAGCCGGCTACAAAGGAGTGAATCAGGTGCATGTCTAACACAGACGCCACTTTTTGAACGCTAGCAAGACATTTGTTGATATTAGTTACTGTTTTACTCTTTAATCATTTATCAGATGCTTTTATCCATGTTGTAGACGGGTGAAATGACAATGGAGGGGCTGGGATGGAACCCAGTAACTATGGCTGTGAGTGCTAGCTTGCTAATTTGTCCCTCCAACCGATAATTAGATAATTCAGTGCCTACTATGTGACCAACACTATGAATAGAAATGGTAAATGAATGGACAGCTTTTATGGAGCTGTAACTTTTGAGACCTGATGCTACTCAAAGCGCTTGACAATTATTGTGTTACATTCACCCCTTCAGACACACATTCACACACCGACGGCGGTGTAAACCATGCAAGGCAAAAGCCAGCTCATGGGGAGAAGTTAGGCTCAGGTGTCTTGCTCAGGGACATCTCAACACTTAGCTAGGAGTTGCCAGGGATTGAACCAGCAACAGCCTGCTCTATCTCCTGAGCTGCTGCCACCCTTGGGGGTAGAAACTGTGAACAAGACACCGTGGTCCATGGGTCTAACTGCTTCTCTGAGCTCTCATGTGCTCCCTCTCTAGTTTGACCATTTCAGTTTTTTTTCTTAAATCATGCCCACGTTAATGACTTCCTTGGTCCCAAACCTTTTGGAGTGGTTACAAGATTTATGAAGCACTGTGTTGACCTTTGATATCATCACTGACTATAATGATGTCCTCGGGGACTGAGACTGCTTCAGTTGTGTGTGTGTGTGTGTGTGTGTGTGTGTGTGTGTGTGTGTGTGTGTGTGTGTGTGTGTGTGTGTGTGTGTGTGTGTGTGTGTGTGTGTGTGTGTGTGTGTGTGTGTGTGTGTTATAGACATGCACGGATCGAGTACTTGGCCCGCGTGACCTGGCTTTAACCACGGCAGCAGGCGGTTGTGGATTAGCCAATTTTGGGTATTCGTAATATGTGGGTGATTTGCGGAAGGGATGTTAAAATCAGCTCTTTAATTTACTGTTAAGAACTATTTCTTGTATGCAATCCAATTTTTTGCATTTGAGGTTGGGTATGCATTTCCTTCAATGCCATTATAGCCTGTCAGACAAAATCAATATGTTATTTTCTTCAGATTATCTTGTTATTAGAGTTTAGGTCTACACCTATTATATATATTTTTTTGCCGCTGGTCTGTGTTTTCTGTTCAATTTCATTTTCCGAGATAAAGAAAGCTTGTTATGTTATTGTCAAACATTTTGTTGTTTGGTTCATTAATCCAAATGGTTACAGTTACTAGGCTGCATTCACATGCATAGGGAAACGCATGGCATCGAGGTATGCAAATTCTTCTCTGACTAAATAACAGCTTGAAATTACAGGAGTCCACAAATCTCCTTCATTTGAAATGATTAAGAACAAAGCAATTGCAGTTTTCAGCAGCACACATAAGCTACGGCCTCAGCTTTCTCTGTGATCTCAGCTAATAATATAATAGCCTAATATTAGCCTAATAGGCATACATTTGACTAATTTCATGACTTTCCTTTCATCTTTTGTGAAAAAGCCTTTATTTAGTCTCGGGTGCATAGCTTTCACCATAGTTTTAGCCTTAGAAAAATCCTAAAGTGCCATCAGGGTTGGAGAAGGGCATTTCACAATAGCGGATTTGGGACACGGACACGGGTGTAATTTTCCTATTCTTAGATATAGAAGAAGTTTGAGTAGCAGTCGGGTGCAGGTACAGCAATATGTGGATACCTTAACTGCGGAACCCTGGTGATGGTTATTATGGGTGTGCAGCTCTCTTTTATAGGACGAGCCGATACAGAACTAGATGCATGCGGTACGATACGACTCGGATGCAGATTTTTTATTGTCATGACATCCGCTAAATGTCAGCCGTGTGTCTTTATGAATATATGTATAAAACCTTGTTGGTTTCCTAAATGTTTCCATCAAGCAGGGCCCATGGGAAGCACACAGAGGGAGTTGTAGCAGTCTTAAACATGCGTTAAATGTATTTTCTTTTAAACTGAAGATTGGTGTCTGGTGGCCTTGGAAGATGAGATTCCTGTGTTTGCCAGTCTGCCTCATGATTTGCAAGTCTGTACAAGGAGGAAATATGTAGAGCCAAGTCATTAGGTTTTACAAATAGAGGTTTAACGAGTGCTGCATAAAATCCTTCTGTAGGTGTGTGTGCGTGGGAATGTGTTCAGAGAATTGTGGTTGTATGCAGATTATTCCTCAACCTCTCTCCAACCGTTCTTCTTATATCGGCATCTGGTGTGCCTTGGGTCCAATTATTCCCACACTGAGATGCTGCATTTGTATCCCTCCCGCTAGCTTGCTAGCCATCTTGCTAGCCAGTGCAACCACCAGAGTGTGCCCCGCCTGAGGCCACTGGACCCCAGCCTGTACCCCCCCCTCCACAACCCCCCGGTGGCTGCAGGCCATTCTCCTCCTCCCTCCACCACCGCAAGTTCATTTGAATTCATGTCACATCCTACCGCCCCACCCGACCTGGTGGTGCCCTCATTTTCCGTCTCCCCCCCCAACCCACTCTCACATACAGTATAGTAGACTAGACCATGTAGGAGGGTCTACATGGTCTATATTGTACCCGTTGTTCCCATCCACCCTGCCCCCCATGTCCTACAGCAACATGGCCTCATCCCAGCTAGACCCTGCGGGCTCTCGGCCATCTTCACACTACATTCGGCACAGCCTTTGTGCTAGCACAGTGTAAACAACAAAGCAATACAAAAGTCCATTCAAAGTATTCATGCGTCTCTACACCTGCCTTGTGTTGCTGTGGGCTTCTCCATTGTCTACTGTATTCTAACCAACAGACCATTTGCTCTGAACTTTTCCAGCCCTCTCCTTTCACATACACACACATAACCATCGTCTCTGTATCTCGGTATGATGACGGCAGTATTTCCTGCCATTTACAAACTAGGGTCAATTTCTAGCATTAAGCTTGCTATACCAATGCTTAGTTCTTGCACTGCTGTAAGCAGGGCAAATACTGTTCTCTTGCATGCTTCTTATAATTCCCTTTCCACCACTTTTCGCTGGCTCCTCGCACAAACATTATCATAGAATGGCAATTTTTATTTTATCATATGATAGTTACTGCAGTGGAATAATGTGCTATGATATATTTTTTTGAGCAAGTGTGCATATAGATGAGAAAATTAAAGTTACCATAATTACTAATTCCATGTTTGTACGATTGGGTCAGTCATAGCATTGAAACCTAAACATTTATAAAATGCATCTTCTCCCACAATGTTTGCACAAATTCCCCATATTATACATTAAAATGTTTAACCTTAATCGCTGATTGTTCAAATCTAAACACACAAATGCATACACAAACAAGTGTAATATATGTGTACCATACATATGTTTGGCTGTATATACCCGGACCTCCCAGGCACCATCCGAGAACTCCCTAACTACTGCGCAAAACATCCTAGTAACAACCAAAAACACCCTAGTAACTGCCTAGAACACCATAGCAACTACCCAGAGGTCCCTAGCAACCACCCAGGACACACTAGCAACAACGTTAGAACCACATGTAGTTTTACGTTCATATATCACAACCATACATACTACACAGACCTTAACATATGTTCACATGTGTGTGTGCATACATATGTACACAAACATAGGTATGATATGTAAAGCCACAGACATAGGTACGTACCCATACAAAAATACCCATACCAATACATACATTCACAAAAAGAATGTACACATTAGTATACACGTACACATACATGATTGTACGTACATATAAATAAACATGCATATCATTACGTATACACGCACAAAAAACCCATGACGGGAAGCCTACAGAAATTGCAGGTTTTTGAGTTGGAGTTTATTGTCATGACATCTGCTAAATGTCAGGCGTGTGTCTTTATGAACTGTGTCTGTGTGTGTGTGTGTGTGTGTCCCCAGAGGCCTGAGGCCCGGCCGGAACTTCGAGGACGAGGACCTAGACGTCGTGTCTGAACTGGCCTACATTCACCCCCGAGACCGGCCCGACTGGGAGGAGACCATTAGTGCCATGGTGAGACACACACACACACACACGCACACGCACACGCACACGCACACACACTATAACAAGCAAAGGGGGACGTTCAGATAGCTGTATACTACATGCACATAGGCAAATACACGGGTAGGCCCATAGTTGACCTGCACGATGCATACTCCCACACATCATGCTCCCACTATCATACATAGCACATACTAGTAATAGCAATTATACCAACATACACACACAGACATGCAAATAGACATACACACATACAGTACAATACAGATACAGACTCAGTCAGTCCTTCAATTCATTCCAGGTCGCTAGACACAGTGGCAGTGACATATTGAAGTCCCAAAGAACTTACATTTAGGCTTACTCAGTTATCCTTTGTTTGTTGTTTTCTTTTTCTAACTCCTCTCATGGATTAGCTGTGAGCAGCAACATCTCCATTCAAAATTGTCTTACCGGCACTTGCTGGCACAACACCCTTATCATGAAAGCAGATGGAGACTTTTAATGTGGTACAAGTGGAGAGCTCAAAGCCCTCCGACGCATGGACATTAACCTACCCCAGTACTTATTCCGTCCGTACCGTGTGCGCGTCGCCTCTCCGCATTGCACTCCATCCACATCATTCATCCTTTTACTCTCCTTTCAGCACTCTCCTCTCTCACCCTTTCTCTCCTCTAGCCCTCTCCCCTGTCTTTCCCTTTGTAAGTCTCTCTTGTTTATCCGTCCCTTTCTCTCTTGTTTATCTCCGTCTCGCTTTTCTTTCCCCCGGAACACTTTGTGGGGACATCGACAGTGGCAGAGGAAATGAGGCCGTTGTTATGGCAACGCTTTGAGCCACCCCTGGCCGCTTCCCGTATCGCAAGTGTTTTTATCGTTGCGTTTTGATTGGAAAGCGGCTAGGGCAAGTGTTGATGAACAACAACAAACGCTACATGCTCATGAATATTAATCGGGGGGAGGAGGGACTAACGGAAACCATACTGCTATGTCTGTGTTTGTTATTTATATTTCCTGCTGCAAGCGGCAGGCAAATCCGGACTGGGATGGGGAGAGGAAGCTTAGGAAGGTCGGTGTTAGCTCTCGTCGTGGCAGCAGGGCCATGGATTCTGCCTTTTTTTATTTATTTCCCAGAGGCAAGTTTGATGGCAGCGTCTGAAACACACAGTACTTCAGGAGAGATGCGTGGACTAGAATTTAATCCGATTTAAATCTAGATGGCCTATTCATGTAGTTAATTGCTTTGGGTATTAATGGGCAGTCTGATGTTTGGCAGCTTGATTCAAATGACGTTTCTTTACATGACATAATCTGCCAAACCTAGCTATATGTATCCAATCTGGTAAAGCACTTCTCATACTTTTATACAATATATTTGTGTCTTTCGCACAAACCTGAGATGACTTTCAATGGTAAAAAGATGTGCTAGCTCCAACTAAATGTCCCCAGCAAGAATATGAATAGATTTTCTGAAACCATCCCTCCAGGTAATACTAGCTCTGTACATTATACTTTCCTTACTGACTTTCACACTGGCAGATATGCAGCTGCTCCCCATTGCACTGTACACCAAAGAGGAGTCTGGGACAACAAAATAACTTACTCATTCTGTGTCTCTCTCTCTGTGTCTGTCTGTCTGTCTCTCTCTCGCGCTCTCTCTCTCTCTCTCTCTCTCTCTCTCTCTCTCTCTGTCTCTGTCTGTGTGTCTGTCTGTCTGTGTGTCTCCCTGTCTGTCTGTGTGTCTTTCTGTGTGTCTCTCTGTCTCTGTGTGTCTCTCGGTCTGTCTGTCTATGTCTCTCTCTATCTGTCTCCTACTGTCTTTGAATTTAGCTGCCTTCCATTAAGCAACAGGTAGGGGTTGGCCTGGCCATCTTGCTCAAGGTTGTCTCCGATTGGCTGCAGACATTGCAGATTGACCACTGTACCGTTCAGCTGGGAATCTAAACGCTATCTCCTACGCTATTCTGCCATTGTTTCTCCCGATAGGCTGCGATCTGGCATGTTCTGCCTCGGGGGTGTGACAAGTGACCCTGGGAGTTTGGAAACGTTAAAAGCTACTGTGCTGTCCCCGGGCTCAGCTGACTGCAGCGTCAGCATGTTTTCCTGACAAAGTTTGACCTCATCTGCATACCATCCTATTAACTGACGTTGATGCAAGACTTGTCCTCTCTTGCTTGGTGTACTTGGTTTCGTTCTGGGCTGACGTCGATTGTATCTGAGCAGCAAACCCAAACACTAGCCCGAGTGGAATGTTTCACAATCAAGTCTTACATCATCTGGGTAATAGTCAGTTTCACTTTTTATTAAGTGTATTTGTTTATTTAATTATAAGAACAAATAAGATACAAGTCTTCAAAATAATAAAATCTGTAAATTACCGTTATTGTTGCTAAACACATTTTACGATTACAATAAAAGCTATAAATTACAGGTTAAATGCTCACTTCACAGAGGGGCAACCTGCACACTGACATCATCTTATCCTCTTTCAAATCAAGACATCAGTGATTGAGTCTGTGTGTCTGCTACTAAACAGCCATAACAGTGTGACCAACAGCCCATGCATGGAACAACTGGACAGTGCACTGACATTTACTAATCAGCCCCGGTAACAGACTCAGTGGGGTCTGTGTCACAGATGAATTGCGAGCTTGTCCAAACTGTGGCACACACTGTAAGGCTCCAAAGACTGCTGCCTCCCATTTCAAACTATTTGAATAAAGCCATAGCAACTGGCCAGCAAATAAGAACATTCTGTCTCTGTGAGGGGACCGGGTACGGTCAATAATTGTAGTGACCCGTGTTCATTTGAATGAACCTTGCTCTCCCGGCCTGCCTACACACGCATGGCTTTCTGTAGCTCCCAGAAAACATGGCATGCCCCTTAGCATCTCCGGTTTGTAGCATGCTCCCTAATAGCCATGCAAAATCCATTCGGCATCCACAAAGTGCTCTGAGAACTTAAACAGCATGCAAAGTATATTAAGTTTTTCTAGGCCTGCAGTACCAGGGTTTTTCCACCAGGCCATGATGGCAGCAAACTCCTCTGTTGAAATTACACCGGAGGGAAAGACCCCAACTCAGTACAGTCATCTCTAGTGATCAGATGGTCCAACCTATTCTACTTGCATCTGACCTGCGGCAATCGGGGCGGTCAGCTGATACCAGCCATACGATTTTGTAAACATGTGCGCTAAAAATAACAACAAGCAGTTAACAGAGGATGTGTATCATTTTTCTTGCCTTTTCAATACTTGTTGGCCAGACTCAGGGTTAGACATTGACATTAATCTGAGCGTGTGTGTGTGTGTGTTTGTGTCTTAGGCCCGCAGTGCAGAGATCCCTGAGCTGCGCACAGAGCCCCTCATGCGCTCGTGCAGCAGCAGCACAGCCAGCATGAAGGTCAAGAATGTCAAGAAGTGAGTGGCGCACCACTCTCCCTTTCCCCGCCCAGCAGGGGGGGCACATTCCCGGACGCGCGCACACACACACACACACACGCTCGCATGCACATGCACATGCACGGATACCAAAAGCGCTCGCGCTCAGATTTGGGCGCACACACACACATTCCCGTACACACATGGAAATTCAGACACGCACGCACACATACGCATATACACACACACTTACACACACACACACACACACACACTCCAACACACACAGACAAAAAAAACAGCACAGACAAAAACACACACACACACACACACACACACACACGCACACACACACATTCCCGTACACACATGGAAATTCAGACACGCACGCACACATACGCATATACACACACACTTACACACACACACACACACACACACTCCAACACACACAGACAAAAAAAACAGCACAGACAAAAACACACACACACAAACACACACACACACACACACACACACACACACACACACACACACACATATCCACACACACATATCCACACACATACAGACAAAAACACATACTTGCAAAAAAACACACAGACAAAAACACACACACACACACACATACTCATACTCATACTCATACTCATACTCATACTCAGCCACAGTCAGACACAGAATGTCATCTACCTAACCATGGCTGGCTACACATACACATGCGTGCATGTATAATATTGTGCAATATTGTGCATGGCACTGTCACACCCACACAGAGGCAGTCACACATAGAAAATCATCTATGCACTCAGAGACGCAAACGCAAAAACAAGACACACTCTTTGATACACACAAACACACATCCACAGACTAAGTTCACATAGACACATAGACAGTGAAGGCTTAGGATGCACCCACACACACAAATATACACCTGCCACCGTCCATCTGCCTCAACTCTCTCATGTGTCCCCTTTCCCAGCCTGCTGTCTGTGTCTCGCTTCCCAGCCGCTTACTCACTGTTTATCGCCTGTGTTTGATCCCCTCCGTTCCCCTCACTTCCTCTGTCTATCTCTGTTCCCCCCCGACTCGCTTCCACCCCCCCTCCCCCACTCACCCCTCCTGTCATGAAACATTTCCTCTAGTGCATCGTCCTGACCTGTGTGTGTGTGTGTGTGTGTGTGTTTTTGTGTGTGCGTCTTTCAGACTTTCTTTCACCAAGGGACACTTCCCCAAGCTGGCCGAGTGCGCTCATTTTCACTACGAGAACGTGGACTTTGGCACAATCCAGGTAAGCAGACGCCGTCCTGACCCCACCACCCCTCAACCAACCCTCAAACCACCCACCCCTGGCTTAGCTCAGCGCTTAAGGTGGTTTTTATACAACTCTTTGTAGAATTGGTACACCTTGCCGTTTTTCCCCTTTCTGAGTGGGAAACATGTCAGCAGTAAACAAGGGAGACAGAGTCTGTTCGAGTTGCCTTTCCACAACCGTGACTCACTCCAACCCATCGTCTTTATTACATTTGACCCAATGCATCCACAGCCAGTGGCTGCTTTGGCTGTTCTTCTCTAGTGTCCTATTTTTAGTGTTGAACCCAGACAGGCAGCCATGAAAGATGCCATAGGCTTGTTAAGGTTGGAAAAATGATTAAAACGCGGGTGGAGGTGGAGCATGGTGTAATTACAATGAAATTGATGTCTCTTGTAATCTACTGCTGGGATATACACTTTCCCTGTTGGCTCAGTCGATTCTTTACCTTTGACTCGCAGAAAACGCTTGAACACTGTAAACCGGTCCGTGGTTAAACTTCAGTTAATGGGGTATACATGCTGGGCTTTGCGCTGAATATTTTGAACCCTGTTTGTAAGATCAATCACTGAAAAGTCCTGAAAACATCATGGTGGGGTCCACTCTTGTCTTCAAACTGATGACTGCCGCAGCTTTCTCTAGAAGTTGCATTCTTGTAATTCCCTGAAGGCACCAATAGGGGTCAGTGTTCAGCTGACATTTTCGTTGCACACAGCCATAGGGTACCGCGTTGAGATTTAAAGAATGGTATGATTGAAGAATCATAAAAGCAAACATATGAAATTAGGATTGTTTCCTAAATCTAAAAGATAATAAATTTTCTGTCCTGACACGGCAAGACTTTATTATTAGTGAACTATTTACTTTTTAGTAATCTCTCCCCTCGACATTTTGTGGCGTTAAGGTTGCGTGCCAAAGGACTTGATCCCAGTTACTTTCCGTCTGAGCCGTGCTCTGTATTGCCTTTCATGTTTACTTCTCTCTGTTTTATGTAGGGCCGCAGAGTGGTGTTAAACCACTCAGCTGCCCCAACAACACAGTGGTTTAACACGGCCCTGTGTGTCCATATAGATGTCCATAAACACAGACACACAGAGTTTTGTTTACTGACATTTATTTTTCTACAAAGTCAATTAACCTATTTCCTGTAAAAAAAAAAAAAAAAAAAAGGAGGTCATCTTTGTTTAACAAGCCAGCACCTTGTTGTTTAGGCGCCCGTTTGAGTCTGACTCAGAGGTAAATTAAGTCAACGTCCATGCCGCTTCCTAGTGGAGCACAACATGTTGACTTACATTAAGCTCATCTCCTGGAGCTAGGCCGTCTGACTCAGCCGGTACTGTGCTAACTGAATATACATTCATTATATTTTGACATATTGGTGCTCCATTTTAACATCTCTGCCATCATTTGGGCCTTGCCAAACATCAGTGCATTTTTATTGTATTTATTGACAGCGGGTTTAAGTGTCTCAGGGTTAATTCAGAAAACCTGTCATTAAGTTAACTCTATATTACGTGTGTCTTTAGGTTTATGGCCTGTAAAGGGTTACAAATCATGACTGCACCCAACCCTTACAAAGTGGACAGTCATCCAAAAGTTGGATGACTGTGAATTTCTGTGAATTCTGTTGTGTCAAGCTGCTTCCTTTGTGCTGACCATAATAAAACGCGATATCCACAATAGTCAGATGGATTCCCTGTCTCTGTAGATTCACAAGGATGCACAGGGAATATTTGGTGGATTAGGGTGGTTCTAGTCTATATTATGCACTACATTACGTGACAGCGGAAAGACTTTAAAACCAACTATTTTTGGCAGTGTTGAATTTGTCTCTGGTGATGCTGTTTCATTTGTAACAATTGTCTTTTTCATGACGGGCACATATAGTATACCCCTTGGTCAGTTAATTTGAAGGATCAGTTCACCCGAAAATTACTGTATTTTGCCCTGCTTAGGGAGATGATAATATCTAGCAATTCAGTTGAGTAACTGACTGGCTAGTGACGATAGCCATGCAGTTGCTCAAGTCAAAGGAATAAAAAGACAGTTGAAAAACAAAAAGGTGACAGCTTTTTTGAGAAACGATGACACAATAATCCACAGACCTTGCTGTGAATTTCTGATCAAACTTATTTATTTTTTTGGGGGGGGGGGGTGCAGTTTATTGAAAGAAAAAGTCTCCCGACAACTAGGCTGACAGCCAGTGCTTATCATAGCCTAGAGCCTGTCAGCAAATTGTTAAGACATTTGAGTATCCTCTGAAATCCCGCAGTGGATTTTCCTTGCCACGCAAGTATGAGTATTTCATAAGAACCCAGGGGGGGCTGCATTGTGCTCACTGGTTTGCACAAAGGAATCGCTGAGCATTCTGTTGACAGCATCCAATGAGGTGGGCTTGTTTGTTGTATGGATACTGGGAAACAAAGTGCAACAGTAAAAAAGTTGTTATTGATTTATTTGTTTGCCATATACAGACGAACTACAATAGATACAACTTAATAGAGTGATACAACTATGTAAAGAGAGATACAACTGTAGAGAGATATATACAGAGAGACATACAACTTTACATTAGCGGATTTACCAAAACAAACCCAGTTGTCGGCTGAATAAAACAACCCTGCTGCTTGGTCCAACTCTAGCAGCATAGAGCTATATTTAGTCAAAGGTTTTTAGTTAAAGGTTGTTATTTATGATGCCTGAATACCCTCTGGTAACACCTTGCCCTTCCTTTTGGTCTTGACGTGGGCATGTGCGATATGAACACTTAATATGGACACCGATACAGTTGATGTGCCAACATGGAGACTCAGCCTTCCCATTGGGAATGCCACCTACCTTCTTATAGATAATTGTATGCCCCGTGTGACTCATGTGATATCCACTCGTAGACCTATGGCTCCCATGGAGGATATAACGTAACCTATAGCATAATCATATGTAACCGCATATAACTGAAGGTTAAGTGTTCCTACATTTCTCAAGAAAGTAATGGTTGCCAAAGGCCTCCAACTGACTCCAATTTGGCCTGCTCCCTGTGACGACTCCTAAGCCATGTTATAAACCTAATCGACCTAATGGCTGCTATGCTTTCCAAAAAATTGCCGTAATGATTGCAGCACTTATTAATCAAGTTTATTTTCAATTTGCAGTTTCCCCCACCCCCCCGTCACTCACCACCAGAACTTCATTTGTTTCTGAGAGCAGGGGGTCCTTTGGGTTTTTTGAGCCACTTTGATATAAATCAGACACGCGTCAGTGATAGTCAAGTTATTAAAACATATTTTTGAATAACTTTAGGGGTCAACCATAGTCTGTCCCCACCTCCCATATTCCACCACAGTAGATGAGAATAAGGAATGATAGTAAATATCTGAGGAAGTGTGTGTGTGTGTGTGTGTGTGTGTGTGTGTGTGTGTGTGTGTGTGTGTGTGTGTGTGTGTGTGTGTGTGTGTGTGTGTGTGTGTGTGTGTGTGTGTGTGTGAATATTTGTGTGAAAGTTTGTGTGCTATAACTTCGTCCATAGTAATTACCACAACTGGGAGTTCAACAGCTGTTAGCCAGCCCCCCACCCTCCTTAATTGACAGAAGGTCACCCGGGTCAGAATGGGGCTGTCTTTTGTGAGTGTGTGTGAGAGAGAGAGAGAGAGAGAGTGTCGGTCTAAGAGTGCGGCCATGCGTGTGATAAAGATTGACGTCCCTCTATGGCCATGTATCGGGGGGGCCTGTGTAACTAGAGACGTGCAGACGGGGCCGGCACACACGCACGCTCCCTATAATGGGAAGAGGGAGTATGATGGGAACCTGGTCGGCTCTCCCCTCCTACACTCCTGTCAGCCATTCATGGTGACCTCCACCTATCGAGCCATCTATCCCTCCATCCCTCTATCCTTCCCATTCATCCATCTTTGCCTCATGGCGGCTCAACCTTGGCTCCTCCCCCCACCAGATGAGCAGGGTGACTCAATATGCTCAGATCCCTTCCCTCGTCCACTCTCTCGCTCCACCCCTCTCTCCCTCTTACACACACACACACACACACACACACACACACACACACACACACACACACACACACACACACACACACACACACACACACACGTAGGGAGACGTATTGCCTCCCCCGTCAGGACCCAATCCATCAATAGCAGCAGTGCCGGTTTTCAGCTTAATAGTCAGCACGTTGTGGGCTAGCTTGTTCCTTCTAACGCGCTAGCTAACAAACTGCCGCAGCATGGGGAGAATGTTGAGGAATGCAGGCGTTTGCTTCAAAACATCAGTTTAGTGTTGCCTCCTAGAGCGTTACACCCCATGTATAATGGTGAAATGATGTGATTATGATAACAGGGCTTGAAGCCCACAAACCACAAATGTCGAGTGGAATATTGACAGCTGAATTGACAACCTGCGTTGTGTTCCTCGCATGTGATGGATCACTCAACCCCCCCAACCGACGATTTTGTAACCGATAGTCGTCCTTTGTCAATGCAAACAAAGGGTTTTCCATCATATTGTGTGTGTGTGTGTGTGTGGGTGGGTGTGCACGTACACCCACACACACACAGACACACACAGACTGCATGCCTCATTTTCAGAGGATACATGGCCAATGTAAAAGGGTTCTCCCGTACACTCAAAGTCAAGCTCTCTAATTGACCTTTCCATGTGTTAGGTGATTATTTATTTAGAGCTCCCATTGAGCCCCGAACAGCACATGAGAACACACATTCACACACACCATCGCGTTCACCTCCAGCCGTCAAAACACGATCTCCCATGTACACAGTTTAATGAAAAATAATAATACACTGTCGAAAGACATTTTGCTGGAGAAGAGGGCACATGCTGCACTGTTTACAGCTGATTTAACTTGCCAACACTGTAGAGGGTTGTTTTATTTTCCTAAGGTGCGTGCGGGACCGTTTAACTGCAAGGCTGAGTTTTTTTTTGTCTGTTGATAAATGCAATAAGTTATGAAACCTCTTCGAAGGCTGTGTTTACCCCCGCCTGGACCCCCTATGAAATGTAATGTAATAGAAAAGGAGGTGCAATGCTCTTCAAAAATACGTCTTCTCATTCCATTCACACTGTGTCATATCCTGCGTTGTCGGGAGACTGCTGTCATCTCGTCAATTCCTATTATTTTAACCGGTTGTTTTTTTCTCGCAACCCGCCACACTTTGTGTTGCTTTAATATTGATCTGAGGAACTGAAGCGACTTGAGCCGTGAGAATACGGTTAATACAATAATCCGAAAACGCATATTGACTTTCCTCTATTTATTTTAGTTTTTGTCGGCTGTTAATCACAGCGTGCACCGTGTGCAACGGTGGTGGTTTTTCATGGAGCATGTCTTGAGGTGCAGGGGAACCTGCAGGGGTGGTGGGTGTGTAGGGAGAGGCTTATAGTAGAGTAAACAAATCTCTCTTATAAGGGGATTTTAGGTGATCTCAAACCCCCTCCCCCGCAGTCCCCTGTCCCCTCCAAGTTGTAATCTCATCCACTTACTCCAATCCTTCTAGGTGTCTAAATCCGATGGCAAACCTCAATCCCCTTTACAAGATACGTCTCTCTGGGCTTCGGTAATGAGTGCAGGTGTGCGGTAACCCCCCCCCCCTCCCTTCCTTCCCAAGATAGCTCTCAAGTGCAGCATTAAACCCCTGCAGGCATCCTTGCACTTGAACTCCCCCTCCTTCTCCCCAATACATTGTGCACTGATAACAAAATTACCAGTGTCAAAACAATGTAAAAGAGTCCCACCCCTGCTGCAGTATATTACTTATTCTTGTTCTGCAGTCTATAGTCTGCACATTTTGCAACACAGCGTGTTGGTTTATTCACCTTGAATAAGCCGAGGACTGGAGGAACAGGGTTTCTAGAATTTAGAGGTGAAGTTGAAGCTAAATGTTTACAGAAATGGTCCAATTATCAAATTGCATAGCAACTTCTCATGGGGAAAATAAAGCAACCTTTTAATTTTTATTACCCGGTACTATTAAAGACACATTTTTGCCTTACTTGCTAACCTTGTATCGCAAACAGTATGCATTCGTGGTATGGCAGATTCTGAAGCAGAAAGGTAACATAAATGTGTCTTTCCATTTTGAATGCGCTGTCCGATGAGAGCGTGACGCCCTATATGCCATCAAAATAAATCACCACTAGCGTCAAGAGCAAAAAGCTGAATGAACTGGGTCAGTGGTGGATTATCATCGGACACTAATAGCTAGAACACGTAGTAGAGTATGATGGGAGTATTCTTGTCCACTAGCTGGGTTATGCCATTGCATCCACCCCTGTATTGGACTGGCAAGCTAATGGAGAGATATGGATCACTAGTGCTAGTGGACCACCCATTTAATTCGTAACCCAGGCAAGGTTTTGTATGAAATGTTGTGTCTAATTAGTACATTCCATTGGCTTTCTGCAATTGTTGTGTTGCTCTATTTGGTCGTCTGTTTTTTTTTCCATCGTGAAAAAGTTGTAAACATTGCTGAGCTGCATGCTTTCTGATTTGGGAATCTGTAAATACAATTATGACGCATATGCTGGACCAACAGATGGCTGGAAGAATGTCAAGGGTTTGTATTGAGTTTTACAGACGGCTTGCCTTCTATTGGTATGTAGTTAGTTCCTCTCTCTCTCATTACGCTCTCCGTGGTCGAGACACGCTCATGGCCACGTCTCCTGTTCTTCAGGGGGAAAACTCTGTGACCGGGGCGTCCACTCTGGGCCTTAACCCCTCTCGCTGTCTCCTGGCTCTGATAAGTCCTCTTCTATAAAGCTGGCAGCCATTTGAATTTCCATTCCGCACGCCGGTCACAGGCCCTTTTTTTTAAATCGATCTCATATGTTGATGGCACATATGATGTCATTGCTACCACTGATGCAAGTTGAAATTGTTCTCGGCTATTCCTCTTTGACGAACAATCAGAGCACAAGAAGGTTTTTCTGGACGGTCTGGTTTGGGTTCAGATGCAGAGGACTCCTCCCGTTGCTGTTGTGGTACAACAGCAGCCAGCACAAGTTATAGTTATTATGTACCAGTAGCCACCACCAGATATAGTTATTGTGGACCAGTAACCACCACAAGTTATAGTTATTATGGACCAGTAGCCACCACAAGTTATAGTTATTGTGGACCAGTAGTCACCACAAGTTATAGTTATAGTGGACCAGTAGCCAGCACTAGACTGCTATGTTGGACCAGTAGCCAGAACCATACTGTTATGTTGGACCAGTAGCCAGAACCAGACTGTTATGTTGGACCAGTAGCCAGAACCAGACTGTTATGTTGGACCAGTAGCCAGAACCAGACTGTTATGTTGGAGCAGTAGCCACCACAAGTTATAGTTATTGTGGACCAGTAGTCACCACAAGTTATAGTTATTGTGGACCAGTAGCCACCACCAGAATAGTTATAGTGGACCAGTAGCCACCAGCAGACTGTTATAGTGGACCAGTAGCCAGCACCAGACTGTTATAGTAGACCAGTAACTAGAACCAGTCTGTTATGTTGGACCAGTAGCCAGTACCAGACTGTTATGTTGGACCAATAGCCAGAACCAGACTGTTATAGTGGACCAGTAGCCAGCACCAGACTGCTATGTTGGACCAGTAACTAGAACCAGTCTGTTATGTTGGACCAGTAGCCAGCACCAGACTGTTATGTTGGACCAATAGCCAGAACCAGACTTTTATAGTGGACCAGTAGCCAGCACCAGACTGCTATGTTGGACCAATAGCCAGAACCAGACTGTTATAGTGGACCAGTAGCCAGAACCAGACTGTTATGGTGGACCAGTAGCCAGGACCAGGCATGTTTTCTGTTTGGTTGGTTACGGTTTTCATCACTGATTCCCCGTCTTGTGCTTTGCCAGAGATGAAGGGTTATTTTGTACGCAAAACACAGATGGATTGAGGGAGAACCTTGGCTCACAGTAGGTATTTTTGAGGTATATCAACATGCTTTTTTTCCGATGCCACATCATTGAGCTGTGTTGTGTGCTCCGGCAGTAATTGCTGATGCTACATCATGAATCTTAAGTGCATTTTACAGCCCTTTGTCATGGATACCGTCACAGTCTGAATAACCATGACAAGCTAACACCTCTCAACATAGAACCCCAAAGAACCCAGTCTTTATTACATACATCGTACAAACTCAGTTCTAGAATGTGTACCAAGTAGAAAAGGTTGTTGTAGTAACTAAAAAATAAGGGGAAAATGCCCCCCAAAAAAAGAGGCCAAATATAGGGAACCTCCTGCTCACTGTGGTCTAAAATGATATCTTTAGTACCACTTTACAAGGCTGAGTTCTATGTCCCAAAAAGGGCACCCATCTACTGTCAGCACAGGTCCTGTCTTTGAAATGCCAACATGCTAGCGGACAGGAGAGAAAGAGAGAGGGGCACACAAAAGCAAGAGAGAGGGAAGGAAAATGGCACGTGCAAGAAATGCTGTCCTGCAAGTGCATCCACTCGTTTTCCCTTCCTTTCATTTCCTGCCCTCCCCCCTCTCTCCTCTGTTTCTCTGAGCTCCCTCTCCTTCTCCCCTTCTCCCCATCACCGCTCTTTGTCCTGGGGAATGCACCAACCAGAGAAAGAGAGAGAGAGAGAGAGAGAGGAGGGCGGGGGGGGGGGGGTGATAGGGGGTGTGAGCCAGCATGTCAGGGAGGGGAGAGAAAGAAAAAGGGAGTGAGAGACCGAGAGGGAGAATAGTGTGTGTGGCAGGGACGGTGAAGGAAGGAAAAAAAAAAACAGCCCAGCCGGCGAGGAGGTGGAAGGGGGGAGCAAGGAGCAACAAAAGAGGAACTGGGCTCTTTACTTTCAGCACCGCTTCTCCTCTTTTCCCTCTTTGTTTCTCTCACGGCTAAGCCAACTAGGATCTTTCTTTTTCCTTTTTTTTTTTTTATTCTTCCTCCTATTTCAAAGTTATTTTGGCTGCCGGAGACCAAAAGCCCCGAAACAGGGACAGGATCAGAGGAGAGAAGGAGAAGGAGAGAAAGAAGGAAGGAATGCAGTGTCACGTCTGTGCGACAGAGGAGGGGGGCAGGGCGACGTGGAGGGGATGAATGCCGCCCTGCCGAGGAACGCGTCCCGTACCGCTGTCGCCACCGCTGGCTTTATCCACCCTCACACTATCAGCCCCCACCCCTGCTGCCACTGCCGCTGCTGCTGATGTCGTTGGCTTGCAGATCTCTTTGAATCCGCCACAGGGAAAAGCACACACACACACACTCACACAGAGAAATACACACACGCATGCACCCATGCACAAACGCACACATGCAGCGTGTGGTGCAGAGTTGACGTTTGCCTCCAGCTGAGGGGTAATCGTGTCCTGGACGGGCCGAGCTGGGAGTCTGATTGAAGCGGAATATACTTCGACGTACACACAGAGAAACTCAGTGATACTTTTCTCCCGGCTACCTCTTCCCCACTCCACAGTTTGAAGTGGAGGGCTGAGGACAGGTGCGTGAATGTGAAGGAGCGGGAGGGAGGGGGTATCGGAGGGGGGTTTCTGGCAGTAAGGTCGACGGCGTGGTGTTACTTCCACAGCCCACAGTAACCGGCCAGGAAGCCTGTGAAAGACGGGATACGATCCACTGTGAGTAAAGCCATCATCTTCTCGGTCCTTGGCTCCGCCGTGGCCTTTTAAAGAAATTGTGTTTTCACACTGGCTGAGCTATCGCCAGCATTAACTTGTGTCTTCTTTGCACGGTCCATAAATACATGTGCTGCGGTTTATATATGGCTGCTTCATTACACCTGGTGCTGATCTGCTTTAAGATCTATGGGAATTAACCAGCCGACTCTATGTCTAACTGTGAAAGTGCTGGGTTTTAGATGAATGGATTGAATGTCTCCAGTTGGGGAAGGATTTATATGCAAGCACAGGCATTTTACCAGCGTGTATTCTGGGCTTGACTTGGTTTGTAAGTGGCACTTACTAACAATGCGTAGAAATGGGTTTCATCCTTTTAGAAAAAAGCATGTGGTATGTAAAATCTCAGTGGAAAAAACTCAATTAAAATGTGAAAGGAATTTCCTCCATTTGATTGATTGATTTAGTTTCATTTTCAAAGGCAATAGAATTACTTCAAAAGGCAATGGTGCATTAGCTTGCTTTTGTAAGATTGAGTGTGAGTGAAGCACAATTGCTGAAAGTACAGTTGGGACGAAGTGCAATGAGAAGCACTCTCTTTGCCTTGTAAAGTAAAAGTCTTGGCTTGGTGCAGCGTAGTGCTGCACAGGCATCTTTGCAACCCAGCTACTCCTTTAGACAGCCACACATTGCTCTGCGTAATGCATTCAGTTGTGCATTGAGTGTCTGCTTTACACCTCTATGGGCTGCGGCCACTGAGCAAAGCTTAAATCCATTAAAGCCATTACAGGTTCTCTGGAATTTCCCATTATCTAATGTCCTCTTCGAAAATAACACTAATCCCCGTCCCAATAGAATAGCCTAGCTGCAGTTGGTTCACAGCCCAACATCGTCAGATTACACCATGGTATGTTCACTTCTGTCCCAGAATGGGGCTAATTTCATCGCATTGATTCAGTGTAATTCTTTGAGGGGTAAAGGCATTTTCATCAATTGGATGAATGCTTATACTTGCTTATACCTAATTATGACTTCTAATGTTATTGTTTGCCAAGAAAAAGGGATAAAATATGTTGTAATGTAATGCAAATGTCATGCAAATCAAGGGGTCATCTTTTTAAAAGCCGGTTTGTCAGGTGTGACAACCTCTGTTTATGGTGCACATATGAATAAATGATAGAGTAGGATCCATCACAAACCCTGGCAAGCAATTAAGAAAAAACATAACAGCGCTTGTCTATGTACCGCATTTTGTCCTTACTGGGTAAATTGCATTGTAGCCTTGGAACTACGAATAATTTTTGTTATGCCACACTGCCAATTTTTGATCTAATTTAAGGGTTGGTGCACAGAAAATTGTAGTCACTTTTCTAACTCACTGCTTTGAGATGCTGGGGGCTTTCACCAATACATTGGTTGTACATGGTCTGCAACAACACATTTTAGATATTTTCTCATGCTCTCCCTCTCGTGTGGTTGAATTGGTCTCTTATACTGCCCTGTTTTAAACAAGGGATGTATGCTTATTGATGCTTCAACATTCATGTGTAAGAATGTGTGGATGATTTGATGTGAAATGTTTATCCAATCAACTCTATATCCTTTAAACATCCTAGGAACTAAGATGGATCCTCTTGTTAACTGAAAAAGAGAATGCTGTAGGGTATCTTATTATGGGAAGATTAGCCTATTCAGGTGAAAGTGATGGGCCGAACCATAGTTTGAGACAGCATAACAGGTTAGGATGGCCAGCCAAAATAACAATGGATCAGTAGACCATGAGAATGAGCAGTGTAACATTTGTGGACCCACTTGATGAAAAAGTCCCTAAAAAGCCTTGTGATGGATTCATTACGGAACTAGATTATAAAAAAAAAGGGCACGAACAGCCTAAAAAACTGGTTTAAATCTCAACGATCAACACTGGTTTCTTTAACATTTGTGTTCAAATGGTCAAAGTTCCCAAGCATATCATGTTTTATGGCGCTTGCGTAGAACTTGTCCAAAACATAACTGCATTTCTTTGTCTTATGACAAGCCTCATGAAGATTGAGCAAGCGCCTAGTCAATATAAACACACGTTTTTTTATAGTCCTGTATATCACTTCCAGGTGCTGTTCTGCCAACCATTTTCTTCCTATTGAGTTAGTAGAAGGAGAACAGTATCACATGTTGTGGTTTAATTAGTTTTCACTCCTGCAGTACAATGCAATTTAACTCGACGTGTTCAAGAAAGGCATATTAGATCTCGGTTTTATCCATTGAAAAACATGCACATTCTTTATGCGTGTGTTTATATGTCCATGATATCCAGAAAAGAATGGCACCATTAGAAGTTCAACAGATGTCGTACTCGTAGTGCAATCAAAACTTTCTCCCAATTTGGAAAATAAAATGTAATAGTGGTTGTTGGTTTGTGCAAGGTTTTTCAAAGGCTTTTTTGGGCACTCTGTTAGCCAACTTGTTCCTCATAGTTTTTTGTGAGCCTGAATTTAACAAGACTCATTTTGCATGAGCATTATTTTCTATGTTTTGGAGAGCCGTACTGTTTCATAAGAGATTGAAGAGGAGTTATCCATTCTACCCATGCACCTCCCTTGCCAACTGTCTTTAAATCAAGCTTTAATAGGAACCAAAGCACGTTTTTTTTCTTCTCTCTGGCACCATGTCATTACCCAGACAATGTCTGTTTAGGGACACATAAATAATATCGTTCTCCTTTTTATTATCCACCACTGGGGAAGAAAGACACCTTTGTGTGTGTAGCACATATGATTTTACCGGCAGAAGTTGTATTTTTCTAACTAAATACATGCCGGCATAAAAGATGAACAAATATTGGCGGGAAAGAGTGACTATATGCATGTCACCAACATAAAAACATGGTCTAAGGGTTAATGTACAAGAGAGACCTGGTCACAGAGAAGCCTGTAGTAGCCGGCCCTCACGCTAGCCACTGCTGCCAGGGGTGTTTAAAGGAGTTTCAGTGGCACAGAGAGTGGAATGCTACAATGCAAGCATTGTTCTGCTGGTGAAAAGACATCAGCACCCTCCTGCACTTCCCCTGCTTCCCCGCCCCTCCCACACCCACCTGAGCTCCATAATTCACATGTGTGGAGGCTCTATCCCACCTGGCACAGTGACAAGCGTAATGCTTTCAAACAGGAGTTGCTGAATGGCTCCCAGAGGTTGGTGCTCGCAAATTGATATGGAGCCCCCCCCACTCCCCACCAACTGGTTTCCAGTAAAGTTTCTGTTGCACGCGGAAACAATAATACCTTTTTTAAACATGTTAAATCCACAAAATCTGAACATTAATTGAGTCTTCGTCAGTGTATTCTAAGGACGCAGTGGTTAGTAACAACCATAAAGAACTGTGAATAACCAATTAAAATGTCGATCCTGATATAAGAAATGGTACAATAGGGTAAGGGTCCAACCTGGCAGGGTTTTTTGTCATTACCGAGAGAATTGGGCTTTCACGCAAATAAATGACAAAATGCTTAAACAAACCATTTACTTTTTAGTCATCAAATTAAATGCACTTTATTTTTCCCAGAGGGGGAAATTCCGTGACTTAGCAGGCTTTATCCAAAGCAACTAATTGTAAACTCAGATACATGTCATAAGGAGCGGGTATAGGGGTTAGGCCTCTTGCCCTAGGGTGCCTACAGGTAGGCTGCAGACACTGTGGATTGGGGCCAGTACTTGTGTGTGTTGAACATCTACAAACAAGCCCCATTTCCCGGCACTGCTCCACACATCCGAGTGGCTGTCTTTTCACAGCTCCCCACACACGGTTCTCCCCCCCAGCGCTACACTGACGAAGCCCGTAGGTAGCAGCTGCTCCTGGGCTGTGCCTGGGCTTGTTCCAGCCTCCTCTCATCTATATTTCAGTACAGCGTGGGCGTCCAGCAGGTCTCCGTTGAGAACACATGAGCATAATCATCTCCTGAAATTTGTAAATAGAACACCCTCCCTTTCCTCTGCTGTGTCCCCCCCCCCCTCACCCCTCTAATGACAATACCGTGAAGATCCTCAAAACGAGAGCCGGCCACAGCTTGTTCCAATGAATTCTCTTTGTACCAGCCAGTCTGGTAATTATTTAAAGTAGATGGTTGGTGTTTTGTACGTCTTTTTATTCATTCATTTATTTGACCACCTGAAATTATCTCTGCGGGACATAATTAAACCACGGGCAGCAGAAGCCTTTGATAAGAAACGAAAGCAAAAGTACAAAATCGTTTTTCTCATAGAATTGCTGTACCACTCTTGTGTCCTTTTGTGGAGTGTTCTTTGTTGTTTATTTATATATATGATTCTGTTCTCCTGTAGCTTTCCCTGGCGGATGAGCAGTGTGAGGTGACCCGTAACGGCTATGAGTCCAAAGAACTGGTGTACCTGGTCCAAATCTACTGTCAGGTAAGAATAACACTTCAGTAGGCCTGGGATCCATGCATATATTCATATATAGCACTTTCACACCACTAACACACCATTATAGCTGGGAGAACTAACACAATATTGTTGAAAACCTGTTGAATAAACTACACATAGTTTAGTCATATATATATATATGTGTGTGTGTATATATATATATTTGCATACATTTAGCATATTTCTACCACTGCCAACTACAACATTCATAAAGCAGTTTCAAGATTTATTGTGCATTCACTTCAATGCATTTATGTTATGATCGCTCCCACATTGTTATATAAAAAAACGTGCTATGTAGGAATGGAAAAGTGAGAGCCACAGCCCACAGATGTCCATGAGTGATTCTTTATTGGAAGGAAGCATAGACTAGGTTTTTAATGGAAAGTGTGCCCTGTTTGATAGAAACCTCAATGTCAATCAAATCCTGCCCTTCCGAATACCATTGGCCATCAATATTTAAGCTGCAGAATGAGATGAGATAATAATGAGAGAATTTTTGTGGAGGGCACTAAGCGTGACAAATTGCCAAATTCATCATTGTTGGCAAAAGTTTAGTGCTTTGAATGAAAACTGTGATTAGGCCCGAGTGCACCTGCAATGCAGCCCGTAAGCTATTACTTTGGATATATCTTTATCGAATTCTATTTCCTTGACCTTGCTGGAGGGAAAATGTGGCTGTTCTCATGGAAATCCCAGCTCTCGCCAACACCAAGAAACTCAAGAATCTTGATAGAGAGAGAGAGAGAGAGAGAGAGTCGGCCAGCTAAATTGGCACCAACATTTCGCCTCAGAGCGGGTTGGCAACAGCTGTTTGTTTTGATGCGCCGCTAGTCTCGTCGCGTTCTAATCCACAGAACCGTCGAGGGGACGGGCGGCGGCGATGAGGCCCAGTAGAGAGAGAGCTTCATCGGGTAAAGTAGAGCAGAAGAGTGTCCCGTTAGTCTGAGAAGTACCTCCCCCGCCCCCGCCCCCGCCCATTGCCATGGTGAAAACAGCACTTGGATGGCACTGGAACCCCAATCCGGCCGCCGCGGGCCCTGCTCCAGTCTCTCTCTGGGCCTCGTTTCTCTCTTTTTCTTCCGACCTTGGTCTCTTTCGAGGTTTGGATGGGATTTCTCGCCAGCTGAAACAGAAACAACAAATCTGTGGAACGACTAGAAGTGGATTTTCCTATTTTTTGCACGTTGCTTCTGTGTTTAGGAGCCAAGTTGTGTTTTGTGTGGTGAACCATGGGCAAAACTGACCCGGTTTGCACTGGTGTTTGTTGGTTTTTCTTTCCTCCTTCTGTCAAACCTGAAAAGGCAGAGTTGGCCCCATTAAAGGACTTGGTATGAGGAAATGTGTGGACATGTTTTGATGAGCTACACAGATAGTGAAAGATTTCCCGTACTGAGGTAACTAAAACCCTTTTAAGGGGGGAGGTTGTGATACTTGGACGGGGATGTTGAACAACCCTCTGGTCACAACGCTGTGTTACAACTCCTTGAGCCGTGAAACAGTTTGAAAGAATGCATAGTAGCATAATGTCCCTACTTGAGATAATAACAGAGTAGGGTTTATGTGACCACCAGACGAGCTTCATTTATATATTTTTATCCCTGTCTTACCATAACACGTTCTCCCTTGTTGGTTCTGTTATTTTTCTCAATGGAGGCCTTGCATCGTATTAATTAGTATATCGTATTAATTAGTATATCGTATTATATATGTGTATATGGCTTTAGTCCATCAAATAAACATTGCTTTATCAAGAGATCACTTTTAAGGGGCTAACAGGTAGGTACATGTTGCGGGTAAGGTCTGGGTTAGCGACGACAAATTCCCATGCCCCTGTGGGCATCACTAAGTACTTGGAAATCACTCTCCATCACATTCTCTCAAGATAAAGATAAAATATTATTTTATTATTAGTTTTGAGTTATGGAGTATTATGGAGCTTTCTTTTTATGTACATTACTCCCAAGCAGTCAAAGGATTGGTTGCTCTGAATATATCTGCTGACTATCTGCTCATCATCTGGACATTCAACATGAAACAAGAAGCTCCGTTTGCAAAACCGTACGGATCGGGACGGAGGCTGAAGTCTGCTGTAGAATCATAACCAAACCTCACCCCGAAAAATCCAGGACACCCATCAGATACTTGCCGTGACCACTAAGTACTTGGAAATCACTCGGCTGCGTTTCTCCCGTGCTAGGGCCGGAGCTGGATTGTGAGGCGCAGCTATGAGGATTTCCGTGTGCTGGACAAGCACCTGCATCTCTGCATCTACGACCGCCGCTTCTCCCAGCTGCCCGAGCTGCCCCGCTTCGACAGTCTGACGGACCAGTCCGAAGTAAGTTAAGCACTGCGTCGCAACCTCCAGGTATGCACACACAATCATAGGGGGGGGTGTGTGTGTGTGTGTGTGTGTGTGTGTGTGTGTGTGTGTGTGTGTGTGTGTGTGTGTGAGAAAGAGGACCACAGGAGGGAAACCGCACTTGGGTCAATTCATGTCAAATGTGGTTAATAACCAGCAGTGGAGCCACCATGACCCATTAAGGCAAACGACTTGGACTCAATACATATCTTCAATAATCTTCTATTTTTGTGCTTGATTGAACTAGATTCAATAAAACATTAGGTGGAGACAGGGGAATTAAGCCGACAACATTAATAACGCGATCCGACAAAACGCATCTCTGCGGGGGCTCCCGACCAAAGAAAGCAGTACAACCAGTCGTTCTCGTTTTATAATGAGAGGCAATTTCCGAGTGATTGTTTCACTTGTCTGCCTAGAGGAGGACATAGTCTTGGCTCTCAATAGCCGTTCCTAGGATCCATTGTTCCTTGGGACGTATTGGCAGGCTTTCAAACGAAACCCTGGCACGCACCTCCACCGCTCAAATGAACCTCAGCGAGGCCGAGTGTAGCTGGGATGGGCACGGCGATTGTCAACGGAGGAACGTCGGTTACATGGAGCCCCAGAGCTTTTGTGCGGCAGCCCGTGTCTTTACTGCTCTCATCTCCGCCTTTCGAAACCAGAAAGGTGCCCTCTAACGAGGTATCGGCGGAGGTTGTTTTGAGTGTGATTGGCTGCTCGAAAATCCGAAACCAGGCGCCCTTTTGCCACATACCACAGGCCTAATAAAACCCCCTGGTTGCACTAACAGAGAGGATAAAAAAAGAGTCGGAATGGCCAAATGGGCTGGGTAATTCCGGATTAATTGGGAATCCGGTGTGTCTTCGTACTTTGCCGAAGTGAGATAATGGATCCGGCTCATGTTTCTTAGGGAAGGTGTTCTGTAAAGCTGAATGTTAACTGCCCCCCCCCCCCCCCCCCCCCCCCTGCTCTCACAGTCTGTTTCCCAGATGCTATTGGCCTACCTCTCACGGCTCTCAGCCATCGCTGACAACCAGATCAACTGTGGGCCCGCCCTCACGTGGATGGAGGTAAGGTCCCTCAAAGAGGAGCCTATCAAAGCTGCACATTGTACAGCCGTCGCCACATTTAATTACATTACGTTAGTTCAACATCCCTTAACCCATGACGATAACTGAACACTCACGTCGAGATTTTCCCACATTGGTCTTCCACTGACTAAATTGCTTCAGAGGGAAAATAAATCACTGGCCTTGATTGAGCCAGAGTTGTGCTGGTTTAAATAAATGCATGACTACATGCATACTGTGTATTTTACAGTGGGGATTTGCCACTCTAAATATATAACATCTTGAGGATATTTTCTGGCTGGCGCTGGTATTCGCCATTACGACAGAAAACCACAACACACTGACTAATGACCCTGCTGTCCTTTCAAATAAATAAAAGCTGTGCATTTCTATATGCATATCACTACCAGGGTTGGAGCCACTTGTCGTATAAAGCTCGATTTGTGTGTTTGCTTGTGTCCGTGCGTGTGTGTGTGTGTGTGTGTGTGTGTGTGTGTGTGTGTGTGAATGCGTGTGCATGTGTGTGGGTTTGCTTGCTTGTGTCCTTGTGTGAATGCGTGTGTGTGCGTGAATGTATGTGTGTGCGTGAATGTGTGTGTGTGTGTGTTGCGTATCCCAGGTGGACAACAAGGGGAACCATCTGTTGGTGCATGAGGAGTCCTCCATCAATGTGCCAGCCATCGCTGCTGCCCATGTCATCAAGCGCTACATCGCCCAGGCCGCGGACGAGCTGTCATTTGAGGTGACGGCCCTCAGACGACACAGATGATGCATCTCCCTCTTTCTCTTTCTCCCACCCAACCACTCTGTCACGTCACTGTGTTATTCTGACACTGTCTATGAATGATTCTTGATTGACTACTACTTTGTGTCTTAATTCCTCACAATGACTGGTGCAAATGTGTACATGCCACTTAGGTTTGGTGTGAAAGACATTGTCTGAGATTGATTAAGACATTGATAGGGTTGGACGTTCCACAAAAGGCAACTCTCTTTCATATCTCGAACCTTGCCAACAGAAAATATCAATAGATACAGTATACAACGTAAATGTTTTCGGTACTATGTCGGCCACACTTATCTAGAATTGCGCCAGGGAGCTGAAGGGAGAATATTTCAATCTTTTTTTTCTGTGCTGCAGTGCACGTCAAAGCTGGTCCCAATGCAACCCAGTATTAATATATTCTCTCTCTCGCTGTTTTTTTTTCCATATCTCTGGCTCTCTCTCTTCTCAGGTGGGTGATATCGTGTCGGTCATTGACATGCCCCCCAAGGAGGACACCACATGGTGGAGAGGAAAACACGGCTTTCAGGTTGGTTGTCTGAGAAAATGTCCCCTGCAGAAGTCCCTGTGTGCATGATGATCAACTATTGCAGTTTTCAGCCACTGCGGTGTTGACAATGATACCGTATCTCTCCACACAATCCATCACATTCTCTCAAGATAAAGATAAAATATTATTTTATTATTAGTTTTGAGTTATGGAGTATTATGGAGCTTTCTTTTTATGTACATTACTCCCAAGCAGTCAAAGGATTGGTTGCTCTGAATATATCTGCTGACTATATGCTCATCATCTGGACATTCAACATGAAACAAGAAGCTCCGTTTGCAAAACCGTACGGATCGGGACGGAGGCTGAAGTCTGCTGTAGAATCATAACCAAACCTCACCCCGAAAAATCCAGGACACCCATCAGATACTTGCCGTGACCAATAGTACTAGAATCGTCTTTTATCCTACTACAATGTAACGATAAGGAAATTATAGATTCATGTCAGAACCCGGATTCTTTGCACTCCTACAGAATGCAATTGTAGTACATTTGCCAATGGTCAACTGGCCTCAACTTTGTTCTGTTCTGTTCTATGTTCTGTTCTGTTTTACCAATTCATTAGAAAAGAATGCTGGACCTGTACAACCTGTACCTCAGTGTTAAACTACACAAAATACAAAAATGCACAAAAGAAAATCCCATAACATCGCAATATTTACAGAATCGCATTGCATATCGGTATCAGCACTCTAAAGTCGTATTGTGAGGCCCCTCCCGACTCCCGTCCCCCTAGGTTTGACCCTCTGTCCCCCACACCGTGACCCCTTGCGTGTGCTTGAATCCGGCCTCCAGCTGCAGACAGTTTTTATCCATCTCGGCCCCTCCAGCCACCCCTCGATCTGACATGACCGCAGCTTACCGCTGATACCCCCTGCTGGGTGGCGAGTGCGTCCCCGTCTCATAATCCAGAAAGTGTTAAAGCAGACAGCTGGACTACTGGAGGTTTAGCAGTGGGTGGGGGCGTCTCTCTCTGAACTCCCATGAACTCTAGAGAGCTGACTTGAATGGGTTTATTTATGTCTTTATTTTTTCGTCAAGTCGTGTGTGTGTGTGTGTGTGTGTGTGTGTGTGTGTGTGTGTGACTGTGTGTTTGTGGCTACATCAGAGCAGCTGCTGTGCCATCTTGCCTATGCTTTCACTCACAATTTTGCTTACACTCTCGCCCTCACTTTCTCTCTCTGGCTCTCTCTCCCTATCGCTCTTGCCCTCAATCTCTCTCTCTCTGGATCTCGCCCCCTCTCATTCTCTCGCTCTCTCTCACTCATTATCTCACCCCATATCTTTTGCTTTCTCTTTGTCACTATCTTGCGCCTTATCTCTTTCTCTTTTCTCACTCTCACTCCACCTCAATCTCTTTCTCTCGCTGCCTCGCTCTCTTTATCACTATCTCTCTCTCTCTCTCTCTCTCTCTCTCTCTCTCTCTCTCTCTCTCTCTCTCTCTCTCTCTCTCTCTCTCTCTCTCTCTCTCTCTCTCTCTCTCTCTCTCTCTCTCTCTCTCTCTCTCTCTCTCTCTCCCCCTTTCCCCCTTCCCCCCCCCCCCCCCCACTCTTTCCACCGGGGAGCAGACAGCCAGTCAGTCAAGCCGTCTGTGTTTGTTTATGTGAGTGGCCGCGGAGGGTTGTCAGACGGCGCTGTCTGTCCATCTGTCGTGTTCAAGGCTTAGCGTAGCACAGCTCCGGGCGAGCTCTAGCGACGCTGCTTCAGAGACATGGTAGTAGAGGGGGGAGGGGGAAATCAAAATACAGCAAGTTGATGGGATAAAAGGAATGAAAGATCAAATTGCATGAAAAAGGCCTAGGCTCCAAACTGTACACGAGGGGGCGTGTCAGTATGTTGGTGAATGTTACGTGAGTGAACTGCTGTGTTGATTTAGTATCATGGTGCCACCTGCCGCTCTGAAATCCTCCTCTGATGTATGATATGCTGTTACCGCAGTAAAACGTCATGTGTCAGACAGCCAGCCCGCGCTGGCTGTCTGTATCCATTCTATCCACCTACCATTTAATTCTCCCCCCCCCCCCCCCCACCCCAAAAATCAGGCTTTCTACTAAAAGGACTCAAAGTCCCGACTCATAATGTACGGCGCGCTCTGCTTTAGTAAAAGGCCACTTACTTCACATCCGAGCGGCCCTATTTAAATGGCCCCTCCCGGGGCCCTCGGTGAGGCCCCTTTCAGAGCATGTCAGCGAACGCAACGCCCTCGCCATGTTAACACGACCGCGCTCCACGGAGATAAAAAGGTGTGTAGTAGCTGTTGAGCAGTGCTCTCCATCCCGGCTCTTGTAATCTAAAAAAAAGTGATGGTCCTGTTACTCTCTCTCTCTCCCTCTCTCTTTCCCCTTCTCTCTCCCTCTCTCTCTCCCCTTCTATCTCCCTCTCTCTCTAGGTTGGCTTCTTTCCCAGCGAGTGTGTGGAGCTGATAAACGATAAAGTGCCGCAGTCTGTGACCAACGCAGTGCCAAAGCCAGGTACCCTGGGCCTCTAACACAACCCTCTAGTGGGAGTGTCTGTATGCTGAGAGGAGATTGCCCTCATCGTTTAATCACCTGAATATCATGTACTGCAGCTGATACGGGCACATATCAATGAATGAGTTCAGGCCTTGTGATTGTACCATATGAAGTACATGTGGGTTTTGTGCTTTTGTGTTGGCTTGCGCAAATGTCAGATAACATGATGATTACAGCAAGTATTTTTTGTGTTTTAAGGGAAGTGTGTCTTTATTAGACCATTTATTTAAGACCTTGTTCCTAATGCACCGTTCTAATGCACTTGTATCTGCGACAAATGGAAGGGAAATTATGAAAGTTTTTTCTTAAACAAATTGTTATTTTAACGGCGGGGCGGGATGTTTTTCCTCTGTCAATATGCAGATCAACTGCATATCAAAATAAGTCAAGTCATCGGATAAGCCCAGTGACCATATCCCTCTTGTTGTTAAACTGAGTCAGAATAATAACACCATAAACCCTCTTGGCATGACTACAGCACACATTTTTTTCTTTGATTATGGTTCAAACCGGAGCCCCGCACTTGAACCCTTTCCCTTATCCCCCACATAGAATTAGATTGATCCCCAAAAAGAAAAACAAGCCCTGCATCCATGTAGGGTCTTAAGCCCCTCCTGTATCAAGAGGAGTGACTCATGAGCAGCATGACTCACACATGGCTCCACGTGGAACTCCGTGGAGAGGAGCAGGCTGTTTGATCGAGTCTTACTGAAGAAATGAGGATTACCAAATTAAAAAATAATTAGAAACACCCACCTCCACCTCCACCTCCTCTTCCTCCACCTCCTCTTCCTCCTCCTCCTCCACCTCCTCTTCCTCTTCCTCCTCCACCGAGGTCTCCTGACCTCCAACGAACTGGAAAATTGGAAAAGTGATGACACGCTGCAAAGAAAAACATGAAGATATGCAAAAACATAAATATGAGCCCCAGTAAGCCACAATTATCAGGGGGTCGGCGGGGTATAAGACGTTTCAGATGCGGGGCCTGGTGCTATTGGTTAGCATGTGGATCATTCCCAAGGTTCAGCAAGCGCAACTTTTTCTATTTGGAGTGTATTATGGCACGCCATGCACGCCACAATGATCCTCGATAAAGCCATTTTAGCCCTCACACTATTTGTGATGCTCTCATGGCACTTGTTCCGGGCACACTTCGCTCATCCATCTGCACGTCGATGTTTTTCAGAAAATGTTATGTCGTTGTGTTTGTTTCGCTGAGCAACATCTAAGAAAAAAAAGTGAAACATCCATAATTCAATGCTCCTTCAAATGATTAACACGGGGGGACACAGCTCATTAACTAGGCCCCGTGTTGGCTCATCTCTCAGTGGAAACCTATGGCTGCATGGCTTATGCCCCCCCACCCCCACCGCCACCCCAGTCTGTCTCTTTAATGTTGCAGACATGAATCCATCCTGCTGGTATGGGTTATTCGACTATTTCTGATGTTTGCTTTGCATCTGACTGTGAACCGCTCCTCCCCTCTCCCCTGCTCAGCATCGCCATGCACTGGTCTGCAGCCTGCATCCTGGAACCTCTTCCCTCCCTGTGCGTGCGGGTATACTTTACGTTCTCTCTCATTCTAGTTCACCGCCCCCTGCTTTATATCGCCATGGGTACTTTTAGTACTTGACAAAAAGATGTATACGGCATGTACCCGTGATTTGCATTTGAGCATTGTGACTGTCCAACACGGCATAAACACGGTGTAAACGCAACGCTTCATGCCCGCGTTGTCGCCACCAGAGACTAAACCTCCAGGTTCAGAAAGTAAATGCCCCTTCTTAGTTAGGTACACCCACCTCAGCACATTTGCTTAGGACTCTCCCGTCAGCAGAACCCAGAGGATGATAGTGAAATTTGCTGGGCTGCATGAATGAAATAAAGTACAAATAAGAAGAGCCCTGCAGGGATTTGACTTTCAAAAACCTGGAATTGTCTGCCTCGATTGTCTACCTCAATTGTTGAGGTTGTCTATGTATAGTCAGGTCGAGGGCCACATTCAAGTGAGGCATCAAGGCTCTTCTACGGATGCCCTTTAAAAAATAAAATTGATTTTACCGTCCCATTGGCTTACTATTCAAAGCCCACCTGCCTCCATAATCCTAGATAACATGGTTTCTAACTCAACAAGTGCTTTTCTCCCCCTCCCTCCCCGTCTCTTCTTGATGACGCTGCTTGCCTCATCCATGCATCCATCCAAACATCCAACCGACCGACCATCCATCCGATCATCCTCTGCCTGCCTGCCATTGCGCCGGGCTGCATGCAGACCTGGAGATGGAGAGTGTAAAACAGGACAATGTTTGGGTCGCTGACCCCCTAAACCACTACAGCCCTGATTCAGGTAGACAAACAACGCCGGGTGGGCGAGGGGAAAACTCTGAATCACCCATTTGTTCTTCTGTTGTTGCTCCTCTTTCCCTTATGATCTTTAACCCTAACACCTCTCCGATCCTTTGCACTACTTGTGTTAACTGGTCATGGAATCTAACCGAAGGCTTCAGATACTCTTGTTCTTGTGATTTGTCTATTTTTCTACCCATTTTATGCATTTATTATTTGGATCAGCTACTGGCATTTTCTCATTTTTTTTATGCGTGTCATCGTTATTTTCACTTAACTTTAATTGCTTTTAACCATTTGAGCAAGCATAGCTTGTTTATTTGTGTATAATGCGTACCAAGTTTGTGGTAAGTTTGTAAAGATATTTGTGTGAATATAGGCCAACATTTAGATGAGGAACAAACCACATCACCTACCTTCCCATTGGAGCGTTACACTTTATTCCTCTTCTATACTTACTTCCCTTATTTTGTAATCAGTGCTGTCTTGTTTATACAGGTACGTTTCTGTGTCCATTTGCAGTGTCATGCTATGTATGCAATGTGGTGCTGAATGACTGGATAGTATGGATGACGATGCATTGAAAATGTAAACGTCGAATGAGTGTCGTCAAGTGTCATATCGCTCTGTGCAGTTACTTTCACCACTCCTAGGTGATTTCAAATAGCTTGAGCTTTATTACAGGGCTCCTCCAGAGCTGTTTGAATGGAGGCCGGGGTCTGAGCTCTGGGCTTTTGCCAGCTGTATTTGTATGTATGTGTTTGGTTGAGGCTTGAAAGGAGCATGCAGGGGTGCCATGGAGCTAGGTCTAGACCAGCCTTGATTTATTTAATCCTTTTAAAATGGGGAGCGGGGGGAGCTCTAAAACCCCATCCATTGAGCATTAAGCTTTGTGCTGCAACAGTAAGAATCTCTGTCCCCGGCTGTTTCCCAAAGTGAAGGCTGCAGCCTTGCTAGGACGCGTCCTTGCTAGTCGCGTCCTAGGGAGATGAGACTAGAGTGCTAGCTCGAGTGCTTCCTAGCCTTTGTAACGTTCAGACTTTGGAACGACTTGGTAGTGTGGAAGCGCTTCCGCTTCCGCTTTTTAATACTGCGTGTCCGCTTGTAAACACATGTGCGCTTATGAATAAATCATGGAAGCAATCAAGCTGATATTTATTTGACTTGTCTGTTATGAATGCGGTCATGTCTCCTTCGCATGGAGCCTCTTTGGGGAAGTCACAAAAGCTTTGTAGCGGTTGATCGAATCGTCTTTATTAAAAGGAAAATCCATTTAATTTTTTTATAAAACTAAGTGAAATTGTCTGAGAACTTAATTCATGCATCACATTTACAGTACGGTTGATTACTATTATGCAGGGGGAAAAAGACAAAGAGATGATAAACATGTATTCATTTGGATAGATTATTTACCTGATCTGATTCATATATGCCTACTTATGTGTTCAAAGCACTTATGTGCTTTGGACACATAAGTATATCATATAAAATACTATTATATACGTTCATTAAAAATTACAAACATTGCAAATGATCGGTTGTGCATTAATTTGACAACATTGGATAGTGGCACTATCCCTTCCACCGGTAAACAAATGTTTGTGCGCCACCCTAAAAAAGGGCGTTGAGCATGCTTCCTTGACATTGGGAAACAGCCCCCCTCTCCATGGCGACTGAAAGAGCACATTCCAGCAGGCAGCCCCACAACACTCGCTTACAAACTCGGCACTCCCAAACTTCTCCCACTCCTCCGAGATCGACTACTGCCTTTGGGGATCTCAAACTGAGAATATGGTAACCTTTTTTTTTTTAAGGAAAATACCTGTACTGACCCAAGGTATTCTGTTCATCAGTTAGACAATCCGTTCTGTGGCATTGCATTGCAGTTAAATGCAGATGTGTAAGTGAGCACAAGTGAAAGCTACTGGCAGGCCTTGCCCCCATTATGGTCCACCAGCTTGCTTTGCCAGATGTGGCGTTCCACCTTTTATTTTTCCACCATGCAGTCCTTCCTGGCACAGACTATCGTCACGTCTGGGGACGGGTGATTGGGCAGCTGTGTGCAGTGCAAGCCGAGACAGCTGGTTATGTGATGGAGAGAAGGGGCAATAGGAAGAGGAGAGCCGTTGCGTTGTTTTTGTCTTTTCTTTGGGATGTAAAAACCGACAGCTCATTAAAACATTTAATGGATATAGCCTTATGAATAATGGCTTACTTAACTCTAAGAACTGACTTGGTAGACAAAGTGAATACCCCTGCCCTAGCCGTGAACACCCCCTGTGGTGTCCGGACGACCACGTGGCAGGTCTCGTATGTTCGCGTGTCCCCGTGTACGCATGTCACCTCCATGGGTAACATGCGTCTCTCGCAGCGGCGGCGGCGTCTCTCGCGGCGGTGGCGTCTGTCCCGTCCGGGTTCTGCATTCTGAATGGGTGGGGTACTTTACCTGGGGGTCGTAGTGGGATCTTCATGCCCGCATCCTCCACCATATGTGGCAACCATATGGGGCCTCTAGGGCCTCTAGCCTCTAGCCTCTAGCCTCTCGCGGACACGAGCGCTTCCTCCTTCCTCGCTCCCGTTTCTGGTCTGCCAGAATGTCAGTCCTCTTATATTGGCTCCTCGGCTTTCGGCCAGGTGTCCCCCAATCAAGCTGATTGGGGTTCGGTCGGTGCTCTCCGTCGCCGGCTGGTGGGTGACGGTGGTAACGGCGATCCAGGACCAACCCTCGGGCTGGTCCGGGCCGAGGTTTACGGGGCGGGATGCGTGTGTGTGTGTGTGTGTGTGTGTGTGTGTGTGTGTGTGTGTGTGTGTGTGTGTGTGTGTGTGTGTGTGTGTGTGTGTGTGTGTGTGTGTGTGTGTGTGTGTGTGTGTGTGTGTGTGTGTGTGTGTGTGTGTGTGTGTGTGTGTGTGTGTGTGTGTGTGTGTGTGTGTGTGTGATTTGGAAATCATGTTATTACTATTACATTGTTGTGCATTAATAATGGCGCCAAAGATTACATTACTAAACCGTCAGTCTCCGTATGAAACATGAGCTGCATGAACTTTGCACCTTGCACGTGGATTCCTCAGTACTGTACAAAATGAGAGGATTTTGGACTCTTCCAATAGTGAGCAAAAAGAGGGGGCTAAAGAAAGGGCTTTGAATACGTTATAAGGATTGTTCCACTGCGGGGAACCACCAGATGCTGCCGCTGGCTCTCCTCTGGAGACAGTAAAACGATACAGGGAAGTAGTTGGCTATTAGCTGACAGTGCGAAGAGGAGAGTTTGTGGTGCGCCTTTGCTTTGAGCGTGGACTTCTGACGGGAAAAACTTGCCACATTGCGACTCTCGCCTTCTTTCGTCCAGTTGCTTTTATGTTAAGTTTAAAGAGGACAAAGACTCGATTAGTGTACACTACTTGAAATTCCGCTTTTTTTTTCGCCAAGGACAGTTCGCCGTTATGGAACAAAGGTAAGAATCTGGGCCGTGTTTTTCTTCAAGTAACCCGTTTCAATAAATACACGTATCGTTAATATTGTTCCGCTCGAATAGAGGCGAACCATGTGGATATAATCGTACTACACAGGGTTTCTCATAGGGTTTCTACACACCCAACAACACTGACGAGATGATGTTTTACCGTGGCCTACAGTTACCCGATAGCCAAACCAAAAAGTTTTCGTAGGGGAGGATTACAATGCTATTAGTGATGTACATGTAACGTCATCACTGTCATGGTCAAATCCAAACTAATATCTCAATTCAGCTATTCCAACTTTCTGTTGATTTCAATCCGCCTTTAACAAACGTCTGTTTTGGAAGGGACATTTTCAGCATAACATTCCTAACCTAACGTATTACTCGTCTAAACCGCCAACTATATGGCTGTAGGTGTCTGCTTTTGAAGTGACATTTAAACCTAACATTGCTAACCTGGTACATTACTCATAGGTGTACTCCTCCCAAAATTAGCCTAATTTGTACGTACATCATTGATAACGTAACTTCTATAATAAATAAATAATCTCCCTATATTGCTCTGCTGTGTGGTTATGTTGACACCCAAGAGCTCATCAGCTAACATTGAATGCAACTAAACATTGTATCCAACTAATTCCTTATTCATTGTTTATTAATTTTAGGTTATTGCAAACTTACTGAAAACTTACTGCGAAATGGTCGTGTGTATTGTGCATTTAATGACACGTGAAGGGCAACGGCTGCCCGCACTTGTGTTTTATGCACACAAATAACACACGCCTCTCAGCTTTAGTTACTCCTGTAACAAAAAAATGATTTAGTGGCGCTGGTATAGCATTAGGCCTGAAGTTATCATTACTCAAACGGATCACAAAACTGGACTGTTGCAAATGTCCTACATAAATGCTCTTTGTTGAGTGCAAGACCACACATAACCATTTATGTGTCTCTGGGCCTCTGTTCTGTCTTCTCTAGGCTAGAATTGTGTTAAGTGGGCCATTTAGCGTTAGGAACAATAAGCCATTTTGCTCCTTCCATCACCACAACACTTGAGCTCCTATGTCCTTTTCCGGACAGAGGTCACTGTCTCTGATGGCCGCCTTCTAATAGGACACATACACAGACGAGACACACACACAGACAAGCACACACTGCCTCAGTTGTTTACACTTGACACTAAACGGTTCCTCTCCAGGACGTCAGTGGAGGATAGTTATGGTCTGTTAATGTGGCGCCCATTGTATTAACGCTGCACCCCTCACCAGCAGTTTCCCTCCTCTGGCCCTCTCTGCCCTGATAAGTTATGTAAACAATGTCAATACAGCTTAAGGCCTCATCCATTGTGAGCTATCTGCAGCCCAGTGCTTGTGTCACTGATAGCAGAACAGAATCAAAGAAGAATGTAGAACAGATCAAAGTTTATTCAAAGCTGCTTAATTGCCAAAGTGAGATCCTTTTATTCTCTGCACAGAGGAAATTATTTTGTCCCAATTCAGCCTACTACCACATTACTCTTACATGCTAAATGACAGCATTGACAACGTGAGCTCAGTGCTATCATGGTGCGAGCTCTTCTGTGTTTAAAACCTGGCTGTTGCTCTGACTCATGAAGCCCTAAACCATGTCTTGATTACATTTCTTTTTGTAATGTTGATTACTGTTCTGACTACAGCTTCTTCTTTGAGAGAGTAAAGCCTGGCTAAATGAACGGAATGATGTTGTTTTAATGCTTGGCTTCCTCTCTCTTTAAACACTCATTTGAGTCACGCACCAAACCTGCCACTGAACTCTCTCCTGGGTAAAGGGCCTAGTTGGAAGAATATCAGTAATGAGGAGCTTGCAAACAAAATGGGATTGAGTTACTGCTAATATCGTGATCTACTAACTCTAAGCCTTCAGAAAAGTGTAATTCCAAAATGAGTCATAAACGCTTGAACCTCCTGCAGTGGTTAAATGATACGAATGCAAACACCAGGGATAGGCTGTTGGCTCTCATTTACCTAGCTGTAACTGCTGAGAGGTCATCCGTACTCGTCCAGATTCTTGGAAGCCGTCTTAACACCGAGACCCACACTGAGCACCGCCCAATGACAGCTGAGCTTGATTAATCACAGTGCACCATGTGATGCAATGCCTTTTTTTCAACTGCTTTGGAAGCCAAACACACAAAGCGTTTAGCATAGTGGACAAGAGCCCCAGCCTACAGGACTGTGTATTGGCAAGGATCTTGCAATACGACATTTATGGTGATGCAGAAGGCAACGACAACAGCTTTATGTTCAACAATATGGTGTGAGGCTGTGAATTACCATGTTAACTTAAGGTATGAGTTGATGTTGTGCAAATGACTGAGCCCAGGGGCAACAATATCCTTCATTTTTTTTCCTATGATATATATTTCCGTCTATCCTTCTCCCTCACCGTCCAGTCCCGTCCGCATCATTCCATGTCCCACTCTGATGCCCAATGAGGAAAGGTTGGTCTGAGGGCCTCCTCAGTTCTCCAGCCTGCTGCAGATGCCCATGTCTCCTGGGGCTGTCAGGTGTTGAGATGTAGAGCAGAGGATGGGAGTTCCTCTCTGCTCTCCTCAGCAGAAGAGGGAAACTACACTCTGAAGTGACATGAGAGTCGATCGAGGTGCCTCGTTTGAAAATGTCACGCTCGTTTATCCCCAATGCAACGCCATTGTCCGTTTTTGTCTCGTCCGACACGGACGCACACAAACACGGACCCAACAGAGTATTGCAGGCCGTTTGATCCCTCGACAGTGTAAATAATGATGCCTCAGCTGTTATTTTCTGGCTGTGGATGCTGAACACAACAGAGGGAATTCAAAAAAATAATTCTATCCCAATAAGGCTGTAGAATCAAAGGGATGATTTACACTTCTGTGCCGAATAGCCGCCGTGTGTCTACGGCGACGCTTGTATTTCCGATTCTTCCTCCAAAACATTACATTTTTCACTATGCGGGTATCAAGAGAGCAGAGGTATACCAATAGCAGCTATTCGGGTAGAAGTTTAAACCTTGCACTTTAGGATCGAGATTAGGTTCACAGAGCAGTCCGTGTACACCTAACTGTCTTTATTTCATCTCATGTGATGGAGAGCGCCTTATCCATGGAGAAAATTTCAATTTAATCGCTGCAGCCTCTTGATGGATGCCTGATCACGTGCATGGCGAGGCCCAGCGAGGTCTCGTGATGCAACACTAACAGCAAATTAGTTTTAACGTCGTTCTGTGGATCTTCTCGAAGCCCGAGTGGAGTGCTGCCGCTACATAATGCTCTGGGAGGGTTGTAATGTAACTCTGGGTGGTAGTGAGAAGCTGAAAGGAAAGGGTTTTCTGTTTTTAAACACAAAAAAACTCTGTGCTGTTCTGTAATGGTACTTCAACCACCAACAGATGAATATTTAAAACGAATGCTTGGCATTCTAGCAGGGGCTTTTGTCCACATTTGCGAAGAGTTGTTTACCTCCGTGGCGTGCATTCATGTTGCAAATACCCGGTGTTGTTAATATTAAGTCTCCATGCCAGAGGACCAAGCATTACCGGAGAGACATTTGTCAAGGATAGATTTATGATTTATAAATGTTGCAGTTGAATGCCCGTGGGTCATATACAAACCTGCTTCTTTGTTTTTTAAACATAGTTGTCACTGTAGTATTTAGAAGAACAGCACAGCAGCGCCTTACCGCATTGTATTATCCCAGAATATAGCCCTTTTCGGTTGCGCATTTAGACAAATATTAAACATATTGACTTGATTCTACAAACTTTCTTTGATGGGATGTTATTTTCAATGAAAATACAACATAGGAGAATGATCACCCAAATGAATGACCCACTTTTCTATTGAATAACCATATGCTGCGGGAGCAGGTGAAAAGATGGCAGGTCTGCTCACTAAAACTCCGGAAGAGCGGAAATATCGGGGACTGTGTTTCAAATTAGGAGCAGGAATGTGCCCCTGGAATACCAGAGAAAAATAAACCTGCTCGACCATGATGACCTCTCCTGCTTGGCCGGGGGGATCTTGCATTGGATACATTAGTGGCTGTGTCTTTGGTCAAAGTACATGGTACCTCTGAGGCCACAAAGGGAGATGAATCTCAGATCCCGCTTTGTGTTCTTGACATGTTTAGACAAGGTAGAATTCCATTCATCTTCACAATAACTGAGGTCCAGATTATCATTTTTGGCATTCCCTCTGAACTCTAGTAAAATGTGTTTAGGATCGTTGCTCCTTGCGCCCCATTCGGATATTGAAGAAGGTCGTTGATATAAAGGACAGACGTAATGTAACGCACTACGCACACTGTTAGTGATATGCAGAATGAAGAACCTTGTCATGTTGAGCTTGGCTAGCAAGCTCAACAAGACATGTGTTATGCGAAGCGAACTGGTGCTTTATGTAAACTTGGTTACGCATTGGATCAGTTTCCATGTGGTGCTATGCACTACTAACCACTATGTATTTAACTTTGGTGGTTGTATTTTCAACACATTTGGCCTATTGTATGCAGTCACCTCTATACTGTGAATGGGCTCACCAGTTGAGGCGCATTTTACTCAGAAGTTAGTTACTTGTACTGTAACAATGGTTGAGAGAAGGCTAAGGGCTCTGTAATTCAAGGAAGACGTTTTTATTTTAGATGTCTGAGCCATGTGGTAATTCTGAAAGCCTGGTTGTAATTCTGAGTTCCTTCCTTTTTTCCCATAGAAGCCTTTCAAAAGACATTATTTTTGAGAATGTATGCTCCAGCATTTCAGACTTAACAATGCCCTCTGAGTCCATCAGCATTGCTTAGAACCGCCCTGAATAAGATGTAATACAGTAGCAGCAGCTGCCTCAAATATTTCTTAAATATTGTGATCAAGTGTGATAAATTCCCTGTGACAATGGAGAGGAAAAGTCACCTAAACATTTAGTCCAAATCAGCAGTCAGTGGCCGATAATTCATTCTCCGCCTGTTTGTCTTTTTGTAATTACTGCATAACTGTTCCATAAAATATTAATTGTTGGGTGCTCCGGTGGCGTAGTGGATAGAGCGTGCGTACCATATTGGCTCCGGCCTCCGTTGCAGTGGTCGCGGGTTCGAGTCCGGCCCGTGGACCTTTACTGCAGGTCATTTCCCCCCCTCCCCTCTCTGTCTCCCCATTTCAACTCTTTCCTGTCAATAAATAAAGCTTGAAAATGCCAAAAAAGATAATCCTAAAAATAAATATCTATTAATCGTTATAGCCTGAATTGTTGTTTGAGGTTCCATTTCCTTTCTCAATGGCCACAGTTACTAGGCAGTAGCAGAGTAGAAGGACTTGACAGCATGGGAGGGAGTTTTGGGGCTTCTCCCTGCAGGCTAACAAGCAGTGGGTGGTGCAGAAGAGGGTTTTTGGAACCGATGATCCAAAAACCCTCTCCTTGTTTATTTATTTTGTTTTACATCTACACAAAACAGATGTTTGTACAACAGGTCCCAAACTTTAAGAAGCGTAGCTTTTTTCCGGACACTATCGGATTAGCTGTTTGTTTTGAGGTATTTTTTGGACCGTTTTTTCAGGGTTTTTGGTTGAAGAGGAGAAAAGAGGCCTGGTATTTGCTGAGAAGAATGCCTTTATAGTTGCCTAGGAGGTGGTATTCAGTAGCAGAGCTTACGCTTCAAGTTAACTACACACGCATAATAGAAAAGGGCTTTCCATCCCAATGAGGGTTAAAATATCCACAATAGGTCGAAAGGAAGAGAAAAAATACGCCGACCCCATTTGTACCTTGGTGTGGAGATTCGGTGCCGGGAATAGTACTTGATAGCTCTGCTGCACAAAGAGCTGGTTTGGAAACAGAGGGGGCTGGTGTACTTACCGGATCGGGGGGGTACAGCGTGTGAGGACAGTTTTATGTTATTGTATTGGAATACATTGTTTAGTGTGAGGCTGAGGCAGTGTAGTGTGTCGTGTGGCTTTGGGATAGCGCGGCTAGACTCCAGTAGGCACCTTGGTTATTTTTTAACACCATGTTCTCATTTGAATGTCAACTTTTGCATAATTAAATGATTTATTAGATTACTTTTATTCAGACCAAAATCCAAGTTGCTGGACTGTAACAGTGTCTTAAAAAAAATCAATATTTCTCTCTACATATACTTATACTATATCTACTTTCTACTATACTTATACTTATTCTATACTTCAACAATACTGTGATGCAACTCACTGGGAATGGGGTTAAAGAATGTATCAACGCTTTAGACTCTAACCTCGTGTGTGTGTCCCCTCCGTCCCTCCACAGTGTCTAAGAAGCACGGCAAGCTGATCACCTTCCTCCGCACCTTCATGAAGTCGCGGCCCACCAAGCAGAAGCTGAAGCAGAGGGGCATCCTCCGGGAGAGGGTCTTCGGCTGTGACCTGGGAGAGCACCTGCTGAACTCTGGTCATGACGGTAGGACCATGAGTTAATCTCTCCCTCTCTCTCTCCCTCTCTGCCTTGCGCTCTCTCTCTGTCTCGGTCCGTTTCACTGTCTCTCTGTCGCGTTTTTTGTTCTCTCAATTAAGGAAAGGAACACCTTAATTACTCTATAGTGTCTCTCTCTCTCTCTCTCATCACTTACTCTATGTCCCTGCTCTCTGCCTCGTTCTCTCTCTCAATCAATCTCACTCTCTTTCTCTCACTCTCTTTCTCTCACCCTCTCTCTCTCTACTTTGCTCTCTCTCTCTCTCTCTCTCTCTCTCTCTCTCTCTCTCTCTCTCTCTCTCTCTCTCTCTCTCTCTCTCTCTCTCTCTCTCTCTCTCTCTCTCTCTCTCTCTCTCTCTCTCTCTCTCTCTCTCTCTCTCTCTCTCTCTCTCTCTCTCTCTCTCTCTCTCTCTCTCTTCCCCCCCCCCACTCAGGCTTCCGGTAGATTTGTTCCCACAGTGCTTGTGAGGGGGTTTAGCTGTGACTGATTACAACTGTTTAATTGATGGACGTTAAGCATTAGCAGTGAGGGAGTATTGACATGGCGAGAGACATTGATTTTTTTTTCTCTAGTGAGACTTCATTGTTGCATAATTGTTTTTTCCCCCCATATCATTTGTGGAAAAGAGTTTATTTAGAAATAGCATGACTATTAATCAACCGAACAACTGGTATGTAATGAAAATATCAAGAATATACATGGGCTTGTTCACAAACTTTGACAGAAAAGTGGATCATCTGAAAACGATGAAGGGAGATGCTTGATTCAAATTAATATTCTTAGATATTCTCCCCAAAACATTTAAAACCTAGCAAAAATTAACCTGCAACTAAGAAGCCCCCATGCTACACTGTGTATAAAATGCTACGTTAGACGCTGTTAATCAGAGCTACATAATGCTTGAGTCCAGGAGGACACAATGTTATGTAGCTATCCACTCTGTTCTGGACGTCAAATCGAGTTCCACAATGCAATGATGCTGTTATACAACTTGGTGCTGTTGGGAACAAGGCGACGTGCCTGGACCTACGCCTAGTTGGGACTCGTGTGCCTCAGTTATTTCTTTCTCTCTGTCACAGTTATGTTATAACAATATTTGTAGCGATATTGTATCATATTATTCTGTAATACTTTTGCATTGTGTGAGACTTGGTGCTCCTCCCCTCTGTCGTGCAGTGTGTCATTTCACTCAACAACCCTTGTTCCAAAGAAAGCCATAACACCTCAGACACACTTAGATAAGACATGATGTGATCAATTCCTGTGACTCAGTTCAGTTGGTGGCCTGATCCCACTCCACTGCTGCCAACATCCCTCTCCGCCTTGCTCCGAGAACAGCTATATGAGCTAATATATAAGCAATATGTATATAGGTGATGAAGTCGCACTGAGTTCGAAAAATACTGCAGAAAGAGTTTATCCATATTATTGACATTGGCTGCATCCGAATACCTAGTACATACTATTTCTGTCTAGTGTCTACTACTTGACCATACTACACTTGACTGTGTAGTACGGTCTACAGACATGCGTAGAACGCCTCCGAACGCCGCCGAAACTCCACCGGATGTTTGGAGATGACGTATCTCCCCCCAGATGGCGGCAAAATTTACCTGTTTTCCGTCTTGTTATCGTTGCTATTAAATAAAAAAATGTCTCTTTCTACGCGAATGGCTCTTGAAATGGATATCTCTGCTAGAAGGCGTCGTCGTCGGTCATCTCGTAGAGCGACTTACCGGCAGGTTATGTTGTGTATATATGTGGACATTTGGTAAGTCATTTTTTTGGAATAATAATAATAATACATTTACAGTTATTTGTTACTCCGTGAAAAAGACGATTGAAGTTCATTTTTCCTTTTTTATTGAACACACACACACACACACACACACAAATAAAAAGCCGCTGTTGGTGGTGTCGGGTCAGCCATCTCTTCTTCGTTTGTTACCAGACTCCGGTTGCATTGTGGGATAGCGTAGTGTGGTCCGTGGTTCACTTTGGCGGTAGTATGCATTCGGAAACGACTTCCGTACTACAGAATGCATACTGAGTATTCGGACGCGCTAGATTTTTCGCATACTACAAAATGCATACTATATAGTATGCAAGTACGAGTATTCGGATGCAGCCATTGTGTCTCTGCCTGGGAATGCAAAGTAATTGGGCTTTCCTTCCCTGGGTGTCTCTTATTTCTAGTGCTCGTCTATGTGTGGAATTTGGTAGAAACAGCTGCTTTAGCTGGTCTCTCGCTCTCTCTGACAATCACTGAACGATGTGTGAGATGAGTGGGAGGCCTGGGAAGCTGGCTGTGTGTTTGTGCGTTTTGACAGAAATCTCCCACACCACAAGCCTGCACACTCCCTTATCTCGCAATAAGGTCCCCGGATGATTTACAATTCTATTTCTCCCTCTTGCTCTTTTTGTTGTTTTCTCATCTAAACATGTATATACAATCACTCAGACAGAGCCCAAGCTAAGCCGGTTTTAATCGTGTGTGTGTGTGTGTGTGTGTGTGTGTGTGTGTGTGTGTGTGTGTGTGTGTGTGTGTGTGTGTGTGTGTGTGTGTGTGTGTGTGTGTGTGTGTGTGTGTGTGTGTGTGTGTGACAGTGGCATGTGTGCTATCGATCCAGGGCCATTAACTGCTATGTCTGCAGCACTTTCCTTCTCCTACATACACAACACAAATCAGGTCGGACAGAAGTCCTCGCAAACATTTATGTACTGTTGTCAAGTAAAACAGTTTCCCCCGACAATATTTACAACCCTTCCCCTTGACTAACAGGCGTTAAGGTTAGAAACGTGGTTTTAATACTGGAAGTGTAGCGATAGCGACAGAGACCCTACTGGGATACAGCCTTTTTGTGTCAGACTTCCCCCTGCTGCAGTCCATGACATGCCAGTGCTTTTATTGTATTTGTATTTTTTTCCTTGGCGTCACGATTTGCTCCATATTTAAATTCAGGTGGACAGATACTCCACACAAATCCAATACCGAAACCTTCAGAATTATATTAACCTTGTGGCTGTCGCCAAACCTCTGGCAGACACATTGAATTAAACAGTTGTTGGGATGTGTGTGTGTGTGTGTGTGTGTGTGTGCGTGCGTGTGCGCGCGCGCATGTGTGTGTTGATATGCAGCTAAAGTTGTGTATTTTTGGTTGTTTCCCTCCCCCTCAGTTCCTCAAGTGCTCAAGAGCTGCACAGAGTTCCTCGAGAAGCACGGGGTGGTGGATGGAATCTACCGCCTCTCTGGAATCGCGTCCAACATCCAGAAGCTGAGGTAGGGATCCACACGGGCTGGGAACAACGCAGCGCCTTCCTGAGGAGTTTGTTTTTTGATGCTCTGTTCCTGGTTCTCTCTCTCTCTCGCAGCGGCTTGAATTGAAATGTGTTGGGTGCATGTTCTCTAGGTTGACTGCAGGTAGCCCAAACATGCCAGCCAGAAAGCCAGTAAACGCACACGCCTTGACTGATGTATCTGTAGTTTGTGTCTTTTTATGCGCTTTTTTCATATTGGAAATCGAACACTTCGAAGCAGGATTTCGAGCCCGGTCACAATCCCCATCTTTATACTGCTAATATTCCTTCAAGGCCTATTGCAAGCTCTATTGCCATCATAAAAATGGACATTCCTTTCGTCGGTTGACATGTGATAGGGAGGCTTCCTTTTTAAGAGCAAAGGTACAAGCATGTCTTGCTGAACAACCCTATAACCTGTTGTTTTCCTGCTAGCATAGTATTGGGTAAGCTTTTGACCGTGCGGGTAATCTAAAAGGATTGTGCTAAATCTTTTCAATTACGCGTAGTATAGGTGAGATTCAGTATAAGTATGTGTGTGAGATTCAGTATTTGTGTGTGTGTGTGTGTGTGTGTGTGTGTGTGTGTGTGTGTGTGTGTGTGTGTGTGTGTGTGTGTGTGTGTGTGTGTGTGTGTGTGTGTGTGCCTTGATTTAGGATTTAGAGTTGTGTGATTCAGGTTTTAGAGGGCTTTGGAGCAATATCCAATCGTTAGATTTTTGTGAAAGCTCATTTGCACACTCTGTGAAGCATGATCCTCTATTTACACATATCAACGTAACTTATCAGTAGATTATCTGAAACTCTTCACTTGTGTCACAGTTCTGTTATGGAGAAGAAAATAAGCACAAAGGCTTCAAACCCTTTGGTGCATGCATTGATTATTGTTACATTAGTCACAAGGGGACAGAGCCAAAAGGTGTTTTCTAACCCGAGATTTCTACTTCTTTCCCTCTTTGTTGCGCCCTGTCCCTCTCCCTCTGACTCCAGGCACGAGTTTGACTCTGAGCAGATCCCCGACCTGACCAAAGATGTGTACATCCAGGACATCCACTGCGTGGGCTCACTGTGCAAGCTCTACTTTCGAGAGCTGCCTAACCCGCTGCTCACCTACCAGCTCTATGAGAAGTTCTCTGTAAGCATCTTTCAGGCTACCCCCCATCCACCCCTCTAACCCTGCCTTCATATCTGAAACCCTACCTTCCCCCTGTGACCAACTGAGAAAAGCATTCCCTCCTTCCCTCTCTCTCTCCCTCTCCCCCGCTGTATGTGTATCAGTCTCTTTCCAACATCATCCATGTTGTTGGTAGATTTGTATTCATTTTTTTAATTTGTTTATAAATGTGGTTATAAAGGTGGACGTGTCGTGTTTGTATCCCCCCCAAGGAACAACAGTGGGTCTCAGAGTCAGTACAAACTGCAATCGTTCAAATCTACAGGCCTAATTCTCCTTTAGGAATCCATTCAGGCAGCTACGGGGAAGGCGGGGGAACGCAATATCTTATTTCTTCACGCGCTAACGCTTTAGCTGCGAGGCGCCCCTGGAATAATAGCATTGAACAAAGTGCACCCTGTCATTACAAATGTGGGGAACTGCACTCGGGGCGACGTGGAATAAGAAACCGCTCTCCAAACACAACAGGGCCGTCCCTGAGGACAGGGAGATGTTTGCTCGTTGTTATGGCAGCTTTACACACGGTGGAGGCAGCGGGGATGAGGACAGAGGGCGGAGGGAGGGAGACGCTTAGGGGGGATGGGGTTTGGAATCTGTATTCGTTAATGTCCTCCCCTTGCAACGTATCTTAACTTTGATGTTGTTTTCATTGGGCTATTCCTGTTACTGTTAAACAAACGCTTGATTTCTCTCCCCTTCTCTCTCTCTCTCTCTCTCTGTCTCTGTCTCTCTCCCTCTCTCCCTGTCTCTCTCTACCCTTCTCTCTCCCTCTACCCTTCTATCTCTCTCTCTCTCTCTCTCTCTCTCTCTCTCTCTCTCTCTCTCTCTCTCTCTCTCTCTACCTCTCTACCTCTCTACCTCTCTCTCTCTCTCTCTCTCTCTCTCTCTCTCTCTCTCTCTCTACCCTTCTCTCTCTCTATCATTCCCTACCTAAAGGATGCCGTATCGGCCGCCACAGACGAGGAGCGACTCATCAAGATCCATGACGTCATCCAGCAGCTGCCCCCGCCGCATTACAGGTCCGGTGAAGAGTCACAGCCCCACCCGGTGGCCGCTTGAGGATATGCATGCCCAGGGTGTACACCCCAGAGTAAACCGTGCTAATCGTTGATTGGTGTTTGATGTGCGCAGGACGCTGGAGTTCCTCATGAGACACCTGTCGCACCTGGCCACGTTCAGCTACATCACCAACATGCACAGCAAGAACCTGGCCATCGTGTGGGCACCCAACCTGCTGAGGTGGGGGGCGAGCACACTGTGTTTCTGGTGATATTCCTCCTTCTCCATGGCGTCTTTATTCCATGTGATATTTAGGGTAGAAGTGGTTAGGGTCTTACTCTGTCCCTAAAAGTGCTGTTTTTTGGTTCCCAACATCCGCAGACTAACCTGAACGAATCCTTGAGCAAGGAGCCTAACCCGCATCTGCTCCACAGTGACGTGACTCTGAATCACACATTCACTGCTTGCCACTTTTGCCTTTTATTACTCTGAATTACTATACAGTAATTAGTGGGATTACCTTTTAGGATAGCAGGACAGTGAAAAGAGACAGGAAAGTGGGTCGGAAGAGAGATGGAATCACTTCTAGCTTCGGAAAGGCTTCAAACCTTATTTAGAACAAGTCGTATTGACTCATTTGCCGCCCACTCTAGCAATGTTTTAAAGTAACGTGTATCTTCTTTTCTTTGACCTTTGCCCATCCACCCCCCTGCCGCCTCTCGCCTCTCGCTCCTCCCCCAGGTCGAAGCAGATCGAGTCGGCCTGCTTCAGTGGCACGGCGGCCTTCATGGAGGTGCGCATCCAGTCGGTGGTGGTGGAGTTCATCCTCAACCACACCGACGTGCTCTTCAGCGCCAAGCTCAGCTCCCTTATACGGGAGGGCGCAGGTGTGTGTGTGTTAGTGTGTGTCTGTGTGTGTCGTGGCAGCAGCTGTCCCCTTTTAGGTGTAGTTCTGGTGGTTTATAGAAGACATAGTTTCCGAAGCTGTTTGGATTTGTTAAAAGGCAGTACATTCCTGTGGACTTAAAGACTAAAGAAAAGGGTAACAACAAATGTTACCAAATACATCTGTGATTATTCAACGATAGCCTGCTACATCTTCTCCCACTTGCTTTTAATAGTCAGCTTTGGTTGGTTTGCTGGTATTCATTACAAACACCCAATAACGCATTTATTATATTATGTTTTCCCAGCAAGCGGCCTTTCTAAAATGTTTTTTCATTCACTGGGTTTTGTTGGGACGTTTCATTTTTAGACGGGGGGAATAGCATTTACGTTACGACTGTTGACTACACTAAAGGTAAATGTCAAATGTAAAGTAGAGCTTAGGGGAGAATGAAAAGGTTCCCGGAACAGAAACCTGACCCTGCCCTCCCTCCGCCCCCAGGCCACAACTCGCTGTCGCGGCCCAAGTCTCTGCTGGTGTCCTCTCCCTCCACCAAGCTGCTCACCCTGGAGGAGGCCCAGGCCCGCACGCAGGCCCAGATCAACTCCCCCGTCACTGAGGACAGCAAGTACATCGAGGTGGGCGAGGGGCCCGCCGCCCTGCAGGGCAAGTTCCACACAGTCATCGAGTTTCCCACCGAGAGGTACGTAACCCCCCCCCCCTTCACCTTTTCACCTCACCCCAAGCAGGTGTGCAGAGTGAGACTGCATGAGTCTGAAAGGGAATTTTACCTAAGGGTTCGGCAACTAGGTCAGAACATTGCATTCGGCAAGTTGTGCTTTTGCATTTCTTTCTGGGATTGAAATGGTCCTGCATGACTACATGACCTGCTTTTATTCAACCCACTAGAATTTTGTATTTATTTCTCTCTCTCCTCACGATCCGGCAAATGACCAATCGCTTGTGTTTTCACACTTACAGTGTGAAAACACAAGCACTGCACACTCCGCAACGCCAAGCAGCAGAGTTGAATGCCGACGTGGCTAATGCCAGCCGTGCCAATCAATGCTTCCCATTATATTTGTCTATAATGTCTACTGTCAGTCTCTGGAAAAAAAAAAGTCATAGGCTTAAATCGCCTCTGCAAAGTACCTAGTATATAGTGAACCCATGGATCATGTTTGAGCAGACGTATATCTAACCCGACTGTCTCCCTCCCGGCTCCCAGGAAGAGGCCTCCGGTCAAGGCCAAGAAGTCCCCGGTGGGCAGCTGGCGGTCCTTCTTCAACCTGGGGAAGTCGTCCTCCATGTCCAAACGCAAGCTGCAAAGGAACCCCAGCGAGCCCAGCGAGCTCAAAGCCATGGCCCTAGCCGGTGAGAGGAGAGGAATGTGTATCCTAGAATGTGAATATTTGCTGCTACCGATAGAACAACAAACGGCATCAGTTGAAGGGCTTCGCCTGCTATCCTGAATTTAATCATTGCTTTACATCAATTCCAGACTTAATAAATCCATTATTATTGATTCGAACTCTTGTCAATTTGGGATTATATAACGACTACATCCTGGCACCTATGGCATTACTAGCCATCCGTTAAATTGCCTGTTTGAGGCTCTAGGGGAGAGCTGCTCAATGTCCTCTGAGCATTAGCCTGTGTAAGCCCCGCAGAGTTTAATTATGAAAAACGGCTCCATGAATAGACCTGACACTGGGCCAAGAGCGAGAGGACAATGTCCCTTTCAGTAGTCGCAGTCAGAGGGAATACTTATTAAATGCGTTACATATATTATAAGTATCTCCGGTCCATCTCTGTGATGTCGTTGTAACACCTTTCTCCCCCCCCCCCCCTCGCTGTGCTCCAGGTGGGAGAGGAGACACGGCAACGCTGAGATCGGCCAAGAGTGAAGAGTCCCTGACGTCCCTGCACAACGTCCAGGGTAACGACCCATAAATCTCTCTGTCTCGGTACCCTTATAGCCTTAAGCCCACTGGATCCTGTCCAGTGGTTCAGTTCATGTCGAGGGTGTCGACACCCACATCCCTCCCAGAGCCCAGACTGAGCCGTTGCCTCTGCCCCTCTTCCCAGGAGAGTCCAAGGCCTACCGTCCGCGGCGGCCCCGCTCCAGCAGTGACGCCCTCTCCCCCTCCTTCGCCAACGAGCTCCTGGACGGCGGCCACCACCCACACCACCACCGCCGCGGGCGCCAGTCCGACTCCTACGACAACCTGGACGCGGCGGCGGCGGCGGCGGCTGGCGGCGGCGGGAGCGACGGGGACGACGGCCCCATCCGCGTGCCGGCCCTCATCTCGCCGCCCCGCTGCTCGGCCGCCTCGGGCGCCAACGGCGGCGAGGACGTGGACCTCAGCCCGCCCGACATGGGCGTGGCCTCGCTGGACTTTGACCCCATGTCCTTCCAGTGCAGCGGCCCCGACACGTCCTACGCCTTCCCCCTGGACGAGACGACGGGCGCGGCCGGAGGGGAGGGACTCTGCTTCAGGACCCCGGGCTCGGGCAGCGTCTCGTCCGTCGCCGACGAGGCCCTCTCGCCGTTCCCCCTGGGGCCCCTCAACTTCCTGCTGCCGCCCGCTGAGCCCGGACGCACGGCCGGAGAGAAGGCGGGCGGCAAGAGGATGATGACGACGTCGTACTCGTACACGGACAAACCCACGCAGGCCGTCTCGCCCATCAAATGCGGGAAGTCAGCCAGCGCGGACTGGCTGTCCGCCTCGGATCTCTTCCCCACAGAGCTGTCGCCGGGCGGGGAGGCCAGCCTCAGCCAGGCCTTCCAGCTGGAGCTGCAGGGCAAACTTGCCACGGCCGACAGCCGGGAGTCGAAACTCAAAGGGAGCTCGGAGCCACCGCAGAACGGCGCCGCGAAAGAGCACCAAGGTAGGTGGAGTGAACGCCACCGCCAACACACACAAACACACACATAATCATACCACACACGAGAATGTTTCTGTTATATTCCTTTATGTATGGTGCTCACTCTGGCATTTAACAATGCATGCCTGTCTTCTTGTAGGTTTAGCTCCACAGGTTTATGCTTCTTACTCCTTGCATGGAATTCAGTTGAGCGACGTCTTGTCGCACGATGCCTGAGCACCGTGCCTAACGCTTCCTTCTCTTTCCTGCTCCCGAAGAGCCTGCATGCGTTCCGTCTCCCACCTCGTCTTTTTCTTCAGTTTCTCTCTCTCTCTCTCTCGCTCTCTCTCTCGCTCTCGCTCTCTCTCTCTCTCTCTCTCTCGCTCTCGCTCTCGCTCTCGCTCTCTCTCTCTCTCGCTCTCGCTCTCTCTCTCTCTCTCTCTCTCTCTCTATACAACCACAGTTCCCCCTGTTTGTTTATTTGTCCCTACCCCCCTAGGAGCCATAGCACTGGACACTTCAAAGGACCCCTCCCCAGCCCCTCCTCCTGCTCTCGCCCCTGCAGCCCAGCACTCCGCCCCTCCCCCTCCCCCACCCAAGACCTCCGCCCGCATGCTGGCCCTGGTCCTGGCCGAATCGGCCCAGCAAGCCTGCGTTCAGGTCCAGAGCGAGCCCACCGAGCCCCCCGCCGCGCTGGAGGCCGCGCCCTCCTGTCCCGTGGCCCCCCAGCCCAAGCCTCGCTCGGTCAGGGAGGGCCCCTCAGACGGAAGCTCCACAAAACCTAAAGTCGACGGCCGTCCATTCGGGGGGGGGCCCGCCGCCGCCGCCGCAGGACCCCCTCTGCACGCGCCCGGACCCTCCACCCGGCCGCACGCCCGCCAGCGAGCCTTCGCCAGCAGCGACCCTGGAGACGGGCTCCAGTGTACACACCACAGCTCTTCCCGCTCCTCTGAACCAGGGCCCCCTCTTAGCCGGCTCCACCAGCCAGGGGCCCCTCGGCCAGAGGAGCCCAGAGAGGCAGCAGAGGCAGCCCCGCGGCGCCGCGCCGCTACCGGCTAGCACCAGCACGTCTTCCACCGTCTCGGGTCCCGGCAGCACGGCCCGCTGCCAGGGGGCCGCTGCCGGGCCACAGCCGGCTCCTGAGGTACGGCTGCTGGCTCCGTCTTTGGGCAAAGAGGAACCCTGAGTGGCTTTTCATTGATTAACTCTGAGCTGCGGCAACTTCTTGTGAAAAGTAGTTAGGTATTTCTAATGTTTCAGGGTTTTATTTAAGTAAAATAATAGTACAATTTTAGATACATGTTGACATAGATCTATGTTTTACATAGACTAGTAAAACATTCATTGATTCGAAAAAAGCCTTTACCTACAATACATAAACACAGAGAAAGTACACATATTCACATTCACAAGTGTTTCTTTATATTTTTCTTCCCCAGGTCAAGTTAAGAGAGAATGTGCCGCCCCCAACCCTTCCGAAGCCCACAGAGCGCCACTCGCTGATGGCCCACCAGCCCAAGCCGGTGGCCGTCTCCCTGTCCCAGCATCCACCACAACCCCAGCCCCAGCCCTCCACTCAGCCCACACCTCCAGCCCAGCCGGACACCCAGCCCCAGACAGCACCCCATCCAGCTTTACAACCAGCACTCCAGACAGCACTCCAGACAGCACCCCAAACAGCACCCCAAGCAGCCCCCCAAACAGCACCCCATACAGCAACCCCGCTCGCACCCCAGACAGCTTCACAGCCAGCGCCCAGGACGAAAGGGCCTGTGCCCCAGACCGTGCCCCAGACGAACCAGGCCGCACCCCAGACCGCCCCCCACACTGCCCCCCACACTGCCCCCCACACCGCCCCCAACACTGGGCCCCACACCGCCCCCCAGACCGCCCCCCACACCGCCCCCAACACTGGGCCCCACACCGCCCCCCAGACCGCCCCCCACACCGCCCCCAACACTGGGCCCCACACCGCCCCCCACACCGCCCCCAACACTGGGCCCCACACCGCCCCCCACACCGCCCCCCACACCGCGCCCCTTCCCCAGTCTTACGGCCCCGCCCCGCCCCGGCCACAAGTGGCCCAGCTGGCCCAACCTCAGTCGCAGGCCAAGGTGAGCGCCCGCGTGGCTCCCACCACAGCGGAGACGACAGAGAAGCCGTGGGAGGCCATCGAGCCAACGCAGCCCCCCCGCGGGGCCCCCGAGACGCCGCAGCCTCTGTCCAGGGAGCCCCCCGGCCCCACGCCCCCGGCCCCGCCCGTCCGCACCATGGAGAGCAAGCTGGCGGCCGCCGCCCTCAGCCACAGCGAGGGGTCCATGCCCAGCGCCCACCCCGACGACACCCCCCACTACGGCCCGCCGTCCCCCCGCAAGTCCAACAACCACCAGCCGGCCTACCTGTACCACACCCAGGGGGAGGCAGTCTCGCTGGAGCCCCCCGGACCGGCCTACTACCACCACCAGCACGGCAGTATCCCCGTGGGCCCCCCCGCCCCGGCGCAGCACCACTACCGGCCCGACGTCGTGCCGCCGCCGCCGGCCCCCCACCACTCCTACGTCTCCAAGTCGGAGCCCCACATAGCGTACCGGGCCCACATGGACGGGCGCTACAGCACCCTGGGCCCCAGGTCCACCCACCACTCCATCAAGTCCCGGAGCAACCACACCCGCAGCATGTACATCTCCCCCGGGCACCTGGTCCAGGGCCAGGGCTACGTCTCTGCCGACCGGATCCCCGGGTACCCCACCATCCGCAGGGTGCACTCCATGCACGTGCCCTCCGCCATCCGCACGGTGCCCGTCCTGCGCACCGAGGTCCCTCCCGACGACGAGCTGTTCTTCTACCACCGGGCGGGCTTCCCCTGCAAGGCCTTCCAGCAGCAGCAGCAGCAGGCCGCGCAGCAGCAAGCCGCACAGCAACAGGCCGCGCAGCAACAGGCCGCGCAGCACCAGGCCGCGCAGCAACAGGCCGCCGCCCAGCAGCAGGCCTCGCAGGCCGACTACCACGTCACCCAGCTGCAGCCTTACTTTGAGAACGGCCGGGTGCAGTACCGCTACAGCCCCTACTCGGGCTCCAGCCCACTGGAGGCGCCGTTCTACGACGTGGACCCCTACGGCAGCATCCGCCTCCGACACGTCCACTCATACGGCAGCCGGGAGCTGGGGGGCACGCTGGGCCGCCACTCGGGGAGCAAGGCCAGCGGCTACCACTACCTCTCCCGCCACGGCATCCCGCCGGGCAAGGAGCACAGCTTCGTCAGCAGGGACATGCCCCCCGGCCACGGCCCCAAGGGGGGGCCCGTCTACCTGTCCTGGGACCCCGAGGAGTGCGAGCGGCTCCGCATGCACTCCATCCGCAGGGAGAGCCGGGCCCGGCAGAAGATGAAGGGGCCCGTGCTGTCCCAGTACGACAATGTGGGCGTGTACCCGGCGCCGGACCCCTCGGGCTACGACAGCCTGCACCTCCGCAGCAAGTCGGACCCCGGGAAGGCGGCGCAGATGGCGGCGGCGGCGGAGGCCAAGGAGGGCCGACACCCCCAGCCCAGGAGCCTGGCACCGGACGCAGACGTCCTGATGTACGTTGAGACCTGCCGGCCCGACGGCCCGACCAATCAGGGCGACTCCAGAAGGTGCCAGTCGTCCAACTCCCTGTCCGCCTCCTCTAGCCACAGCCTCTCGGCACCGCACGACGCCAAACACCAGCACGGCGCCGACGAGCTCTGCGGGGGATCCGGCCGCTCCAAACACTGGCAGCAGGAGCACCCCAACAAGAGGGGATTTGTGCCCCGCTACGAACGCCCCGAGGCCGACCGCCACCAGGCCAAGGCCCCCAGCGGTGGCTACCACGGCACCGAGGAGCCGGCCTGGAGGGAGCAGCCGGCGCGCTCCAAGCCCGAGCGCTCTCACAGCATGAGGGACCCGCCACCGCTCCACGCCCCGGCTCAGCCAGATGCCGAGCAGGACTACTCCTACCACAAGCGCGGCGGCAAGGCGGCCCCCTCGCACTATGACAACTTGGACGACTACCACCAAGTACCTCAGCCACAGGCGCCCGTCCAGAAGCGCGGGCTGGGCCACGGCACCTTCCCTACTCCCGCATTCACCGCGGTCCACAGCAACAGAGCCTACACCACGGCTCTGGGCCAAGGTGCCTTCCTCCAGGCGGAGCTGGCCATCGCACGGCCGGAGACCGAAATATGTACAGAATAGGAGAGACCCCTTTTCTTTTGTGTTTGGCAGGGATGTCGAAATTAACTTATGCCGCGTAGAAGAAAAGCTGACATTGAACAGCCTCTGCAGGACAGGGGACTGTCATATGACCATTATTTTTGTTGGCCCGTATTTTTAATGAATTGTAATTAAAACCTTAAAAAATTGACTTTTTACAGAAAGTATGAAATGTACCGGAAAGTGTCTATTGTCCAGCCGGTCATGTTGTGGTGATGATTTGGACAATATTCTTAAATATATATAAATATATAAAAATATATATATAAATATATATATATATATATATATATATATATATATTACACTAAAGACAATGTGGTACATTAAACAAGACACTGCAGAGATGTTGGACAAACAGCCTATATCAATAGAAGACTAGCAAAAGGTTTTATGTTCATTTTTTTCATTATTTTTTCTAGACTAGGCGCTGGGTACAAGCATTAACTGGGATTAAGGTTTTGCATTTTAGAAATGCATGTAATCTTGGTCTATTACAGGACAATTCTGTGTACTTCCCTCTCCATCGCGCACGTCTGGATGTGACAGCACAAGTCAGTGTGGGAGGAGGCCCGTTAGTCAGCAGGCCCCGCGCTGTGCGCCCCAACCCCTTCCGGCCTCAGTATAATCAGCCCAATGAGATGGTTGAGATACACTGTGTCCGTAAAGTTTTCAAACATTGAGGGGGAACTGGGGAGGGCAGAGTATGAAAGATTGACGATCAAGCAAATATAGTGTTTATTAATGTCTTTGCTCTATGTGTGACTGTGCCATTTTTATGTACATTTGCTATAGAGAAGAAATATACAGAAAAATTGGAATTGCTGAAATTCTAATTTATGTTGATTTTTCTTTTGGTTCTTGTTTGTTCTACATTGTACGAGGGACCAAGCAGTTTGTGAACGGACTGGTTGGAGTACTCACTTGCACAGGATTAGGAGGAAGCTGAATGAGTGAATGGCTGTTGATGATATTAGTTGTGTAAAAGATTATATTTCCTTCTCTTTTTTCATCCATTTCGAAGAATATACGTGAACTGGAATAACTGAATAAAGTAACCCTAAAACAAAGTCTTCTCAAACAAGGCGATAAATAACGCTTTGCCAACTTTCTTTTGTTAATAACTTGAGACCTTACGTTGCTACCACTTAAACCCCTTTATACCCCCCTTATATTACAAGCAATTAAAAACTGATGGTTAATCCACAAGTAGATTCTGGTGTAACATTTAACCTAAATATTTGTCAAATCCTGTTTGTTAACACTTGGGCTATAAACTCTAGAGATTATTCCATTTTATGTACAATGATTTCTTGACAAAAATATTAATCATTTAATCATTGTTTTTATAGTAAGATGGGGCTGAGCATTTTCAGAATTGCATTTTCTGGTTTGCTCTAAATTCTAGTTATTGGTGGCCCCAGTTTTTCTTTTTACAAAGTTCCCTTGTTTGCTTCAGTCAGCCAACATTGACTATTAACCTAAATACACCTGTAACCCTTGTCCAGATGAGGCTCTCAAAGTTAAGAAGCGCTGTTTACTTGAATGTAAAGCACCCATATTTGAAAATTGAGTTTTCTAAAAAAGGTATATGATAAAGAAACATTAAAATCTGTTCTTAAACGGGTCTATTAATGTTTTCTTCAAAGATAATGCCAACCTGAAGATTTTAAGGTCCCAGAATTTATATTTAAACAAATGTCTAATTGATGTGAACATCAGTTTGGGTTTTTGTTCCAGCAGTATTCCCTTCCCCATGTGTAAATACCTTTGCTAACAGACAGGTCTCAGCCTGTTTCATGAGGACAATAGAACAGCCTTCCGTAAGCACATATTGAGTTCCTGCTTGTTATACAATTTAATTTGACAGGAATAGGAGATATATATTAATCATGCAATACTTCAGAGATGCCTTTTCAACTACGTATCGTTATATGCCTCAAATGTTTGCGTGTTTCAAGCATATTGCCATATCTATAAATATCAATATTTCCACCCTACACTACTGTTGAACCAAAACATTTGTGTCAAATAAAGAGTATTTTATAATATACATTTACCATATATTATAAGATCACTTTTATTAAATGTGCAAGAATAAGTTGTGTTTTATTGCAATAACAAAAACGTTAATCGGCATTGGCAATGAAACGCTAGCCAGGCATAGCCTGACAAATTGCAATCTACAACTAGAAAATGTATTTCCTGCAGAATATGGGGTGAGAGCTGTAGTGCAAAGTGAGATTGAAGGTATGTTTCCATAAGTGTCAAAGTGTAAATGTCTAAATGGAGCAAACAATGTAAACATGCACACCATTTAAGAAATGTAAAATGATTGAAGCAAAATAAGTAAATGGATAAAGTTATAAAGTTTGAATACATTTGAGATAAAATATAGAATAGCTGAGCTGATAACGTTTGAAATGGTTAAATCAAGTCAGTATTACACTCTGGTGTGTGTGTGTGTGTGTGTGTGTGTGTGTGTGGGGGGGGGGGGGGTAATATAGGAAAAGTGTGTTATTGACGTTTCTTTCTTTGATTCTTTCCAATCGAGTTAATCGTGATAAGCTCACAAAATGATAAGCCTTGTACCGTTGGACCCCTCGTGGTCTCAGCTTTCATATGACATCGTTTGTGTAGATAGCATGACGTGAAAAATATAGTTTTTAAGCAGGTTAGCATTAAGCTCCTACCAAATTGGCCGTTTGAAGGTGAGAGCGTGAACGCAGCCTGACATTGCCAGACCAATTCGCAAATCAATCATGAGCTCGCTGATTCGACCCCCTTTCGAAGAGGTCGAAAGGGGCTTCCATCCATAACCAATCTCATCTGTGTTTCTTGTCCTGCGAACTTGTTGACAGTTTATCAAAGAACCAACCTTCTTGGTGGTACTGCAACCATGTCTCTAAATTTCTCTAGTTAATATGATTCAATCAGACCATATCGTCTCTTTGAGACGTGGTTTGAGAATATACATGCCTGCTGGACTGGATATAACGCTGAACTCTGACTCGTTTTAGTGTGGATAAAGCTCTGTAGGCTGGCAGGCAGGTCCTAACAAGACTATTACATGAAGAAACATTGACACGTTTATGAACCAACTAACCTCTGTTCTCATAAGACTGAGTAGGCCAATAACAAAGAGCATTCTGGAGACACAGATGTTCATGTACTGCATATTAATAAACTATTATACAAATCAACGTGTGTGTGTGTGTGTGTGTGTGTGTGTGTGTGTGTGTGTGTGTGTGTGTGTGTGTGTGTGTGTGTGTGTGTGTGTGTGTGTGTGTGTGTGTGTGTAAAGGACAGTTGGAGGCGATCTGAAAGTGGCATAATAATCTTGATATACAGCGAAACATTCGCTGAATAATTATATTAGCGAGGGTTTGAACAACTTGGACCTTTCTCCGAATAAATGGTGTAAACGCCCTGATTTGAATTTAATTGGATCTAAATTGTTGTAGTATTTCATATTGGTTTGTGCACAAGTCCTCATAATTCATAAAGTCAAGTCACGTTTTGAACGTCAGTTCAATAACCAACAAATGACGTTTCGATCTATAAAATCGGATTAACGAAACATTAGAAATTAAAGCAGTCACATATTCAACTGATGTTGAGTTCGACGTGTTGCAACGCTCAGATATATAAAGCGAATTAATAATATTTTGTACAGCACTGCTCACACGTATCGTTTAGTCCGGACCAACAACACAGAGTACAATTATATATAAAGCGAATTAATAATATTTTGTATCGCACTACCCCCGTCCGGACCAACAACACAAAGTACACTGAGCAGCGAAACCAACCAGAGGTGTGTATGTACCATTGACCGCGGTGCATTGTGGGAGCCAGATGATTGACACGGTCGCCATGTTCCTCCATTGTGTGAGAGAGATAGTAAACACTACCACTGCTACACAACCATAACACGTATATCCCTGCGCTAAAAACCTTCATATTCACCCCGGTAAGTTGGATCCTGTTCCGATTTTTTCTCACTAAACCACAAGTAACGTTCTTATATTACAAGTTTATACTTAATAAAGACATTATTAGCGCGAAATAGGCTTTTATTTCGACGCTGGAAAAAGGAAGAATCTCGTTCCGCGATGGCAGGGAAAGGCTTTCTACTTCCACTGAGAAATGTCCGCTCCACTTTCATGTCCACTTTGGCTTCGCGGTTTTGCGTCTAATATCATTATTTCCGATTTGGTTTATTAGTTGTATTGTAGGTACACTTGTCTTCTATGGGGTCCTGATAATCGCATGTTTACACATTGTCCTGTTTTGTTAAAAATTTTGAAAGTTTATGTCCCGCTCTTTGCCTGTATATTGGTAGGTTCGCTCGATTCCTCCTACATTTCATCCGCGGCCATAATCGTGTTCAAGGGGGCGGTGTTTCGCGTGGTGAGCCCGCCCTTTAGCGCTGCAGACTATGACCTCATTGGTCCGCGAATAGCTTTTAGTTCTCTGGATTGGTTGATTTTCACCGATGATTGATGGATATGAGTGTCGCACACGTCCGTGGATGCATTGGCGGAGGCTCTGAACAGCTGCCCGACCGTCTGACCCAGACCGTGAAGAAGGTTCCCAAGGTGAACCCCGTTTGAGGCGTCGCACAATTCACATCGTTTGTGATGAAACAGAAAGAAATTAATACGTTTTTTTTGTAAACAAACAGCCTAAACCATAGTAAGTATAAATTTGCCAAGTAGCCTGACATTTTCAGTTTCTATATTACAAGTCAAATGTTAATAAAAATGGGGAAGTGGGAAGTGCTGCTATTATGAAAAACCGAAGGCACTTTAGATTAAATAAACAGAATTAAATTACATTTTATTTGTATAGCCCTTAATCACCATTACCGTCTCAAAGGGCTTAACAGGCCAAATATTTATGACACCCCCCTTCACCCAAGCCCCCACAAGGGCAAGAAAAAAAAGAAAAACAAACTTAATTATTTTTTGTGTTCTCAGGTGATAAGTCAGCGACATGGCCCGTACCAAGCAGACCGCTCGTAAGTCCACTGGAGGAAAGGCTCCACGTAAGCAGCTGGCCACCAAGGCGGCCCGTAAGAGCGCCCCCTCCACCGGCGGCGTCAAGAAGCCCCATCGTTACAGGTGAAGCCCCTGCTCCCTCCTCAGCTCTGGCCCCGTCCTCTGCTCAGGTTCAGCCCCTCCTCTCTGCTTGGGTCTAGCCCCTGCTCTCTAAGGTGTGGGTTCACGTCCATAGAGATTAATTACAGTTGTTTGGTGAATGCAAATATGTTTTAGAATGGGTGGGTTAGCCCACTGAGAATCAGACCCCTAACCCTGGCTGTGTTATTGCCTTGCGCAGCCAGTTGAGCTCTACTGGCCCATGTATATTAATGATGTGTTCTAGTTTATAAATGAAACTTTAAAAAACATGTTTATCATCCAGTCAACAGAAAAGTAAGAAAGAATATTCACACAGAATTTCACAATATGAAATTCTGGCTCCTCCTCATTTAGTTTGTTTGAAGCTCTGTATTCAAAATGGCTCCTCCTTCGTCCTAAGGCCAAATGCTTGTCCACTCGACCAATCTGCCATCCCATTAAGACCTCTCACCGTCTCCCTTCTCGTTTGCGTGCTTGTTTCAGGCCCGGCACCGTGGCCCTGCGTGAGATCCGTCGCTACCAGAAGTCCACCGAGCTGCTGATCCGCAAGCTGCCCTTCCAGCGCCTGGTGAGGGAGATCGCCCAGGACTTCAAGACCGACCTGCGCTTCCAGAGCGCAGCCATCGGGGCCCTGCAGGTACGATCACCTCCGCTTGGTTACAAGCGCTGGCCTGATGTTGGAGTCAAACCACAGGGACTCGTAAAGCGTGGTGATAGTTGTATCTTTGATGCTATTGTCATGAAATGAAGATTCAAGTTGTGTAAGCTGAATTAAACACAAGGACAAGCTATGCCCTTGGAATGATCGAAAATAGGAGGTTGGAAAGTGAGTTAGGAAAGCTATTTTTAGTCTTGTTTCATACTTTTAATTCCCATATGCCTCAGTGAAACAACAAGCAGGTAGACTGTTTAGAATGGTATTCTAAGTTCATAAGCATAACGTGACATAAATTAATATTGTGTAAAACCCCCAAGGTCATCGTGATCATACTTTTTCCTGTATCACCCAGCCCTACAGAGGTTTACCCTTACCAAATGTTAACGTGAACAAAACAATGAATAATTAGCAGCAACAGGAATAACCTGATTTCCTCCCCCCCCCCCCACCCTTTCTCCTGGCAGGAGGCCAGCGAGGCCTACCTGGTGGGTCTGTTCGAGGACACCAACCTGTGCGCCATCCACGCCAAGCGTGTCACGATCATGCCCAAAGACATCCAGCTGGCCCGCCGTATCCGCGGGGAGCGCGCCTAGAAGGGCATCGCGCCGCACAGCTTTTTTTATTTCAATGTTCTACCTTATACTCTTATGTTTTTATTTTTTATAACCCCCCCCCCCCCCCTTTCCTGTTCCCATCCGTCCGTCCCCCTGCTTGCTTGTTAGACGTTAGCGGCATCATAATAACCGAGACATAGAGATAACTTCAGTTCACACGTCAGCACTTCATCTGCGCCAATTTTCTTCTTTTTTTTTTCTTTTTTTTTTTTAAGGGTACCCATTTGTGCAGGTGCTGGGTTTCGCCGGTCACACACACACACACACACACACACACACACACGTACACACACACCTTGCTCATCCCTCTAGGTTGAGCCGCCAAGCGGGACGCCTCCCAACCAGCGTGTGGAGGCCGAGGCCATAAGAGGGGGGTCCGGTGAGGGGCAGGGGGGCTGGTCTGCTTAAGGGGAGCGGCAACTTCCACAGCAGGGTGCTACTTGAACTGGCCCCCGGCTCTGTGTGGGTCACTCCCTCTCCGCTGCTCTAAACGGCCTGCTCTAGTGCTCTCAAACGCCAACCAAGGCGTGCCCCCTGGGCTCTTGTCATCCGGCGCAGGTATGGGGAAGTGTGTGTGTGTGTGTGTGTTTGTGTTTGAGCTCTGACCTGACAAACCAGTTATTCTCAGCGCTCCCGTCTTATTTACTAAATCACAATATTGATATTTGTTGTGAATCAAGGTGTGTTTTTTATTTTGCGTAATGAAACATCTCTTCTTTTTAACTTCTGGAATCAGCAGAATATGAGGGGACATCGTGAACATATGGGGTTTAGGTTTTGGTTTTTCAATTTTTTTGTAGTAACTAAGGAAAGGCTTGTTCTTTCCCGAGATAATGTCTATGGTCGGCCACAGGGCGGTGACAGTTTACCAGCTCCCATTCACATTTTCACTGTTCATCTGTCGGTGCGCGTTGTGATACTCTCTTCTCTCTTGTTATCTTGGTAGATAGGTGGTAGACATGTAATGACAGTATGCATTGAAATTGTAGCAAGATTTATTCTCTGCATGTATAGATTTGGTGTGTGTGTCTCATGTAGGTTTGACCGTAGATTCTTTCGATTTCTTAAATTTGGGATAAAAACAATATAACCTCAATTGTTTTTTCTTTCTTGTTTTCTTATTACTCAAGATTTTCAGAAGTATAAATAAACGGATATTTGTATTTTCCAAATTTCTCATATTATTGTGGTAATAAATAGATGTTACATAAAGAAGCGTGTTGGGTGTCTTATTTGTTGTGCCTTTTCTGCGCTGTTTTGTACTTTACACAAACAGTCCACAAGGGGGTACCATTGAACAAATAAGCAGCTAGGCCTCGTGTCCATACAAATACCTTTTACTATTTGTGATAAAGTCGATAAGGGACAACAATTATTCAAAGTTTTAATTATGTGTGTAAAATAAGGTTTGGAGCATGTCTATTTGAGGGAGTGTTTGTGTGGATGATGGCTGGGTTAAGCAGCCTCACCTGGCCCGAGCCAGACTGATGGGTGAGGCTGAACACCAGCCATCACCAGACACATTCGAGAGAGATCCAAGGTATTGTTGGCTACAAACTTCAAGGTAAAAAATGGCTTTAAACGTCCCCAGCCTGTGTCCTTGTCTGAGCCTTAAAGTCCCTTAGGTTGAGTAGTGCAGCAACCTAGGTGGCGTGTAGCCATTATCAACAAACCATTATGTTACAGTTTTTCTCAGTCGCTTGGGTTCATTTCTCAGATCAGAATTGAAATTCTCAAAACTACCTGTTCAACCTTCACATCAGTGTGTCACTTGTGCACATGAAAAAAACAGTTTCTCATTTATTTGAACACGTTGCAAATGCTTTGGTACATCCATGCACATGATTATGTACAATTCTCTGCTCTTTCCTACATTATCAATTGCTTACATCATGTTGATCAAAATGTATTGTAATGGTCTCAATGGAATAGTCTCACCCCCAGAACATTTAGGTATTAGTTCATTGCATAAGTCTTTACATGCAAAATGGTTGAACAAGTTGTCATAATATGTGAAGCATATTTCTCTCATTTCTATACACTGGCATTAGACTTTTTTGTTATTTTTTCTAAATCTGTCCTGAATTGGTAAATTGCTACCAGGTGAATCTTGACTTTCTCTAAAGAAGGGAAATGTGTGAAGTGTTAGATCAACCAACGATCAACCAATAGCTCAAAGGTGCCTCATGAACCATGAACTGGCAAGTATATATATAGCTGGAGCACAACACAATGTTACAGTAAATTGTCTGAGAATTTGTGGCCCAAGAGACAGGAACGTCAGGAGTTGTAGGATGACTGCACTGTAATTCCGACAGCAATGCATGTACAGTTTACCCTAAGGAGATTTGCCTATGTTCACATTCTTCTAGCAATGACATGCTCTGTCAACAAATTACAGTGCAAACAGTCAAAGCGTAAATGTGAATCTTGTCCAGTCTCTTGCAATCAATCTCCCACATACAATAAGGTGTAACTTACAATTTACAATAATGTCTTCAAAACTTTAGCCATAGTTTACATCAGAACATCCCTCCAGAGTACACTGTTATATTGACAACATGACTAAGCAATTTGACTGTCTTATCCGTAGACAATGACACAAGGACTCATCATTGAAACAGATATTTACTTTTGAGAGATGAACTAAGGATTTTGAGCAAGAGACTGGCTTTTGCATGTAATCCATGGTGTTTTGCTATTTGAACACATTATTTTGAGAAATGCACTTACTGCTTTGCAAATTTCAATTCTGATCTGAGAAATGTACCAAAGCGACTGAGAAAAACTGTAAGGAAACATATTTGGTCCCAACGCCACCTGAAGCCCATTGCTAACGGCAACATTTGAAAGAAAGTTAAAGGTTGTATAGGTGATTTGCTTTTTTGGCCATTTTTGCAAAATTACTTGAAATCCTTATCATAACCCGCTTACAGCCACTGAGTTAGAAGTACTGACATGAAAATTAAACAAGTCAATCATCTGTGGAACGGGCAGGGCTCGAAAAACTCCAGCCAATCATTTCCATTGCCACCGAGTTGCATTGGACAGTAAGTACGTCAATCAAACGGTCGTACTGCACTCCCCCTCCCCCGCGCCCCGCGCGCGACCCCTTCGTGCAGTACTCGTGACCCAGAGCTCGTGACCCAGAGCAAGCTCCTGTTTGTTGTTATCCTGCGGTAGCTACTGGAACTAGTTAATCCACATTTGGACCTAGCAGTAGAAGACAATTTCCATGGCAGACAAGACGCCACCATCCCCACCACCACCACCACCACCAGCAAAGAGAAGGAAAACTCTTTTTCAGAGAGTAATTGATAATAAAAACGCTGAAAGAGAAAAACTGAAATCAAGAATAATCCTAGGCGCTGCTTTCGAACGTTGGCGGCAACTGAAGGACGAGAAGGGTCTAAAAACCGATGCTTGTGTGGCGGTTGACCTAGTTTCAAAGTTTATACCGTTTATACTCGGTAATACCGGTGTGGAGACGAGTGTATTACTCGGTGTGAAAATGTCCACACCGCGGCAACCCTAGTGAAAACCAGGACTTCCAATACAATTATATGAAACAAACATACATTTTCTAAAAATAGTAATGATTTATGTGACCGTTTAATGTTTATAACATCTGGTCCAACCATTGCAGCGAGAACGTATTCTCAGCAGGGGGTGCAGGGAAAAAAAAAAACTCAGCCTGCACTAGACTCGCAACTCGTTACATTGATAAAAAAAGATGTATAGCAGCGCAGCTCAATTACACCAGTGCATGCGCGGACAGTTGAAAATCGATCGTTCACATCCAGCTGCTCACAGAACAAGTTTAGCGCACCACCGCTACCCTCACACTTTTTCATATAACCTTTTTTCAGCACTAGGTCATATGAGCATTAAATAAATGCTGCGTCTCAAAATGCCTTGGACAGCAGCGAGGATGACTCGCTTTGCCACGGGCCGAAACAGTTCGGAGCGACCACAGCCAGAGCGAACACAGCGGGGCAGAGGAGTGTCAGGAATAGTCTTTGGTGTACACATCAGTACGGCCTATTTGCACTACTGTTTAGTGGCAATGCAGTGTTTTATTCGATGCCTTTTTATTTTCGTATATTATTTCAATGAATACAATTTATTTATTCATAAAAAACGGATCTGGTCTTCAAATCTTTTTTCCAAATATAGGTCGTCTTACAATGGGGTTTGTGTTTATATTCGGACCAATACGGTACAGCGGGCGCTCACATGACGTTAAGCATTTCCTGGTGCATAATGTGACGCTTCAGAACCTAAAATCCCGTTTCTCCCCGTTGACACGACAACACATAACCGGCGTTTTCAGAAATCTCCACTTTGGCCTGAGTTTTTAGAAATGATCGTTTTCTGTGATAAGACAGGGCCTCGGACAGGGGGTGTTGCAGCACCCCCAGCACTCCTACTTCCCGCGGTACTGGGTGCAATTTACAGCTGAATGTAGTGCCATGTTGTTAAACGAAAACCTACGCTAGCCTGGCTCGCTCTCGCGCATCTCTGTTCGCGCTCGTGCATGATTGCGCGTCCAGGTACTTGGAATGGGTGGAGTCAGAGTCAGCGTTGAAGGAGAGGGGGTAGGACCATTTGAGTTGTGTATTTTCAAAATCTGCTGGCGTTTCGCAAATCACCTACCCAACCTTTAATTTTGAACCTCGAAGAAAAGGTGTTCATTTGTATATTCATACAAATGTGTATTTACTTCCAACTCATCTATTAAGTTTGCAATTTTAATGTATACTGAAAATATTTGATCATATTGGGCAGAAAAATAGTCTTGGAGTGTGTAGCTGTTGGCTGGTTTAAGCAGCCTCGCCTGGCTGGACTCAGGGGCTGGTTGAGGCTGCACACCTGTTGTACATTGAGCAATTAGTGTGCACAGATTAAGCAAGCCATCGCCATGGACTCTCAGGGAGAGATCTCCTAGATGGCAACATGTAACACCATGCCATGTATCACCATAACTTTAACATAAACCGACTTCACACTCAGCCCCCTTCTTCCTGTGATTGGAGGAGCCCAGAAAAAAGCAGGCTTTGCTACAGTCCAATTGCCCACTAGTTTGCCTTTTGCCAAGGCAAAATAAATGTGAAAGAACACCATCGTTTTTGTATCCTGAGGGAAGTCCAATTCGCTGCCTTGTCTCTTTTATTGGGTAGGCCTTCAGAATTTTTCTGGGGTTTGGACTCCATGCTTGTTTACTGCTCCAGTTCTAAAGACTCAGCCGCGTTTACATGGACACATCTATGCCGCATAGATTTCTATGCGGCATAGAAAATGGTCATGTATTCGCCTCATTCGGAATACAATTATCTGTTCGGCATAGATTCTATGCCGAATAGAAGAGGTGGTGTATTCCGTTTTAAATCGCCATGTATACACTTATTCCGCATAGATTGGGGTTTAACTTAGTGCAGCCGCAGTAGTTCGCAATTGGTCCACTGAGCTCCGTCGGTACTTTTAAGCACACCGAACTTCACCGCTGTCAAGGAAAGTGGATTTATTGCCTGATTCACGTCTTTGTTATCACTCCGTAAAAGTAGTCCGGTAAGCGTGTCCGGTTGCTAAGCGACGGGACACGTGGGTGTTTATTAATGACGTGTTCGCGTATCGTAGTGTCCGAGCTCGTCCGAGATAACTGTAAATGAGTAGGCTACTACTAGTACTTTTGCAGGCTGAACGTTAAAATACTTCTTAACTTAGAGAGATGGCAGCTGCAGTAGCCTAGTATGCAATTGGACCTTCGAGGATTCCTGGTCACTAAATTCCCGTAAAACCACTCTCTCCCACCAGTCCTGGCCGCGGTCTCGCATCCAAATTCCTCTTGTTTGCGGCGGAGCTTAGGGTAAATATAAAGATCTGACGAGAAATTGACGTTGCTGCGCTGTCGTCCTCCTTCTTAATTGAAGGAGCAGGCAGAGAAAAGCTCTCTCCTGCTGTGCTTTCATTAAAATCAATTTAAAATCCCCTTATGTCTTATAGTGATAAGACATCCATTATGTCGCCGCCGGTCCAGAGATGTGTCAGGTGTGCGCGAGAGACAGAAGGGACCTATACAGTACATTCGGAACACATTTTAGGAACAGATCTATGCCGCATAGAAATCTATGCGGATCAGATGTGCCATGTAAACGCGGCTAGTGTTCTTATGACTCTGACAGAGAACATTACATGGAGTGCATAGCCCCCCAGTAATTTAACTTGCAAGCTGCCTCAGGGATCGATCTTCATAATCCAAGGAAATGTTGCTTCCTGTATTCTCAGTACAAGGCATCTTGTCTGATAGACTGCAGACATGTGCGACACAAACCCAGCACATTCAACCTCGGAGTCAAACACTAACCACTAAACTAACCTCATCTACATGTTTATACCTAATACCAGTTTTTCCACCACTGTGTGTGTTCTCTAGGAAAACTACGGTGGTAGAAGCGGTATTAATGGAGGCCAAATGTTTGGTTTGAAGAAGCCAGATTTTAATATACTTGGACTATTTCCACATTCTTGTCATATGGAAATTGAGTTTACTTTTTGTGTGTGTTTTCAACCGAACGTTATCTCAAGCGTTTTGTTGTATTTAAAATACATATATTTTCCTTTCTTGGTGTTTACCGTTATTATGGCTTTGCCAAAGACATTTCCCATGTTCTTCCCCTGAAAGAAAAAGGTGGCAATCTAAACTAACTCTTAGTAAAGTGGAGGAAGGCCTAGACGTACACCACAAAGGTCCTGTGCCTCTCTGAGTTCACCTTTCTCAAGGTCTGCTCATGGCGGTCCATCCCCCATCACATCTGCCGCTCCATGGGATTACAACGCAAATGACTGTCTGAAACTCGCAATGCTGAAAGGGGGGGATTACAAGTGCACTGGGATCAACCAATCAGGGCGCAGACTCTAGAGGATTAACCAATCACCACAGAGAGGGAGGGCTACGGGATTAAACCTTGTGCAGATTGGGATTAGGTCGGCACAGAGTGAACAGAAATGTCTCTCTTGCCACGCTTTTACTTCCCTTGTTGATGAAAAGCTTCTTTCATGCTCATTGGTTTTGTTGGCCCTTGTCAAAGTCTAAATTAAATTTTGAATGTATTTGTCCCTAACTGTGTATTGAAGTTATGTATATATATATACTTATATATATTGTTAATTTGGAAAAATAAGGAAAATCTCAATCTTTTTGAATTTGGGGGGTAAGATCCTCGACACATACAGCATATGCTGAAATAAGGAATAAAACAATGGATGTCAAGTGGTGGTGGCTGGATTCAGGTCAGCCAGGGATTAGCAGGCTGGTAGAGGCGCTGGGGATGGGTTGGTGGTGGTGGTGGTGGTGGAGCAGCAAAGGGAGTGGGTGTTCCAGGAGGGAGGAGGATTGGGGGTGGGTGTCCCGGTGCTACAAGTAGCAAGTGGCCTGGCTGTTGTCGTTAGGACGTAGTGAAGCGGTTCTGATCCGACCGAGAGGGAGAGAGAGCCACTGCATCTCAACTGTGTGAACCATAACATGAGGTTTTATCATATAACGTGGTACATCCACCTATGAACAGGTACTTTTTGTGACTTATTGTCTGAATCATTGTATTTCGTTAAAGAAAGAAAGATGCAAAGAGAGAGAGATGTGAGGGAGAGAGAAGGTGAGAGAGAAATAAAATGAGGGAGAGAGAGAGAGAGAGAGAGAGAGAGAGAGAGAGAGAGAGAGAGAGAGAGAGAGAGAGAGAAGATTTATGCATAAGATATAGACAAATAGTGTCAGGGAGATATCAGAGTGAGAGACAGAATGAGGGTGGGAGAGAGAAGGTGAGAGAGAGGGAAGGTGGGAGAGAGAGAAGGTGAGAGGGAGAGAGAAGGTGTGAGAGAGAAAAAGAAAGAGAGACAGGGGAGTAATTCCAACTAATTCACTTAGAGCATTGCTGAAGGGAGGCTAAGAGGATTGGGTCACTCCCCGAATGAGATAAACCAGAATAACCAAGATGGACTGGTGCCATAAGACAAAACATGGCCGAACCGGAACACGCAAGAACCAATCAACAGTGCGTCACTGCTTATTGGGGAGCCACTGAGCAAGCAAAAATAACATGCAGTATGGTGTCAAGAAGAAGCAAAAAAGTTTATTAAAATGATTCAAGGAGTTAAACCTTTTGAATTCAACTTCGAAGCACTTTCGATGCCAATAAGAAGTAGTAAACAAAAGTGTTTTTACAAGACTTAAGGTTTAATATGTCACACATTGAACATATGTTTTATTTTTTTGTTACCAACTATGTTGATCAGACATACTGGCTAATCCTTTGATACTTAAAAACACACAGGCTTCTAAAATCCTCTCTAAAAATGTGACCAAATAAAACATGTAAATCTAGTAGCATCAACACAATAATAATCAATAAACTCAAAAAGATTAGCGGACTAAAAGGAGCCAGTTCCTCTCCTTGTGTTCTCACTCTATGACAATGCCTCATTAAAACAACGCTGAGGCGATTCAACAAAAGACAAAAAAACAACCAAAGATATCTGTTTAATACTTGTAACGTGAAAAGAAAAGGATGTCTTCAGTGTCTCTCCCATATCAACCCTGAAGGGCCCTTTCTGTACACATTCTTCCTCTATTCCTTATGTAGTCAAATAAAAGGCTTTATTTGTTCTTATGTTGGAGCCGGGGGGGGGGGGGGGGGGGGGGATGTCAGGGAAAGCCAAACACCATATTGGCCTAGAAGCATCACTTACCAAAGATATTTTTTTAATACTTTGTAACGAGAGAAGAACAGTATGTCTTCAGTGGCATTCCCCTAAAGTCCCTGAAGAGCCCCCTCTGTTCACATTATATACCTATATCTATTGAATAAAAGGCTTTATTTGTTCATATGTTTGAGCCTTATGGGGGGTGAGGAGGAGGGGATTGATGTGAAGGACAGCCAAACACCATATCGGCCTAAAAGCATCACTTTAAAGTGATCCTAAAATCAAAAGCGTGCCCCCTCCACTCACATCCACACGACCCTCGACAACGGAGTCCCATTTACAAAAAACACCTACTCTTTCAAAGAAAAAAGACAACGAAATAAATAACAACAAAAGATCACAAGTCCTTGGGGTAAAATGGCTTTGATTCGATCTCTCACTGCTGTCCCAAGGAACCCTTTCGGTGGCCCACCGCCCTCCCCGGCCCCCCTCCTCAGAGCACCTGGAACTTCCAGGAGTTCTGGTCTTTGTGGTCCAGGCAGTCCATGGTGGTGAAGCCCAGCTTCCAGGCCTGCTGGTCCTTGTAGTCCAGGCAGTCGACGGAGGTGAAGCCCAGGGACGAGGCGGTGCCGTAGCCCTGGGAGGACAGGGAGGCCGGGGACTGGCTCAGCGAGCCCCCCATGGAGGGCACGGTGATGGGGCTCAGGGCGCCCCCGTTGCCCGACATCTGCGAGTGCATGGGGGAGAGGTAGGCGCTGCAGTCCAGGCCGGTGAAGTAGGAGGTGGTGCCGGCGTAGCCCTGGGCGTAGGCGGACGGCTGGCCGTAGCTCATGGGGTAGTGCGAGGGCCGCTGCATGCAGGGCGCCGACGACGCCAGAGGGTCGGGCAGGGGGGAGATGGCCGGGCTCCAGATGGACACGGCGGCGTTCCCGCCCGCGCTGGACACGGACGACAGGGTGGGGCCGGTCGGCAGCGGGGAGGGGCTGTAGTTGCCCGCCGGGTTGGCCATGGCCTCGCCGGGGCCGGGGTCCTGGGCGGGAGAGGCCTTCTTCTTGGGGGGCCGCGGTTTGGACTGGCCGCTGCTCTGCTGCTGCTGCTGGCGACACTTGGCCCGGCGGTTCTTAAACCAAACCTGAAGCCGGCAACGGAGATACGTCAGGTTAAAGGCGTGGTTTTGTTACACGTGGAACTTGGTTAAATAGGCCCGGATTGCATGGAATATTTAAGTTGCTTGTTAGCTGATGCATTGTTAGCATGCCTACATCTACACCCTAAACTACAAAAAAATAAGGAAATAATAGGCCTTTGTCAAAAGAATAAAGACAGAAAAGTCCATTGTATTATAGAAATAGCCGTTTAATTAATACTTTCTACCAAACCAATAGCACTAAAATAGCATAAGGCATTTCAATGGGCCAGTTAGTACAGTACCTGAACACGTGACTCGGGCAGGTTGATCTTCAGAGCAACCTCCTCCCTCATGAAGATGTCTGGGTAGCGCGTCTTGGAGAACAGGGCCTCCAAGATGTCCAGCTGGGTGCGAGTGAAAGTGGTGCGCTCCCGACGCTGTTTCCTGGGGGTGGCTATACAAACACAAATACACGATTATTACATCATTAAAACAAAAGTTACTAATTATATTGAGTTGATGTATGAGCTGAGGCTATCATATTTCTCATATTTCTGAAGAGCCACGTTAGCCACAATGGAGCCGTTAATATCGCAACAGTCATAAATATAATGCCTGTTAAGCCCTTTGAGGCGGTAACTGGGATAAAAGGGCTACACAAATACAATCGAATTGAAAGAACAAAATAATTACACATTAAGACGGTTTTGTGATAAATGTCCATGAAAATAAAATGATTGCGTTGTTTTTGGTCTGTCTGTAGAGTATAGTATAGTATAGTATAGTATAGTATATATTGTTATCATATCATATCATATCATCATATATATCATATATATCAGTATAATATATATTATACCCCACATGTTTGTGTTACCCGGTCCATTAAACAACACCACCAACCACAATGGGGAAATCATGTAGACATTTACGCATACACTGCAAGTTCTTAAACAAAGCATTTTAGACGCAGGATCAATCTAACTTTATCTAAAGTAATGTACATTGATAAAACGGAAACCCAATTCATTAAAGTAAGATTGGGTTGAGTTTGCGTTTTATCAATGAAACGTATAGACCCATATGTAATTTGAATAAGGGAAACAGAGTTTCCTTTTTTTTGCAAGTTTATCTGAATTGAACAGGGTAAATTCAAACTTTTACACACAAATCCACCGATCCACTTCTAGACACACTGCTTGTATACGAGCATGACCGTTGCAGGACTTTTTGCACTTTAAAAAAATACTCGACAACCTTACGCCAATTGTAAATGGAACAATTCTTTAAACGAAAAAAAACAAGTTTGTTTTACTCACATGGATATGCCACTGTCGTATGCAGTAGATCCATTCCAGGTCCAGCCATATTTAACCCGTTCATTGTGTAATGAGGTTGCTTTATGTAGGACATCATGGCTACGCAGGCTTTGAACTCCTCTCTCTGAGTGTCTGTCAGCCGTTCCGCGCGTAACGGGGGCCCGGGCTCTCCACCTGCTGCGTAAAAGTGCGCACAGCGAGCGCGCTGGTAGGCTAGAGAGGCGTGCGTTTCTGACCCTCAAACTTTACGGACCCGTTGTTTCAAAATGTAACAAAAGTGTTACAGAATTGTAACTTTTAAAAATTAAGGAGGTAGCATTAAACGCGTTTGTTCTCTTTCTCCTTGAGTTTCTTTTCTCGTGCTACAGCCACAGGCCAACGTTTTCCTCCGTGCCCGGTGAGATTGGTCCAGTGTGTTCCTTCACCACCAGACTCTGCTAATTAGAGACACCAAAGACACCAAGTAGCTCCACAAACCACTCCCCTTACACACACACACACACACATACACACACACACACACACACACACACACACACACACACACACACACACACACACACACACACACACACACACACACACACACACACACACACACATACACACACACACACACACACACACACACACATACACACACGCACACATGCACACATACACGCACACATACACACGCACACACACACACACACCCTCACACACACACATGCATACGCACACACACACACACACACACACACACAAACACACACACGCACACATACACATGCACACATACACACACGCACCTACACACACGCGCGCACACACACACACACACACATGCATACGCACACATGCAGGCATTTGAGAACTTCTATGCCAAATATCCACAAGGCGCTTTCTGTACAGTTTACCTCGAAACGCTTCCAGACGCTTTGCTCATGATATGAGGTTTAACCTCTTTTAGCCTCTTCTTCACAAACATAACTCTGTATTAAGGTGAAGAGAACAGGCCATTATGCCTCATATTCCCAAAAACCTTTTTTGGTAATTTTGATCTTTAGAAACATTTGAAGGGGTATATATATATATATATATATATATATATATATATATATATATTATTTGCATATATGAAATATAAATAATCAATTTTTCATAAAGTAGGATGTGTGGTACAATTACAAAGCTGTCCATTTGTAATGTCCTTAATCTAGATTGCCCTATTGTTACCTCTTAGGACACATTCACAGTTGTTCATTCAGTCCTAATTCACCAGACTGTGTGTACTATATATCCTACAACTCCAACAACCATAATCGAGCAATAATTTGCAGATTACTGTAACCCCAGATCACACACACACACACACACACACACACACACACACACACACACACACACACACACACACACACACACACACACACACACACACACACACACACACACACACACACACACACACACGTACGCACGCGCGTAGAAGCAGGACACGCAGCTGCACAAACCCGCCAAAGCTCATTTGATTTATAATATGCTTTATCTGAAAAGTAAGTATCTTATCTCCAGATAAAGGCAGGAAAGACAGAGCAATCCCTTCACTAGTGGGGACGTCTGGGTGTATATAGGGACCCGGCACCAACGCCGTGCCTGTGGAAATACAATAGGAACCTGAGGAGTCTCAAAGTGTATGGGGGAAACAAATCACGGCTGGTGGATCTGTTGTTGGAGCGATGATGAGGCGAAGAGAAGCTGACATGGACACATTGGATGTAGCCGTGGAAAACTGGAAGAAAATGCTCCTGTCCTCGGAGTTGTGTCCACTGGTCCCTGGTCTACCGGTGTCAGGATGGAGGACACTGGGAAAAGGCACTATGGGGGCTGGCTTTTGCAGAATTCAACCACCATTGTAGATCAGGAATATATTCAGATATAGCCTTTTGCTTTGTGTGTGTGTGTGTGTGTGTGTGTGTGTGTGTGTGTGTGTGTGTGTGTGTGTGTGTGTGTGTGTGTGTGTGTGTGTGTGTGTGTGTGTGTTTGTGTGTGTGTGTGTGTGTGTGTGTGTGTGTGTGTGTGTGTGTGTGTGTGTGTGTGTGTGTCTGTGTCTGTGTATGTGTGTCTGCGTGGGTGCATACTTGTTTGTGTGAGGGCAAAGGTGTGTGTTTTTTGCATGCAAGAGAGCCAAAGAGAAAGACTTA
>NC_044054.1:20132884-20355384 GCF_902167405.1 Gadus morhua | reverse complement strand
TTGAGAAAATAACATCATGACCTTTACATTTATCTCTCAGGTCTTTGCCGTTGAACAGAAGGGTGGGCTTAATGTTATTATCAGCCGATTTCAATCAAACGTTTAACATTGATACCTCAATCTTTAGGGTCCATTGTGAAGGTGGAGGACGCGAGACAGTGTTTCTGCTCAGCGGCCACGACCAGAAGATACACCTTTACAAAGAGGTCAAAACAGCGCTTGTGTGTGTGTATGCGCGTTTCCCCGTGCTTGTTGATATTTTTTCAAAGTAGCATTACTAGGCTGACCAGAGGCTTCCTGTGTCCACCAGAATGCGTCCCTCCACCAGTTTGAGGAGCAACCAGTGGAGAGGCTCTTTCCAGAGCTACAGAAGCTGCCTAGCAAGTTAGTCTGCCTCCTAGCACTTCCTTTTAATGTCTCTGGAAATATGGTTAGTTGTGGATTTATTAATTAAAGGCATGTCGGGTATGAATCACAAATGAATAAAAGGTTTTCATCTCAAACAGAGAACTGTTTAATCATGCGCAGCAGGTTGAAAGTTAAGAGTTTCTTTCACTTGAGACCATAATACATTATACAATAAGAACTTATTTCGGTTCAAAAAAACTTCCTCAGGGGGAGTCTTCCTTAGAAGACTACCTTGACTAAAGACAGCATTGTGTCCACAACACGAAGTGACTATAGGCACTGGCCGAAACAAACACAAAATAAACCACTCAAGTTCTCTCTCCCTCTGGTTGTATCCCATTATTAGTGTCCTGTGGCTGGACATGCTGAGTCTTCCCGGCGGCCGGAGATTCTCCACCTACGGTTGTCAAAACGGCTGCGTTGGACTGGCCCTGGTTGACCAGAGCAAGCCAGGTGAGATGGGACTCTGGTAGGATGGCAGGGGGCATGTGAGGGAAGGAGGGGGGCTTTAGGCCAAGATTCATGGTGATGTCTACCCCTGGGTGTAAATAAATGATGCATCATAATTCATGTGAACTTATGTGAATAATGTTTCAGAAAACGTTCTGTGGAAATGATGATGAGTATTTTGAATCTGTGCATGTCCAGTTATATCAAAGAGATTTTATTTAATGTTAAAAATAACTATATGTTAGATAATCGAATACCAAACAAGTTGTGGGGAAAGTCCTCATTCCTTCCGTACTGAAACGGGAGGTGTTTCTTTTTCGGCTCTGTTCTGTGAATCTCTGTGTCAGAGGTATTGCAGAGCTGGCAAGTGCTACAGGACAGCCCCATATCCACAGTGCTGCTATTCTCCCTGAACAGCGACTCCCCCAGCACCGCAGCAGAGGTGAAAGGTAGGTGATTCCTCTTCCACAACAATAATTCATTTATAATAATAATAATAATAATAATAAATTCATTTTATTTGTTGAGCACTCTTCATTCTAAGCAGAATACCACCTCACTGCTAGATTGTGTAGTGGCTAGAGGGAAGCTACTGGGTATGATACAAAAGGTCTGGAGGCTTCCTGTAGTCATTCTTGATGCTCCCAGCGTGTAGGCCTAGCCCCTACCTGCACCCTAATGCTCCTCTAACTGGATTTAATGAAAGCCGCTGTGGGTAAAAGCCTTTGATAAATAAGTAAATAGTAATCGTATCAAAAAAAGAAATTGAATTGTACATATATTTAATTCTAGATATAATTCTACAACACTCCATATGAAAAATAAACAGCATTTGGGAAAGATCCTACGGTCCTTGTTTTACAGGCGAAGAAATGGGTAGTTACAATCTTCTGGTCACCAGCACTATAGAGACGGCTATTGTCTACAGGTAAGCATCAGTCGTGCATATGCTATTCATTGTGGATGTAAACCCTTTAGTTGCATAAAGGTAAAAGCACACAATTGAATAAATTAGAAAAATTAGGCCAGTGAGAAATCAGATACAAATATTAAAATGGTGTTTGTCTAAACAGGTGTGTAGGTAATGGCTTAAGTAAGAATTGATTGACAACACACCAGTGTAATCCACTGCATTTATGTGTTTTAATCCTCCTCTGTTTGACCTGGAGGGGTCCCCATGGCAACCTGACAGTGACCAATGCTCAAACACAGACTTACAAACGTCCTCACTGCTTTTTTGTGGTTGGTTATTACCAGAGATATCCAGGAGCACGGTATGTCCCATCCAGAGTTCCTCCTGGAAAGCGACCAATGGGATGCAGTGCTTTGTGCCCTTGTCGTTGACCTGGATTTTGACGGGCAGAAGGAAGTGCTGATCGGAACCTATGGGCAGGTCCGTGGTGGGAGGGGCCTCTTGGGAGCTGTCCCTGAAAATGATTTCACCTATCAACAATTTTACCTTTTCTGTTTTTAACAATAAAATATTAGTTAATCGTTGTATAAATGGATACTGTACCAATTCTCCACTTCTGTATTTTTTTTCTTCTGCCAAACAGGAATTACTTTGCTATAAATTCCAGGAGCAGTCGCACGTTGGATCTGAAAGGCGGTTTCAAATGGTGTGGAGGCGGAGCTTCAAGAGCCCAGTGCTATCCATTACCTACTCGGACCTGACCGGGGACGGGCTAAAAGAGCTCGCTATTCTCACACTGAAGGGACTGCACATTATGCAGGTTTGTAATGACCACTGAAAACAAACACCACTTGCCTACAATGCAATTCTAAGGCAGTGTTTTGGCAAGGTTTAAGGTTGAGCTGAAAGAATCTTGGTTTGAATCCCAATTTCCACACAGCGTACCTGTAGGCATCCTTGAGCGAGGTTTAAATGAAAAAAAAAAATAGTGTAAAAGTGTCTGCTAGGTGACATGACTACCCAAATGGAATCCAATGTCTCATTCCTAAATTCCCTTTTTTGTAAAAAGTGGTCTTCTTAATATATTCAGACATTTGAAGTCTGAAAGTCCCCCATTTGAAATATAGTCATTTTAAAAGGTTGTATCTCCCTCTCTGTTACCCAGCATTCCCTCTCCAGCACTGCTGATTTGGTTCTCCAGAGACTCTCCAGAAGACTGTCCATAATGACCCCTGGCTCTGAATTGTCTTCGGGTCACGATAGCCAGGATAAGGCCGACACAGTTAGGGCACCAGAGTCGACTTGCCAACCACCACCACCACCATGAAATAAAAGATTACGACCATCTGCTTGGCCTGAACCGCAGTCAACCTTCACCTTTTGGACTATTTAAAGATGTAGCTAAATAAATTAGTTAATTCACTTTTTGTTTGGATTAGTTACAACTTTTAGGAATTAGCCTCGTAGTTTGCCAAGAAAACACATACTGTATCGATATATTGCTTGATTGTAAATTATAAATAAAACTGTACATAAAGTTGTAAGACCTTCAACTCCTAGTCCAGGAACCCATATCTGCTTCTCATTTGTATTCACTGCACATTGCTTTGGATGGAAACGTCTTCCAAATAATCACACATGGGCCTACATTAAGTAATATTAATTTGATACAACTTCAATAGTATTTGCAATACATGTTTATTAAACCTCAATTGTATTGCGGTTAAAAAACTGGAAAGTATAACTTGACGGAGACAGACTATTTTAAGCAGTTTTAATTTACATATCATTCAAACCCCATGCTATTTGTGGGGCTGATGAAGACGTTTTATATGTGCGTTGATTACAGGAGATGTCCTTGTTCGCCTGCCAGTGGCACTGTGGTCCGCTCATGTTCGTTGGAAGAGATCGCTCTCTTGCACTACAAAGGCAACAATAACAACAGCTGCACTACTTATCAGATACCGACCCGGGACTTAAGAACACGGTACGGAAGATGGCGTGGACATAAAAAAATATTTATCCCACATATTTCTCTGCGGTAGTACATTGCGAGTTCACCATGGGGACAGTCCAGCATTGAATTGCAGCAAGACGTTGACGTGCTGAATTGGCGGAGGAGATTCTGTGTTTAAAGTAAAGTGTAGTGCGCGCGCTAATGAATTCATTTCCCTCAATGGGTTTTTATATTTAGCTTTAGCGCCGAGCACCTGGCAGCACGACCGCGGCCACCGCCGTCTGTCTCGTCCGTCGTTCGCGGTTGATAACATTTGAAGGGGAAAAACAAAACGGTCCAAACTTGCCGTTGTTATCGAGAAAACTCGCCCTTTTTTTTTTCCTCGCTGCGCTTTTTTTTTACGTGCTGAGGGGCGCCGTGGACCCGCACACTTTTTCCTGTTTAAATATATATCAGCGTTAACGGCTCGGAATGATGATGGCCGGTGGAGCCGTGGAACATAACGGGATATTTTCAAATGCCAACCTTCACGAACAACCGACCCACATGGAGTCTGAGCTGCCAGACTCCCGAAAACGGTCGCTGGAAACTCCGGCTGAGGAGGCTGGTTGTACCAAACGCACCAACACAGGAGGTAAGAGAGACATGAGTCACCCTATCGACACCCTGTCGACACGTCGGCTGAGGCCCGCACATCACACGGTATGCATCGTAAGGATCCTCTTTGTGGACACTTGGGAGACTATTTTTAACTCGCTCATCGGCCACAGGCCGAGATGACACTCACAGTGAACAGTGCGGTCCGTAGGCAAGTGTTAGAACACCTGTCCGTTTTCAGAGTTACACTGATTCGTGCAGCCTCTCCGCTTGGTGTTGTCTTGAACCTAGTTTATGACTGCATGATGAACAGTGAGGTCAGCTATGAACATGAACCCCGGTCACACTGGAGCTCCACATCTGGATATATTCCATTGAATAGAAACGTGAGGGGTATAACGTTAGGGAAGTGAGAAACTTTCACATAAGTCCCAGCTGAATTATTCCACTACTACAGCCCTTTCCATTCGCTCAACCTTAAACATTTTACTATGTGGTTTCCAAAAAGTAAATGGCTTCTAAAATATCGAGATTTATTCACTGTCGTCCTACTGTGGGTTTGGGTGTTTTGGAACACAGAATAGCATTAATTAGGCTAACTGTTAAGCTCACGCAATAACTATTGTCCTTGGTGACTGCTGCCTCGGGCTGTAATATTGGACACTTTTTAATAAACAACCATAATAGTATTTTAAGATTAGTGTTGTTTGACAGACAATTGACATTAATCTTAGGCTAGTAGTACAGCTCTATGAAAGGTTGCATGGACTAATAGGACTTTAGCTGTCCCTTTAGTGGTCCTGCATACGGCCTGACCTTCCAAGCAAATAATAATAAAAAAATGTTGACCCTTCCTTTTGACAATCATGAGAGCAAAGGTTTATTTGTGTACAGTTAATTTGTGTTCAATGTTTGTTATATACTAATTGATGAACTTGAGAATCAGGTTGGCATAAGACACCCACGAAGTAGGAGTTAATTGAAATGTAGAGCTATTTCCGATGAGATATTGCTACACGTCATGAAGCTTCATCATAGCTAAGTAGTGCATATTGTACTGCCAACACACCGCCGTAAGACCAGCAGAAGTCCTGCTAGTTATTGCACATTCCACACATACAACATGGCTATCATTCATCAGTAGCAACAAGGCTTTAAATCCAAGTGTGGTAGCCCGGGTAAGGCTCAACACATTAGTAACATGTTTGTTTATCCATATCCATGTTTCACCTTCACCGGTCAACCCATGGGGAGCTCATCTTAGATGAGTGGTGTGTTATCTGTCGTGGAGCGTAGACATGGCCATTTCTTCAACACTTGGTATGTTCAATTAGTCTGTTTTTGAATCCTTCATGTACTCGACTATCAGATTGTAGGCTAGTCAATGCTGGAGGCTTCCAACCAGTTGTGTTTCTGTGTGCAGGTTAGCACGTGGACAACCCATTTAAGGGTGAGGACAAGATGTGGTTTCATTATGTCCTATGTGATCTCAATGGACCATTATAACTCCTATAATAATATTTTAGATTATGCTTGTTCTGCTGCTTGTTCCCCATTTGCAACTTCACCGTTGCATCCAAGAATAAAAAAAACATACTGAGAAGGCTCTTATTTTAATCTACTGAAAATTGATTTAAAATGGATGATTCAGCCTGGTACACTCCAAAATGCTGTATAGGCCAGTCGTGGTGAACAGAAGGCGCAGACATTTTGATTGGAAAAAGAGGCACTATATAGAATTGTACCCGTGTGGTCCCTAAAATACCTCCTAAACCCTCCTTATTTCCTCACAATTAATTGTAGGGGGGAGGGGGTGGAAGCAATATTGACTAGCATAATTTTTAATTCACTAGAGGATACCATTTTGTTCTCAGGGGTAAACATTTTCCAGATGGCTACCAAAACAAGATATTGCTGTTCGGTGCAAAATCCTTAGTGAATCAACACACATCTGATAAAATCCTTTTCATACAGGCTCAATACTGATGTTAGCTTACTATTCCATTATAGTTTTAACCAATTTGGGAAAATACGACTGAAACAATGTTTATTAAGATTGATGTTAATAATGCAAAAAGCTAATATAGGCATTATAAAAGAACTCGCATTTTAAATGTCATGCAACCTTGTACAGGTTTACACTCAATACCACAATCCAACCTAAATAAACCCCTTCTGCATCTATTTTGTATTACTAAACTAACAATGTTGGCTGTTAGTGTTTCAGTTGTAACATCGCTTTGTTTATCCAGAACCATTCGTGTGTATTAGCTGAACCAGTGTGGCTGATTTCTGCTTTTGTTTTTAAGCATCACAAAGGAAGAGCTCAGAAACCAGCCATGGCAACCATGTTTTTAGATCCTCCCCCCACCCCTTCCCCACAAAAAAGCAATTGAAGAACTGCTTGCTGTTCATATAGATGGAGAGGCTATCGCAAATACACAGCACCAGGGTGTGTGTTACGCTGTCATAAATATGAACAAATGAACCTCACACGACCAACCCTCACTCAGTGTTTCATACTTTTGTATAACCTAGTGCCTGCCGAGAGGTAAACAGCCTAGCTAATACGCACCCTTCCCTTTAATCAGCAAACCCTTGACTGTGTCCGATATTGATCTCCATATTCAGACTGAATTGATCATTAACATGACCGCAGATACAACAAAAGAGGGGAAAGGAGGCTTGTGCTTTTTCCAAGCAAGAGCCTCTGCACATGGATTCCAGGTTCGACAGACAATTAATCCACAATAGACAAGGTATGGGAGGGGGGGAAATTACACTCTTATCAGCTACCCTGTTCTCCCTTCTAAATGAACATCCTTCATATTTTTTTTCTCCCGTGTTTTCTAATTTAACCTGTAATTAACTAGCAGATGTGAGTACATGACGTTGGCAAAGCGTCTTCCTCCAGATAGGTTGTGTCACCAAAAGGATTTAGTATGATCCCGTAATGTTGCTAATGGGAAGGTTGGCACGGACATGGGAGCTGTTGTTTGAATTCATTTATTTTATTATTTATCTTTTATTTTTTTGGGGGGGAGAAGGACACAGGTGCCCTTGCAGAGTCCCGTGACGTGAGCGGACTGTGAATTTGCCAGGTGGCGTCGAGAGAGATGGATAGAGCGAGAGAGAGTGAGAGAGAGAGATATAGAGGGGGAGATGGAGAGGGGCGAAGGAAAGGGAGAGAGAGAGAGAGATGAAGACAGAGGGAATCTAAAATCAAAGCAGAGATGGATAGACAATAAAGGGGAGCAGTGTTCACAGTGCCGGCTGTGTCCGTAAAGCTGGCGGATGTTTCAATCAATAAGATAAGCGTTATTGTTGAATTATCAAGGAGGCGTAGCCCCCCCCCCCCCCACCCACACACACAACCGCCACCATAAAAATAACCATGTGGGGCCACGATCACGTAGTTCTTCAGTTGAATAGAAAAAATGCACTTGTTTAAAAAAAGGAGTCCCATTTTAAGAGCCCCCACCCACCAAGAGAAAGCATTTGTACAGGGACCGGACCCCCGGCGCATCCACATGCACATTGCACCATTCGCATTACACTTATACCATTCACCGAGGATACTTCCAGTTCCCGCCGTAAGATTTATAGGCGTAGTGATTGGCTTCATCACCCCCCCCCCCCCCCCCATTCCTCCCCCCACCCCACCCAGTCCACCCCACCCCCTCCCACTCCCACCATTCTGCGGCACTGCCATTTGCAATGGTTGATGAGCCCCTCCGCCCCGCTCAAACATGGCCGTCTCTGGGATTTGGGATGGGGGGTTGGTGGGGGAAAAAAAAAAAGAGGAAAGAAAGAGGGTTGGCGGGGGCGGGGTCGGGGGGGCTGGGGGGGGGGGGGGGGGTGTGTAACACACATACATACACACACACACTCTCAGACCGCCGCTATGTCGGCGTCGTCGGCGGCTTATGAGATCCACGCGACTGAAGGTCACTCAAGACGCGCTCGCCACTCCACCAAACGCTCCCGTGGCCACCTCACCTTTGTCACTTTCCACAAATAAAAGTGTGCATGTGAAGGGGTGCGGGGGGGGGACTGAATGGGCCGCCATACTTTATAGTGCTGCGTCAAAAGAGGCGGAGCACAGGGAGGGAGAAAATATATATATTTTTTGGTACCGGCATCGGAGAGGGGCGGGTCCATGACGTGCTGTGGGGTTGGTTGGGTCGGGGGGGAGCAGGCTGCCGATTGGGCCAGGCAGGCGTCAGTCGCGCCGCGCTGCCGCAGACGGACAGGCCACTCGATGAATATGGATGAGAGCAAGTGAAAAGGGTGATGCGGCAGGGAAGACCCCCCCCCTCCCCGCCATCACCACCACCACCACCCGCTCCTCCTCCTCCTCCTCCTCTGCCTTCAAACCGATGCAGGCTCGAACAATGCGTGCCGTCTTTCACTGAGAAACACTGAGAGTCTGCATTACCATTTTCTCAGACAATTGAGGCTCTGGCCAGCTGCAGGCATGGCTTGGATGTCACGGTGAAACCTATTTCTTTTTTTCTTTTTTGTTTTGTTTTATTGTTTTCGCGCACCCGCTGATGTATTGAGAACCCCGTCGAAAATACAACAAAAAAAAACCGGGTTGACTGGTCGCATTCCTCAACACCACCGTTGCACCTATGCCTGGTCTAACGCTAAGGAAAGCTTTAGTGATCGTACTCCGGCATTGATGGCCATCTGACAGAGAGAGGCACCGAAACAGCAGATCTCAGAATGGGTAAGAGTCAAACCACCTCTTTTCTCTATTCGTTTTCATCTTTTTCTTGATTTCGTAATACAATATATACATTTTTTTTTTGGGGGGGGGGGCGGGGGATATGACTTGTTGAATTGATCCGGTTGTGCTAAAACTACTTAAAAAAACAGCGTTGCCGGTTCGCCGCAGTTCAATTTGTTTCATTTAAATTGCTCATTTTTGGTCTACCGTCCTTGCCGTCCGTCAGCGGCAGGTTGGCCTATTGAAATGCATAGTGGGTACTTGGAGGGGTTATAGTGGGGAGGAGGGAGGACAGTCACAAGGCATTTCCTCCTGACCCACCCCCCTCTGGTGACTTAACTAAACACGTTTGGCTCAGTGTCCGTGTCCCTTTTCTCCCTCTCTCCCACCACTCTCTCCCACTCTCTTCCGAGCCTGGGCTGCAAGGGTTCTTCGCTTCGGGGGTGGGTGGGTGGTGGTTGTGGGTGGGGGTGAGGCGGGGGGATTGGGGGGGTGTACTGGGACTGCCAAACCCGGCAGGCGTTTGTCGTCCCCAGTGGGCCCACACTACTGCTCCCCATCTCCCCACTTCTCCCCGCTCCCTGGCGGGTTTTGCAGCAACAGATTGTCATGTTTACTCTGTTAGATGACACCATTAAAACCTGTTACTGTGATTTCCAAACACAAGGAATTAATTATTGACTAATGGCAGTGAGAAACGGCTGCGGGCTGGGTGACGGAGGTTGGCCCCGAGTGGCTACGCCGTGGCCGCTGGGGTTCTGGCTCCCCTGGCCGGAGACGGAGGGGAAAGTTACGCAGTGGGTCGTTGGTGTCGTCGCTCAACAACAGGTCTAGCTCCTACGCTGGAGATAGTTCCACGATGCACCACAGGATCATCTGGGCAGCCTCGCTAGCCAGAAAAAGGGACCTTTTGACAAAGAATTTCCATTGATCACCTCAGTCCCTCGCAGATTTCTCACCAAGGTCATCTTTATTGGCATTCATTGCCGGTATAACAGAGAGCGGACTTCATCGTAGGGCAGATGTGTGCAGAAAGTGGCATCAAATAAACCCACTAATAGCGTGACGCCCAATCATTTACAGAAAAATGATGGGTTATTTGCAATTGTTGGCTTTGTAAGACATGCGCAAGCGATTCAATAGATCTCTTAACGTACGCTCTCGCATGCATGAGTCCGCTCCATAGCTTTCATGGGTAAACGTATTGGTGATCACCTGTGAATGTGCCTTGGTGATGTAAACGGTTAAGCAGACATCATGCATAGAAAAGATGGAGATGGACGAAGACCGGATGCAACGCGATGGGCATATTAATGGGAGCGGGCGAGCACAGCGTACATATCGGCTGTGAAATGCTTCGATGTCACAGTGTCATGTTCATTATGATCTGAAACTAATGAGTGCATTACAGAGGCAACAAGTCACCAGCCCAGGGTTCTCCAACCTCTGTCCAATCCTTCTTCACACACACACATACTTACGCACACGCATCGCCCCGAACCCAATATGAGGGATGGCACGCAGTGGAATGGTCACAGACCTTGTGCCATTGACATTCTCCATCAAAAAATAAAATGAACTGTTGTACGAGCGCGGGTCGGTTTGTGAATGCGCAGCTGGTCGCGTACATGTGTTCCGTAGTGGAGTGATGTCATCCTCTCAAGGCAGCGAGGGGGGAAAAAAGGGTCTGGACATGACGTCATTGCGATCGGAGCGTTGCAAGCAGAGGTCAAGAATTGGCAGTGAGAGGCACCGCGCTCCCAGTGCCTTCTTATACCGTCGTAGTACCCCCTTTTGAAGTGTGTCATTCGTGCACATTCTTCATTGCATGTGTTTGGTGGGAGTCACCGTGACTGAAAAAAAGGGGCCGAACCGCTTTCCACCTCTTCTCGTCAGCCCTGTCTCGGTGTGTTTGCACGATGACTGCTAAGTCAGAGTCCGTACACGGTGTGTGGCTGATTGCTTCTTTCATTATCAGCGCTCTAATTGTGGATGGGGAATTCTGTGGACGCACTTCACACCTCGCTGATTAAAGTCTTGATTAGTGGCGAAAAAAGGCAGAAAGGGGTATTGTTTTAATTGTAACATTTCTGTCCTGTTCTGTTTTGGATCTTTTTTAAGTTTCATCAATCATTGGCTGGCTTGAGCCTCTTTAAGCCACTGAAGTGGTTTCCAAAATGGAGGAGATTGAGGCGGTGTTGGCAGTGTACCCTCGGAACAAATCTCTGGGATTGTATCCCATATGCTTTCATCACTTCCTCTCATTACTCGGGATCACGCCGTATTGGCTCCCTCCACGCACAGCATAGATATCGGTTGTGTGTGTGTGTGTGTGTGTGTTTGTGTGTGTGTGTATTGTATCTCGTTGTCCAGAACCCTATGTGAGTGTGTGTGTGTGTGTGTGTGCATGCGTGTGTGCATGTGTGTGTGTGTATGTGTGCGTGTTTCTTTGTGTGTGTGTGTGTCTGTGAGTGTGTGTGTGTGTGCGTGCAAGCGCATGTGTTTGTAACATGCCCAGGTATACAGCTTGTTGAATAATTATTAAGTGAGTATGAGTCCTAATCACGCTTCTCTGTAATTATCGTGGAATGCTACAGAACTCTGAATGGGGTTTGTTCTGACCTTTTTGGTTTCCATACAGCAGGTTTTCAGAGGTGGCTGAAAACTTGAAAACGGTTAAATTTAGTCCTCTGCAAAACTGGAAAGGAGGTCAACTTTTACTCCGCTGGAAATCTGGGACAGAACATAGAGCACGCCACCAATCTCTGATTATAGCGATGTGGTTCTGATTATGTTGTACTGAAGGTCACCAAGAATCTCATTTTATGACATAGCCTGCTCAAAGAACCGAGTCTACAACAACATCACAACAACATGACAACCAGACGACTTGTATTACATCTAAAAAGCCTCATGTTACCATATCACAATTTTACTTCCTTTTTTTGGAAGGCCTATAATGATGACCAGAACCACTCTAACGTGTGTGTGTGTGTGTGTGTGTGTGTGTGTGTGTGTGTGTGTGTGTGTGTGTGTGTGTGTGTGTGTGTGTGTGTGTGTGTGTGTGTGTGTGTGTGTGTGTGTGTGTGTGTACATGCACCTCTATTTCCCCATCCCTCAGAGGAGGGTGAGTACTTCCTGAAGGTTCTGATCCCCAGCTATGCAGCCGGCTCTATAATTGGCAAGGGCGGCCAGACCATCGTACAACTGCAGAAAGAGACGGGAGCCACCATCAAGTTGTCCAAATCCAAAGACTTCTACCCAGGTAGGCGCTTGCATTCAGTCACCAATCATATCACTGTTTGGTCACCATTTAAAAAAGTGTGGTCTACTGCGTATCGACCAAGGGGGCAGTAATTGGAAGATGGCGCCATGCAGTCCTGCTGTGTTTGTTTGAACGACCGTAAAACACAACATAGGTCGCACATTCTTATCGTGTAACACGTGTAAGTGAATACTGTGTCAGATGCAATTCAACCCTGAAGGTAATTTTGTTTCAATTTGCCGGTATGTGGGTGTGTGTGTAGCAGGTCAGCTGCTGCCGGTGCACGTGGTCAGTATTTATCGCAGAGCTATTTTAACGTGTTTAAACTGTTGCAGAACACCATAATGCACACAAAAGTAAAAGATAGTAGCAGCCAATTTCTGGTATTGAGAGCGGTCAGAGAGAAAAAATAACAAGCTCACAAGCAGAAGACATACTGACCGCATGAGTCATGGACATTCCATGTTTCTGCTCCCTAGACCCAAACATTCTAGGAAGGAGAAACATGGAAAGGGATGGAATCCGGTCCAGCCTCTACTGTACGTAGGGCTGGACCCACCCACTGCCCGAGCAACCCCATCCCGGGAACAGAAACGCCTCGATCTTGTAGGGAAAGTGTGTGTTTGTCCTTCATACCTCAGAGGGCACCTCAACCTGCTGAGCATTAATAGGAGCTGAGAGTCGGTTGATTAGGTCCAGATGTCTTCTGTGATAACTGATGAAGCCAAATACTTCCTGTTTTAAAAATAGATGCACAGTGCTGCGTTTTTGTTATAGTTTTTCTCTGCAGGGAAATTGGTCACTGTAAAGTGTTACTACAGTGAAACGCACATACCAGAGTTGGTTATGCTTTTCCTTTTTTTAATACCAGGATTTATAGTTGATTATGGAAGACATGAAATGCTTCTATGAAATTATCAAATCCATCTGAAATCATTGCACAACACATGGGATCGTATAAATCTCTAGTGGAGCTATACTAGCTCCACTCTGTTCTATGCTTAATTATTTTTTATTATTCACATTTTTATTGGTAGAAAATAAACATTTCTTGGCCAAAACAGCTTGCTGTATTTTTATTATCGCGTGTTATGTGTGAATACTGCATTTCACTTGGCAATGCATCGCGCCGCGGTTCCAGATGGGGGAAAAATAAGATGGACAAGCGTGTGCGTGCTTCCACGCATTCCTCTGTGTTCGCCTCCAGTTGGAAATAAGCTAGCCTTGAAAGAGACCACGCATGTGTACAGCAATGTCTGTGGAAAAAAAAGAAAAATATAATAATTGTTACTTTGGTTGGCATGGGAACCAATGAAAGGAGTTACATGTATCCTTGATTCTGCCTTTAGTCTGTAGTCAACACCTGCTCCCCCCCATCCCCCTACTCATTACTGTGATGAGTGAGAAGAGGAGTTTAGAGCGAGAGAGAGAGGGGTGCTGGCAAGCTTTTGATTGGACGCTGTACTGGCCCACCAAGTAAAGTGACCACTACCATACACTGCACAATGGTTTCTCTACAGCCCCTCTTACAATGGTGTCAATGTAGGCTACCACTTAAAAAAACAAAAAAGAAACCACAGAACTTAACGCAGGCGGCCCCAGCTGTATGGAGCTATAGGAATCGCAACCTATTCGCATTTCTTCTCATTTTACATAATCAATTATTTTGTCCTTTGTGCTGGCTAACATGCCACGCTAATGCCGTTACACTTGGGTCATGCCCTCAGCTGTTATAGAGGGGGGGTATATGGCTTAGGAAGATTTATCCCAGAGCTCGCGCAAATGCCACTATCACTCCCGACAACCGAATGAGCTGGAGGAGACAACACAATAGATACTGCCTTTCTTTCACTCGCATGCCATGCTGCGGTGACTCCACTCTTTCTGGGATCCCTCCCCTGGACATGAGAAGAAAGAGAATAGAGCGAAAGCCCCCGTGAATTCAATGGTTCTTGTTAGATGGGAGCTGTGCAAACCGCTGGGCCCGCTGTTACAGACAGAGATGGATGGCAGGAGATAGTGAAGGGTGTGGATGATGCATGATTATTTTGTAAGGTGTGTGTGTGTGTATGCCTGTCTGTGTCGTGTGTGTGTGTGTGTGTGTGTGTGTGTGTCTGTCGTGTGTGTGTGTGTGTGTGTGGGTCTTTGTCGTGTGTGTCTGTGTTTTCATCGTGTTTGTGTGTGTGTGTGTGTGTGTCTGTGTCGTGTGTGTGTGTGTGTTGGGGGCGGAGCTGCTGGAGGGGTAGTTTTGAGGGGAGGGGGGTTCAGGCCCAGAAATAGCCTGCTCCAATCCCTCTCTCTGTGGACGTGACCCTGTCCCAGCTGTACTCCGGCAGCCTCGATGCAAGCCAACTTTCCCCTCTCCTTCTCTGTCTTGCTCCCTTGCTCTTTTTCTTCTCCCGGAAGTTTCATAGTTTTAAGAGTTGGCACCAGTGAACAGAAAGACATTGCGCCACGACCAAAAGTTATTAATTTGGAAGGTTGCGACATCGCATTGAAGTGATCAGCTCCTCAGTTTTTGGCTTCACACATGATTTACTGTTGCGATTCTATTGTCGCAACAGTTTCTGCAATTTTACCCCAGCCTGTATCGACGTGACATTTTTCCGTATTCAACAACTCATAATGTAGATTAAAATTAAACCCACACACACCCACATTCGTAAGTGCTTCACAGACGCGCACGTCTGATGCATCCACATGAAATTAAAGCAGCTACAAATAGTGCTGTGTGAATTCTTAATTTGAACAAAAAATGCTTTGTCTGGCTTGCCATCAGCCTAGCTAGCTTAACCATGTTAGCTAGTGTGTGTGTGTGTGACCTTATACTGGAAGAGCTTTGATATTATCTATGTGGATAGAATTACACTCATTCACAAACTCTCGTATTCAGCACAATGGGCTTTTGTTTGCTTCAAGAAAGTGTCATGTTTTACAGTGAAATGTGATTATTATCTATTTACTGTATTATTTATTTATATTGCATCATGGAATTTTTCCAAGGTCAAATAGTGCTGACTACTATTCCCCATTCTTTCCAATTTCGCTCTGGGCTATTTACAAACCTCTCGAAGTAGCCTACATGGGACGATAAAAAAAACAACGTAATTATCCACAGCTTTTAACGACGCGCAACATCCAGCAGTCACGCTGGGCCTCCTCGTATATACCTTCTCCCGTCCACCCGGGCAGACGGCACTGCCATCCTGCACCATATTTCACCCGGAGCCTACAGGAAGCCAAAAACAAGTACGCACACGGGCACAGTGAGCTCTACAAAATGATGAGTGCGCTGAAAAACTACGCTGTCCATCATGTCCTACCCAAACACATCAGGCAGGAGCACAGATTGGAACCACGCCATGTATAGACTGTTAAAGATGGGAGATGCAGCTGAATTCACCAGGAGAGGCTTTGGATAGGAGACTGCCCTGAATTACAAAATGCTGAAAAAAATTATGTATATGGAATTATATGTAGTATATGACAAGAGGGGGGGGGGGATTGGTCATCGTGGTTCTAATAGATCAGTAGATTAGTTACTTAACTCGGTTAAATGCAAGCATGCCAGCAGGAACACAAATGCAAGGCAATGACATGGTAAAACGGCAAACATTTCTCACCGTGCGATCCTCGCCTGCCGTTTTGCTCTGCTCGTCGCTTTAAAATTCAGATGAATAATTCCTAATTAACAAGACGTCGAGAGTTTGAATGACGCCGCGTGCCACCCGGCAGGCACGTAAGAAATCACCTAGATGAGCGCCACATTGAATCCCAGCCCCGACTGGTGACCATTAGCAGAGTTTAATGGAGAAGGCCGGGCCGTCTGGTGATGGATCACTCTGTCGACCTGGGGCTACAGCACCACTTGAGGACGATTGGAGGTTAGGGAGGGAACCAAACGAGGTACGCACTCAGACACACGGTCTGTACCGTCGATGGGACTCAAAACGCTGCCCTTCTGCTTAACCGTATGAGGAGCAACCCCTGTCTAATCTCGGTGGCCTGAAAAACACTATTTAACTTAATACTGTAATTTGACATGAGTTAACTTACTGTTGTACGGTGTTTCAATTGTTATACATGGTCAATAATATCTTCAAATAATAGGTCTAAATAATATTTGCTGATGCCTATTCATTCCTCATGAAAATGCACAAACTAAATAGCTAAAATAGCTACAATTTGTTTATTGATTGGCAACCATGGGTAAATCCCATCTATGTGAGTTTTTCGATGTTCATTCCTTGAGGAAAATCCCAGTTCCAATGTGTTCTCTTTCTGTGTTAATATTATCCAGCTCTGTTTTCAGTTTTTTCCTCATTAGTGCAGTGTGTATCGGTTTTCCCCTTTTCGATATCCTTGCTCAATCATTCAGATGTAATAACAAATTCAAATAGTCTCTTGGTTCTATAATTCATTCTATAATCAAACCAGATTTTAGTGCCAATCAAATTATGTAGTCTGAGACCCGTTGGACTCAGTATGAGTTAGCTTCCAATTGTTGCAATTGAAATGCGCATGGAGACTATCGCCAGTGCAATGCATTACTAATGTATGGTCAACAGCCCCTTAGTTTTATTGCTGTTATAAAAAGCAGCAGAGTTGGGTGTTCAAGTGAGAGAGAGAGAGAGAGAGAGAAAATGAGTGAGGGAGACAGAGAGTGATAGAGAGAGTGAATGCAATAAAAAAAGGAAACGGCTCACACAAGCATTTAAAAAGGGATTTGGTGTTGCATTACCTGTTACTACTCCATGGCCCCCTCACCATGGTAACGGAATGCTGGAAGGGTCTTTAGCGTGGAAGACCCTACTAATAGATAGAGAATAGACAGAGAACGAGTGTGTGGTCTGTTGGAACCACCGGCCCTCTACACACTTCCACGGACCCTGAATGGTTTACGTCATCAGTGGGGAATGCTTTATATCTCCGTAGCTTGCTAACCAAGCATATTCTTTCTTCCTCTTTTTTTTTTTTAATATACATTTTCTTTCATGCAGCTCTTTTTCGGTTGAATGTGTGAATGGAAAAAAACAAGGGGGATGGTTGAGCGACTTTCCCTTTTTTATCTATAAATATAAATGAAAACCTGGGTTTTCCTTTTTGGCACATTGCCTATCCACACTACTGGATCCGGTGGTTCTTTAACCTCTGCCTTCCCTCCCCCACACAGGAACAACAGAGCGTGTGTGTCTGATACAGGGTACCGTGGAAGCTCTAAATGGCGTCCACAACTTCATTGCGGAGAAGGTCCGCGAGATGCCCCAGAGTGCCCAGAAGAGTGAGCCTGTGAGCATACTACAGCCACAGACCACCGTCAACCCCGACCGCGTTAAACAGGTACAAAACACGCTCACTGTCAACCCTGTAGCGACACACAGAAACCCGCATTAGCTATGCGGCCTGCCCCCCCCATGCTTGTAAATCACTCTTTTAGCACCTCGAGTGAATGGCATGCCGTACGTGTCTCCGTTATGTCTAGCCGTTAATGTGTGCATATACGGATCATTAGGATGCCTTACCTGGTCCTGGTGTCTTGTGTTTATGAGTCGCTAGGCGTGGTGGTTCCCTGAGGCCGTGACCCCGTAGCGTGGCAGAGGTCAGGAGAATGTAAGGCCACAAGGGTTATTTTTACCCCCCAGTCTTTCATAGTTAGACATTAGCCAAGTGGCAGCTGCAGTTTAAACCCCTGGGATTAGTGAAGTGCTGAGTAAAGCCAGAGCGACTGTAGTAAACTGACTCAGTGAGATTCGTCTCCCCTGTCCCTCATTGCTCCACTTAAAAGCCACTCCCATCTCCTCTCCCCTTATTTTTTTTCGTTCGATTTCAATCTCTCCGTTTCCTCCTGCAGGCTAAACTGATAGTGCCCAATAGCACAGCCGGGCTTATCATTGGCAAAGGAGGCGCGACAGTAAAGGCAGTGATGGAACAGTCAGGGGCTTGGGTGCAGCTCTCCCAGAAGCCCGAGGGCATCAACCTGCAGGAGCGGGTGGTCACCATTAGCGGGGAGCCCGAGCAGAACCGCAAGGCTGTGGAAATCATAGTTCAGAAGATCCAGGAGGATCCTCAGAGCAGCAGCTGCCTCAACATCTCCTACTCCAACATCTCTGGCCCCGTGGCCAACTCCAACCCCACGGGCTCCCCTTACGCCAACTCCGCCGAAGTGCTGCCAAACGCAGCCGCGGCTGCCGCCACCGCCTCCAGCCTCCTGGGCCAGGCCGGCCTGACGGGAATGGGCACGTTCCCAACGGCCATGTCCAGTTTCTCCGGCAACGACCTGCTGGCCATCACCTCTGCGCTAAACACCCTGGCCAGCTACGGCTACAACACCAACACCTTGGGCCTGGGCCTCAACCCGGCGGCCGCCTCCGGTGTCCTCGCCGCCGTGGCCGCCAGCGCAAACCCCGCCGCCGCGGCCGCAGCTAACCTCTTAGCCTCCTACGCTAGCGACGCCTCCGGCGGACACCCGGCGGCGGGCCTGGGCGGGTTCTCGCTGGGCTCCCTGGCCGCCGCCACCGGGGCTTCCAACGGCTACCTGAACGCCTCGTCCCCACTGATGGCGTCCTCCCTCCTGGCCGCCGAGAAGCTGGGCGACGGTGCCAAGGACGTGGTTGAGATCGCCGTGCCGGAGAACCTGGTGGGCGCCATCCTGGGGAAAGGAGGGAAGACGCTGGTGGAGTACCAGGAGCTAACAGGCGCCCGCATCCAGATCTCCAAAAAGGGGGAGTTCATCCCGGGCACGCGGAACCGTAAAGTTACCATCACAGGGTCCCCGGCCGCCACGCAGGCCGCGCAGTACCTGATCAGCCAGAGGATCACGTACGAGCAGGGCGTGCGCGCCACCAACCCACAGAAGGTGGGCTAAAATTGAAAAAAAAGGAGAAGAGGATAGAAAAGGAATGATGAAGGTGGAAGGAAGTCGATAGGGTCACTGATTGGGGGGGGGGGGGAGGTAAGAAAAAAAGAAAAAATAACGAAACGCCCAAATATCTGTTCAATATTTCGGTTTCAAACGAGGGAATCGCAGAAGGAGGAGGCGGGGGGGCGGGGGAGACAACCAAGATAAATGTGTGTGATATGTGAATGTGTTTTTAGGAGTGACGTCCTGATGTTTTTTAAAAGAGTCTGTCGAGTCCTTTTGACGACGGTGATCAGAGTAATGCTGAACTGGTCCACTGCCAAGCTGCAGATTCAACGGCTGAGCCTCCAGTTTTCGCCCTTCCTCCAAAACCTTAGAGCTGTTTTTATTTTATATCTTTATTTTTCTTCTTCTTTTTATGTTTTTTCTTTTTTCTCTGGGTTTGATTTCAGATCTTTAGCCGTGAACCCCTAGGCTTCCGGTGAGTGGCGCGTGCCAGACGAAAGGGCCGGTCGGCTTGTAAAGCGGGCCGGCCCACCTCGCTCTCTGTAGACAGTGGCTTTACGGCATTGTTTACCAGGGGGACCAGGTTCCTGTGACGAGCACCTGAGGCCACCTCAGGCTATGAGGGAGCAATGTCGAAGTATCATTTAAAAGAAAAAAGGAAGTCGCTATCTATTTTGACATATGTTGAATTCTTGCTCACAGCATAATTGAAGTTTTCAAACGAGTTTCTTGGGGGTATTTTATATTTTTTTCTTTATTTATTATTGACGTGGTCTCATTCAAACACAAATAGATTATTTAAGCCTGTGAATTCAGGTTGACCTGAATGTAAAAACAACGTTAGCCTATTGCTCTTTTTTTATTTACAGGGATCAAATATTGTGTTGCAGTGAACAAAATGTATAATCTGAACCCAGTCTGAACTTTTACAGTTATTGTCGTGTATAGCGCGTATAGTTCAGGGGTTAAAAAAAATAACCAATGTGAGAGGACAGAGGAGACACACAGGAATGTATAAATATATTTTACATGAACACACTAAGATGAAGCTCCCACAAACGCACAAACATTTTTCGCATCTCCACAGCAACGGACAGAAACAAATGTTAACCAACCCTTTCTTGGTGCTATACCATTGGGCATACGAATCTCTGTTACCATCGACACCCAAAATCTGAATCTTGCGGCTTTATTAAAATAGGTTTGAGAGGTTTTCCAGTAATTGGTAGTCCATTGGATCACTGTCAGCCGGCACCTTCAATAAGATAGTGAGTGATTTGCTACTTTTTACGACTCAAAGCAATCCAGTCTTAATCCCATTAAAGCAATTTACTCCTCATTCCGAATGCAAGTCATGCATTTCATTTCTTTCTTGAAAAAAATTGGCTACGCGCTCGATTTTACTTGACGATACGTTTTGCCTTAGACGCTTAAAGTTAACTCTACGGAGACGGCGTTACAGACACAAGCTTGTAGCAGCATAGACTACACATTTCACCCGAGGCAGGATTCATCCATGATCGTTCACAAAGGGAGACGCAAATCCCACAAAATGCATTCGATCAGAAGAACAAGAGCTGTGTGAACCAGTATCTGTGAACAAAGAAACCATTGCCTTTACATTAAGGGTGCCAAATAGAACCGAGAAGTACGTAATCGGGGAGAAATGGAGTGAAACTTGAAAAGGTTGGGGTTCAGGTTTAAGTGAACCCCCCCCCCCCCCCCCCCCCTCCCCATACCCCTTAGTTGAATTTGCATTAAGACAGATGGGATGATTCTGCAGTGGAGTCTGCAGGGGCAGCTTGTTCTCCTCTACCTAAAAACACAGAAAGGCTCACCTGAATTGGGTGTAGCCCCCAATGTTACGTAAATTAACCCCTTTTTTTATTATTATTAAATGGCTTTCAGAATCCACGTTGACGGACAGTTGGCATATAGAGTACCCTGGCTTGCTTCCATGCTGCTATTAATGGTTTTCACCTCCCCACCCCTCCCGCCCCAACTCCCCCCCCCACCCCCCACCCTGAGTACACTGGGTCTGACGACTGCACTGTGAGATGCGACGCATGCATCTATGTGGCGTATCTATCCCTGGTGGGATGTGAGTATTTTGATGTACACATCTATTCGACCTGAAGAAGATGTAGGCCAACGTCCACAACACGCGTCCGTGTTGAATGGACCGGGTATCTTCACAAGATCATTTCTACGTCGACATCTTGTGATGTTTGTGTTTACCTATTTTACATTTCTTTTCTCGATGCACTGCAGAAGGTGGCTACGCATACTTAAAATTCATGAAGATTTTGTATAATCTGAGAAGCGTTTGTTAACTCCCGTGATACTTCCCTTGCATAGGCCAGTGCTGTCTTCTCTAAATGTAGACCTGCCTTGCTCCCCTTTAAAAATAGGTGTTTTAATAACGGTCCCCATCAACTCGAGCACTAACGAACGGCGTCCGCATTGCACAATGCTCTGTCAAAACCTGGAGAGCAGAACTGCTCCTCCTTGCTAAAGAAACATCCCAACTCGTTATTAAAGATATGTAAAAGCATCCGGCCACCTCTGTATAGCGATGCGTGCGGATGACCTGCTACTGCCCGGGAATTTTTAGGGTATCTTGAGATACAAGCACAAAACCAGATGAGGTTTATCAATGCAAGCAGACGTGTGCGCGACTGTCGACAATTCTTCCTCAGAGCTGTCTGATCAATACCTTGTGCCAAATACTATTATCTCTCAACCCCGTCCTACATCCTCTTTCCTCTTTCTCTCAACATTTAATACTACCCCTGCTGTTGCCGATCTCTACCGTTTAACATACACACAGATCCTCCCTTCCCCCGTCGGTCCGCTCGCCTCTCGTCCCTTCCTGTCCTCCCTTCACTCTGTTTCTCCCCCTCTTTCTCCTTCCTCCTGTCTCCTCTTCTCCCGGGTGGTCGTGTCCTACCCTGGTGGTGTACTAGGGGGGAGGAGGCGCTGATGGGGCATACTGACGGGGAGTTATGCACTAAAGGTCACGAGGGTACGAAAATGTTTTCCCAAATGTTTGCCGTAGTGTGACACCGGGCTGAGAATGCGCAGAAAACACCTGCCCACCTCCCCCCCTCCTGTCAGAGCTGTGACACACCCACACGACCACAACCAGCAGTATTAGCTCAACCAATCCTACTTCCTTCCATGGGGAAGAACCATTAGGACTTCAGAAAAGGTTTTTATCGTGAACTGTGGCCCTTTTTTTTTTGCTAGGGCTAGGGAAGGTTCTGTTCATTTTTCTGCCAGAAGATGGAAAAAAAAATGGCGAAATTGCGGTGGTGGTCAATATTCATCTGTTGGTTGAAAACTAGATGAGCTTTTTGGTTCAGCCTCGAAAAAAAAAGCAGAGCCTAAACGTTTTGAAGGAACGCGTTAGAGGGTAAAGGGAAAGGTAACCTGTTTGTGACCTCAAGCTGAAAAACAATGACATCCTTTATGCATATCCTCTAATCTGAAAAATGACTAGAATTCATTTCTGTGGAATACAATATGTCATGTCATATGATCTATATGTACTTTATTGTAGCTATTCTAGTTTGTAGTCCAAATGCAGTCCAGCGTTGTCAATACAATGTGAACTATGTTATATTTGTGTGGATGATGAGAGTGCCAACTAAGCCTGATTAAGATTAGCTTCGCAAAATTTGTTTGTGCATTATGATGATTCATCATCAACGGGTGGTGTCCATATTTCTGTCATAGATGATTTAGTTTGACAGTAAGAAAATGTAAAGATATTGGAAGCAATATAGTAGCATGTCGTCCTGTTTTGTGTTTCATGTCTGTTGTATGAACCTTTGAAATTATTAAGATTTTGAATGAATAGGTTTACATGTACTTTTTGTAAGTTATGAAAATGCTGCTATTTGATAAGTAAAGTAAACTATACAAAATATTTTAGCTGAAAAGATGTCTGGTCTGTTGATTAGAAGAAGTATGCTCTGAGATGCTCGGAGCATAAAGCGAGGTGTATAGAGAACTATACAGTATCGATAAGATAGTAAAAGTAATAATAGACTCCATAGTACAACCTGTGCCAAACTAGACCTCTGCAGCTTCTGAAAATTGTAGATGTGCGATCAAATGTTAGATATCAATAACTTGTTTAGAAGTGCTGATCAAGTGCCAATCAAACACTGTCTTTTAAGTTAAGAAAAAAAAAGATAATCAAATGCATTACTTAAGAAAACAAAAGGACAAAGATACCTTATTTGTGCTCTTTGTTTTTATCCCATAGTTACATAGAGTAAGAGTTAACAATGTGATTTTTATGGATCCATGTGTTTTTACACTCCATGCATCCTTTGTGTGTTCGTTTGACCTGTGGCTTAAGTACTGCTGTTTTCTCACAAAAATGTCTTTATAGGCCAGCATGCACTAAGCATAACATGTTATAAGCATTCATAACATAGCCATTAACAATCAGCAATGTGTTTGTGGAGTTAGGTGTTATCTTTTTGCACGTCTTCTATTGCATGATATCCAAGTGAATTATTGGGGGCTGGAGAGGAAAAAAAATTAACAAAAATTTGCAAGGTGTCTCGTAACATTCAAAGGCATAACACTGCATGCGGTCAATTGTAAGGCACTTAAGTTTACTCACTTCATGTTAAAAAAATAATAATAATGTTTTGTTTATTGTTGTAAGTTGGGTGGGAACCCATTGTTGTCATGTTGGCCCAAGAATCACCACACATAATTCTCATCAATAAAGTCCACCTCTCTTCACTTAATGAGAGAATATCTTTATTTATTTATTGTTTTTTTATTTATGTTTTCGGTCCAGTGAATAGTATAAAAAATGTGAAACAAGCAAAGGTGAAGACATTTTTCAGTGCATTGGCTACACAACTCATGTTTTGCCTTTTTACACGATCAGGCACCGCATGCGGTTTGTTTTATTTCAGTTTACTTTGTTAAATCACGTTACACCTCCCATAACCTGTGGCATACTATCTTCAGAAACGATTTTTTGTTTTACACTACAGCTTGAAAGCCCAGATCTATTCTATGAATGTACCCATTTATTTTTCTGTCTGAATGTCTTTTAATGTAAATTCAGGGCAGGAATGTCACAATACATGTAGAGTTAATATCTATGTCAACGACAAGAATTCAGCTATAGTCAGGTAGGCCACACAAGGCCAAAAGTCATAACCCAGATACATGTTCAAAACCGCTTCCGATTCGCTGTCAACATTATCCTGTTTGTTTGGTGTTGCATAAATGCACTTTACCGATCAATGGGTCATATCCGTCTTATGAATAAGATCACAATATTGGGTGTGAAATGAAGAGAGAATCCATGCTGACTTTCAATAGTTAAGGGATTATTTTGTTTGGGTTTTCGTTGCCATTCTTTGCTCTTGCACTGGTGGTATGTCAGCCTGTTTCTGTCCCTCGTGTTGGCTCTGGTTAATGATGGAAAGGGGCTGGAGAATCTGAATTGACCTGAATTGTGGCACCTTTTGTTCCGCACTCGATGTCCTCTCCCTCACATTCCCTGTGGCAGCGGTTTGTGTCAATCACTAAGTGAATTCCTCTAAAATATGTGCAGGTGTCGTGAATCACAGTCCAGGGGGCGGATTACCACCACCACACCACATTTTGTGTCCATACAAAAATTGGCTTTTTCCTGTTTTTCTAACAAAATAGTATCGATCTTTACCAAAACAATTCATGGCACATTATGAATTCTCAATGTTTTGCTAATATAATTGTCTGAACTGTGAGGGGAAAAACGACACCAGCAAAATATGTGAACTTCAATAAAGGGTGACTTTAAAGAGTGAAAGGCTTGTTATGAGGGTTAATATGATTTTTTTCCCCCCACTTTTGTTACAGAACCCTGTCAATTCTCAACAATCATAACCAGAAATCTAAACTGAATGCTGATAGATAAACAGAAGCATTCCAACGTCTTTTTGTCAGTTAGTTTTGTCTGTGTTTTCATTGTCAATGTACTCTGGACATTTACACCCCCTCTCTGCAGAGCCCTTCTTCGGGAAAGGCTCGGACTGGGAGTTTTACAATCTCAACAACGGACTCAAGCTGTTTAAAAAAACCTTCATTATTCGAACTTTACAACCAATCTGTGTCGCATGATACTCCGGCCACCATATTTGCCCTTTAAACGGATTAAGGTGTTTCCGAGCCCGTTTGTCTGAGTAACGCAGGATCCTCGCCAACCAGACACCAGGCCGTCTTTCTTTGAACCGCTGAACCTCCGATGTACTTGGTTGACCTTAACATTCACACCGACTCCTTCACCTGTTGGACATCTTTAAGCCAACTGTATTGTCAAACCTAGCAAGACTGTTTTTATTTTTTTATTTCATTTTTAATTTGTTTATCTGTTGGTGCGTTTGTTCTTTCCATCAGACAAAAATGGACTGACAGCATAAGATCTAATAGTGAAGTTTTCTGAAAGTCCACAACGTAAGCTACACTAAGGGCTTTCTCTAACAGCATTTAATGCCTTTTAAAATGACAAAATAGGAAATATTTAAAACGGAAAATGCCTTTTGTTTCAAAACTGTTTTAAGTAGCGAATAACTGTCAACACGAGTGCCAAATAAATCCACACTGAGCCAAAAGGCAGCCAGCTTACATACTAAGTGTTAGATCACTGGAAATGGCATGACCCTGCCCATTTCTCCCCATGCCCCACCCCCTGAAAATGCCCCCCCCCCCTCCCAATTGTATGACCTTTGACCTCATATACCATTATTGTTATGCTGCCAGTCTGTTTTTCTGTTTTTATCAGAGAAACACAGAATAAGCAGTATGAATTCTAAACACTGTTGTTTAACAAAGACAACAGCGACTACGGGGAAGGACTGAGAGGATTTTTAAAAGTGTCACATGTGTTTCTGTTCTTGGTTCATTTGAGCATCATTCATTAATAGATTTAAGGGTAATGACTATTTAATGTAACTGTAGTACTGTGTTTGTAAACAAAATTCAGTGAGTTGTGTTTTATGACTCGTGGACTACCAGTGAAGTCAGCATTTCAGTGTTAATAATTGAATTGTTTTTTAAAGATTATTTTTGCGACGGCAACAAAGACTCATTATAAATGTTCATTTTAACATCACCTGTCTTCTGCTCCTTTCTTTCACCGACTCCTCACTCTTTATTATTTGCCATTTGAGAGCTCAAAGAATCTGTGTGTGTTTCACATGATTGCAATCAAATTGACTTGGAAGCACAGACTACCAAAGGCTATAAACGATTGAATGGTGTATGGACATATTGAGTGACGCATGCTCACAACAATAGGGTTCTTTTAATAGATGGAAACTATAAGAGATTAAATAATTAGATTTACACTCAACCCTAATGAAAAAGGTAACCTGATGTACTATGTATATAGAAAAGATTTATAATAAAAGTAAAATAAGTATACAATTATATAAGAAACATCCAGGAATTCAAATTCATGAAAGTGATTTTGAAATAATATATATATTATTTTATAGTGAACTGTCTAATCTGTTTGTTTAATCAGCTCCTGGAAACAAGTTGAAACACTCCAATGTAAATTAGGTTCAGATGTTGGTGCATTAATTGACTAAACCATATTTAGTATTGTCAATATAGTATACGTATACTAACTGGCAAAACTGACTAATGTTTATTTCTTATAATAATGAGTAATATTGATTGTGACTACAAAGCATGTCACACACACAAACACACACACACACACGCACCAGTCTTTGCTACACATCAGCATGAATGGAATAAGATGCACTGTCCTCTCAGACGCATTGCCAGCATTGCGGATGCAGGGTAGTTCATTAAGTTCCATACTAAGACATGCAACCAAGGAAGAGATCCTAAATCAACCCGTAGCATTTGCAGGCTATCATTTGATGCTCCTGTTACTATAGGCTATTTTTTGCTGCTTCACTCAGAGCTGTTGCAGTTAGGATATTCAACATTGGCTTTCTTTTCGGGGTGGTCCTTATTATAGTTACGAAATAAAAGACAAGGAAGAAAAAAAAAGGGCCTGATAACATTAATTATAGAGTCTTGCTGCTTTGGGTGAACGGCTTCCTAACTGCCGCGCTCCCCATTCATTACACAGCCCATTATCTCTTTGCCTATTATCTGCGAATGTTTGTTCAATGTGCCATCCCAGAGTGACATTATAACTGGAATATTTCCATGGATCTCCTCAGCCTGTCTACTTTCCTCCTCTCTATCTTGAATTGCAGTCTGAAAGGAATTGGCAGCGTTTAACACTTAGGGTACATTCGATTCCTACTGTGGGAGAAGGTAGCAATGGGCTTGAATGATAAAATTGCGTTGTCAAGGTAACAGGTTGTTCTGAAGACTGCAAATATGTCATATTGGAGATGCTCCTGCCAGACAGACTTCGACCTGTAGCCTTGGTAACTAGGCACTACTTAGGCTCACCAATTTACCCCCTTTAGGGATATAGGCAGGTAAACCCACCAATTTGGTGTTTTGGAGGCATTAATAATACAAAAGCCATCCCACATTCGTTTTTTTCTCATCGAATCAGTAGAAATAACACAGGATTGTTCCATTATTGAACGCTGACTATTTTTTGTATTTCTTTTACTCAAATAGTGGGTGTTTGCGTTGCCTTGTGCTGTTGGTGGTGGTGGTGGTGCAGTAGAGAGGGTTCTGGAAGCCACCGTTGAATGAGATGAAAAGGTGAAGACTGCTGGAGGATGAAGAGAGTCACTGAGGGAACCACTAAACATGGTTCCTGGTGTAACCATGGATACCTCTATTTCATGGATGGACTGATTTGAGCTGAAGTGGGAATTGAAGGGGAGATATCTTGTTTCTATAGAACCCCGTCGTGCTCCTGTCAGTTGTTGTATGGGGTTTGTTCCTTTGGTCACCTCTTATTTACCGGATAGGGAACCATAAACAGATCAGCGTATCAGTGTAGGTCTGTGATGACGGCTATCTTAGCATCTCTGGTATGTGTCATGGCGGATGGACGGGATCCTGATTGTCACATTCATCAATAAGGTGTACGTCGGGTGTGCCTCTAGGGTAAGCCGAGCTGGCTGCTGTGTTGAAAGAGAAATTAAACATTTGAGAGGAGGAGAACAACATAGGAAGAACAAAGAGGATGCCCAAGATGAGATAACATCATTGTATTGTGGCTATATGTTTGTATGTTGATAGATTAAGGATTATGTTTTTTTTATTAATTAATCATTTAAGATTTCTGGGCACATAAGGATCACAATTGAATAAAAAACCCTTGCTTTACGTGGGTGTGTGTGTGTGTGTGTGTGTGCAAGTGCACGCGCGTTCACACACACACGCACGCACGCACGCACGCACACACACACACACACACACACACACACACACACACACACACACACACACACACACACACACACACACACACACACACACACACACACACACTGCATCAGCAGCGACCAAAACGTAACTCTCCCTCGATAAAATAGTGTGCATGCACATATGGCATGTACTGTAGCATAACACCTACAGGCTTTACCCAATAGAATTTCGATTGCAAAATGGTTAAGGCCTGACTCAGCTACATTTTGACAATCCTTTTTAATGTATTGCACCAAAAGTATATAATGAAAACATAACTTGATAATCCTATTTCACTGTCCACTTGGTTTCTACATTACACAAACATACACTTTTCATCGCTTATTACTATTAAAGAAAACATAGCTATGTAAACGTGACTCATTATAATAATTATATAGAAATATATAAAAAGATACGTTATATATGTTATAGCCTCGTAAGCTTTATGAGGCTAGGGAAGATTTCTAATTCAAATCTTGCAGCTATAAAGGACCCCATCTGGCGGATTTAGTCGGCACCACATCACAAAATGTAGCTCTACCTTCGGGATTCATGATTGCAGAACATACACTATAGGAATTGGTGAGTTGGGTTAGCATCCAATATCTAGGCTATATCTGTTACTTTCCTTTAAATGTTCGGTTTCTTAAGATAGGCAGGTGGCCTATCCGTTTTTTTTCCTCTTAGGGTCCAAAGAAATGTATGCAAAATAGTTTGGGTCTATGATTTGATAACTTTGGTAATAAACCACCTTTCACTATACACATGATGATCTTACTTGTCTTCGATGGTTTAAAATCCATCATGTACGTGAAGGTGAATCGCGCGTGTGGTTTCTGGACACCTGATGGTGTTTCATTCAAAGAATACGTGTTCGTATGTTGATCTCATCGATGAAATATTCGCTGCTGGATTTAACGACTGTCTTTTTGGTAGAGGAGGCGGTTTTGTGGCTGGTTTGCATCTACGATTTATATTACCGTCCAGAAGATGGCGGTAATATGCCATGTTGATGTTTGCATTGCACCAAGGGGTACGTTTTTGAACATGTTGCAGTACTGAATCGCAATAACTGAATATAATCGGACTTCACTGATCAGACACCGAAACGTACTTAAGGTTAAAGGTCATACAGATTGAACCATCGACTATATAAAAAGAAAGTGTATATATATATATATATATATATATATATATATATATATATATATATATATATATATATATATATATATATATATATATATATATATATATATATATATATACAGGTATATATTGAACTCGTTGTTTGTTAGAGATTAGAGGGAGTCGTCCTGGGAGAGTTGCGTCTCTCCTCGGAGTAGGGCGTGTGTCACCGGAAGTGCGTGCCAGCTGTGGTATTCAGAGCCAGTTGCCGTTTCACATTCGTCGTCGACTCTGCGAAGTACTTTGCGTTAAGGTCAGTATACTCGACTTAAACGATGGTTCTCATGTTTCACTGCTAATGCATTATTTTAGCATACGTATTGATAAGAGGTACATTGCAGAACAACGGTGGATCGATCACAACGTTGTCGTTGATTGTATACCTTGCGCAACTAGACAGCCTGGGCTGCTGTGCTGCGAGCTTCCTGGGTAAAGGAGTCATTATTGGTATGAGGCGTTTTTAAAAAAACTTGATCTATCCATGGTTAACAGCCAGCCCGTACTTTTGTCAGATATACGGACCAGATTAAATAAAACCTAGGATTGAGACTAGAATAAGTATTAATTAATCCATAAATGAAGTTCACGCTAGCTTTTACAAGCTTGCGGATGTTTGTTCGAGTGTTTACTTTCAGGGAAGGGAAGAGATTTTTATGATGCGTATAGGCCTTAAAAATAAGCTAAACTTGGCGCTTCTCCATCTATTGATTCATTGTGCTTCTTGAAGTCGGATCGACATAATTTGTTTACATATAAACACTTCGCTTCATCTTCTCTGTCACACCCACGTGACTACGGCTTGAACACAGATCTCTGCACACAGCAATGATTAAAACATTTCCACTTATATTTTCCGGGAAACAACTGTTGTATGGGTGTATCCAAAAGGTGTGTTTTGAAAGCGTTGACTGCAATGTAGTGAACTTAAGCAAACGTTATAACAATGTGATGATCCATGATATGTTTCCTATCACAACATTTTAAGGGTTTATTGGTAACATAGTTTTGGCATCTGTTGACTTCCTGTCTTACCCAACCGCCAGAGGTACTCGCTTGGATCATAGAACAAGTTTGCTAGACTGATAATTTTGTTGATTGAAACGTGGTTCATCTTGCAGCATTACGTTGTTGCCTAATTTATGGTATTGTGCTCTCTGCATTGTTGAAGATGTCTTTAGCCAGAAGACTTATCGGTGGCTTCCTGGATATTGTGAGGTAAGCTTTTGTCTGTTATACTTTAATATTATAAAACCACATGTAGGGTACATCATTTAGATGTGATACAGAGATTACAACTGCATTTCTGCTGAATGTAGACAATGACACATTTTCACCCTCTTTGCCCTTATAGCAACATCGATCCAGCTCAGTTTGTTCCCTCTGAACCTGTAAGTTGCAAGCATATCCACCTACGTTGCTAAGTATGCTACAAATTAGATGACCATCAGTTTACTACAATGCTGTGAGCCCCTTATTTATGTCTGGGTATTATTAAAGCATAACTCGTATTATCTTACACCAACTTTACACAAGAAAGCCATTTATATTATAAGCCATCTCTCTGCGGTTACTGAACGCTCACTGTTTAATGTGTGCCCCCATCAGCCCCCACCACGCAGGCCTTTGGCGTACGCAGAGCACAATGAGTCCGAAGAGGATGCCAAGTTCCGCAGAGTCTTCAAGCAGCTCGCTGGAGAGGTGAGCATTGCCTGAATTGTCCCATGCATTTTTTTTTTTTTTTTTGAAAGCAGTTGAGCTAAGTGACAGCTAAATTACACGTGAGATTCTACAGGGAGGGCTGGCGTAAACCTCCTCAAACAAGCCTGTTTGAAAATTGATTTGAGCACTCTCTCCGTGTAGGACATGGAGGTGAGCCCCAAGGAACTGATGGACATCCTGAACAAGATCATCTCTAAACGTAAGGGCCCTAGGCTAGAGTTTGATCTTACTTCAAAGCTGCTGTATGTAAGATTTGATTTTCAAACTCTTCCTCCCAAGAGGATAACAACCACCCCTCTCAACCTCCATATTTTTCTCTGCCATTGAGAGGTTCTTGTTTCTCGAGCCTTGAGATATGAGCAGGGAGTGGTCAGAAACCTGACTCATACAGAGGCAGGCGCAGCAAACTCAAAACAGATATTATCACAACGCATATCTATCACTAATGGCTGATGGAAGGCCATGCCCTTTCATACAAATAACACTCAAATAATTGCTATAAAATCGTACTTACAGCAACATATTCTATCACTGGTTTCTTACGAACGGATTGCTGTTGAAGTCCACACAAGACCCCGCAATGATGTCGGCCTTGGTTTGGGCTTTTAATTTCAGATGCCGCCCTGAAGACAGATGGCTTCAGCATTGAGTCCTGCCGGAGCATGGTGGCCGTCATGGATGTATCTTCCCCGCTGGCTTCATTTGCCATGATTAACGTGCCAACTGTCGTGTTTGACACCAAACAAATGTCTTCTTCAACTACTGTTTATTGATAACAGCAAATGGCTCACTCATGCACATAATACAGAGCTTAAGGTGAGATCGACAAAATTCTGAATAGAGCTTGTTTAAACTGGATTGTTGCTGTGTAGAACCTCACTGTCATGTGTAAGGTTTTAAGTACACGTGGTAGGGAAAGTGCTCTTTATTTTCCTTAACATTTCTATCTAGAGCGACAGCACCGGAAAACTTGGATTCCATGAGTTCAAATACCTCTGGAACAACATCAAGAAATGGCAGGCAAGTGTCATGGCTGTTTCTTAGCAGTGCTTGTGCCCCTCATGTTGCCTTACTGAGCGGGACCTTGATGTACCTTTTGACTATGTACACCAGGGCTGTCAAACATATGGCCCGCGGGTTGGATCCGGCCCGGTACACCATTACGCAGTTATTTTCTGGTTTGGTTGGCTTATACTGCACTGAGAGGAGTATCACGAGGTGTAACATAGTTTTGACATATGATATGTAAAATATACATTGGAACCTTGGGGTCATCAAATAATGTTGTACCTTAATTTCCAGTTTGATTAGAAACTTTGTCAGAGGGGTAATTAGAGTAGCTGTCATGTTGTAGTCAATTAGACGTATTTTCATTAAGGAATGGTAATAACTTCTCTTCTTTTAGGGAGTGTACCTGAACTTTGACCAGGATGGCTCTGGGGTCATCAGTGGAGAGGAGCTCCCTGGAGCTTTCACCGCCGCAGGTAAAACAAAAAGAATCCTCTCATTATGCAAATAGTTGACACCTCTTGGTTATTGAAATCCACTGTGCATTTCTGTGAACGATCCTATTGATATAACTCTTCTCCGCTTTGAATACATGCCGAGTGCCTTGACTCAAAAATGCCATGCAGTCCGGACAAGTCCTTTTGCCAGGCAAAACAGGCCACTGGCAGCCACCGGCCTTACCCACTGTGCCTGTTGTGCAGGGTTCCCCCTCAACGATCAGTTGTGTCAGATGATAGTCCGCAGATACAGTGATGAAAGCGGAAACCTGGACTTTGATAACTACATTGGATGCCTCGTCAGGCTGGATGCCATGTGTCGTAAGTGGTTTGAAACTTAACCACGTTATTCATTTAAAACCTGCCGTATTTTTGTTACATAGAAGAGTTAAAGAGATCACCTTGGGAAACATTATGAATATTATTCTGATGTCATTTCTTCTACCGTTTCAATTCAGGTGCCTTCAAAACCCTGGATAAAGATAACAATGGGACCATCAAGGTCAACGTTAAAGAGGTAATTTAAATCGAAAAGGTCCTCGGACATTTAAATTGTTTAACTTAAAAGGTGTTTAAGGTCATGGTGAAAAATGTCAAGTGGCTATCTTTTTAATGTGTTTTTCATCTTGTCGTTTCAGTGGCTCCAGTTGACCATGTACTCTTGAATGGGGAGAATTTTGCAACGGCCTACGACGGGGAACAACTTTACATATGCCGCGATGCCGTATATATTTGACCTTTGCAGCGATTAACTGTTTATGAACCAATATGTGTGCAGGTTTTATTTTAATGTGGAAAACATATAGATAAATATCTTAGAATATTTTTTATACACGTCGTACTGCTCTGGTTTTTGGGAGAAAAACTATAGGTGTCAGCAATCATTTAAGAAAACCTAGAATTCGCACCAACCTTGTCTATTCAAAAAACAAAACCAAAAAGGGTGCCTTCAGTGTAAACCTGCACCCATAATGGTATCAGAAACTGTCAAAATGATTCCCCCCTCAATCATATAGCATGGATATCTGGTCTGCCATGCATGATTGGGGCTTTATTTTATAGTTTATTGCATCGCACAGGCTTTTTTTTTCATATATTCCGAGGTGTTGTGTATTTTTCTAGGGAATAAAGAGGGTTAGCCATACTAACACGTTTGCACTGACGCAAGGAAGACCCCCACTGATATTGGAACACAATAAATGGCAACCAGAACGCTTTTGCAAAAAACCAATGTATTATTTTTCCAATTATTCTTATGAACTAATATTGGTGCTTATCCCATAGTAAATACGAACAATGACTGAGTAGTGAGCAACCATTTAAGTCAATACAAATATTTAGTTTTTTCTGTTAGCAATGGTTTGGTTGGCAAAGTTGATATTGTACCATCTGTGGAGCTTTTATACTTTTTTGTTTGTTATGGATTTGGTGCATGGCCACAGGATTTGCCATGTCTGTAGCTTGTTAGGGTTTGCAGTGTTTTTTGGAATGCCTACACAAAGTTATAACAGCACAACATTAGAACTTAGGATATCACAACAAATGACCATGCCAATGCAGCGGAGAGGAGGGATGCCATTTAAAAATACACGGTCTTTGCCAAATTCACTGAACTGTTACCAAAATGTCTCATGTCTAATGTGTGCTATATTGGAAATAAAACACATTATTACATTAGTGTGCATCCTTCATTCAAGAAATAACCATCCTTGTTTAGGTAGTATAATTTGTGGAAATTACCTTTGGACTTTACATCTTACACTTTGGTTTGTGGCTTTAGATATTTTAATACATCTTATGCTCATAACATCCCTCTGTTTAATGTATGCCTTGAAGCTATTCTGTTAAATCTACTTAGTATAGATCTTGAATTGCATGGAGGCCATAGAACGAGCCATGTTCTGAAGCTTGTTATTATCCCAGGATATATACTGTATATATGTGTATGTGTTCAACGTTATAAGCTGGGAAGGCCTCAATCTCTTTCAGAGATTGTGTTCAGTATAGGCACGGGCCAGATTCTATGGAGGATTATTTTTCTTTCTTCGTAGGTGTCTACAATTAGAATGCCCCTTGTTGAGTAGCTCTGGATTGCAGGGTGTTTGTAAGACGTTGGGTGGAATTATGGGAAGGCTTTGGCTGGTGTGTGTAAATAGTGGTCGTGCCTCAGCTTTCCGGCAGCCCGTCATGTCCTGATTGGAAATGGGCGTCGGCTGCAGTGGCTTGTAAGGCTGAGTGGGCGGTGATTGGGGTATATACTGCGGGCAGGGATCATTTCCCCATACTCTGTAGGTGGGGAGGAAACATCCTGTGTGAGACTACTCGTAGGGAGTAACATAGAGGGCCTGAAAGCCTGCAAGGGATGAATTGGTGGAGGCGTTGCGTTCCTCCACTATTTCCTCACTATCTTACCCTATGGGACATGTTGGAGAGCTTACTGTGAGACCTTTGAGAGGAGAACATTTGTCACTGAGGTGTGTGGGTGTGTGTGAGGGGGTTATGATTTCTTCAGATTCTGCAGCGTCACAGGCGATCGGACGGCTGACCTGATGTTTTGGCTGTGCTTATACATCATGTGGGTCATGTAGTTCATGTCCTTCACTGAGATGAAGGAAAGTATTGGGAAGGCATTTGTATTCAATCCAGCAGACTGTTGGGAGAAGGGTTACTCCAAGTGCGGTGGAAAGGAGGGCGGCCAGAATGAGGTTGTTGTTTTGGAGCAGGTAAGCTGGGTGCTGCTGGGTAAGCATCTAGATGGGTTATGTGAGTGTTGGATGCTTGAAAGGGTGCTCCATGTATGTCTGCATTGCAACAGATAAATGGTAAGTTAAGGCTTTAGATATAGAATCCGAAACCGGGTGTGATTTTGTTTTATTTTTATTTTAGGAAATATTTAATTTTTAGTGGCTGGCAGCAATACGCTTGAAGGCTTTCTAGGCTGCCTTTAAAGGAGCATTTCACTGGTGGAGGCATGAATATGTATTGAAATTCGGTCCTATATGTAGTCGAATAATAAAATAAAATTCTAATTTGGTGCCGCCTTGACCGAGAAAAGGCAGAAAGTGACTTTTTGGCACTCATGGATTGAAGACAACAACTCCCACCATGCACCACGATGCACAGCTTCGCTGGCCACTTCCGCTGATCTAGATCTCCGCCTCCTGTTCCTCTATCAGCTTCAGCTGCTCGTCGCTATATTGCGGCTCACCTGTGTGAAGTTGGCCCCCCGTCTCATTTAAATATTAAAATGACACTGCTGTTCGTTTGTGCTAGGTTTGTGCTGGTTTGTGCCGTAAAAATTATCGTTTGTGCTGGTAAGGATTTTGAGTAATTCAAAATTGCATTTTCTGATATGTGACGTCACCCAGCCCCCCGTTCACGCCCAAATCTCATCAAAATAGTCCCAATCGTTAGTGCTACGTTTGTGCTGGTTTGTGCCGTCAAAAGAAATTGTTTTGCTATTATGGTTTATCTTGTTGTTCCCGTTTTATTTTTCACACATGACGTCACTCAGCCCCCCGTCCTCCTTCAAATCGTGTCAAAGTGGTCTCCATCGTTAGTGCTACGTTTGTGCTGGTTTGTGCACTCAAAAGAAATATTTGTGCAACTATAGTTTAAAAGGTAGGCTATGCCAGTTTGATTTTTCTCACGTGACGTCACTCAGCCCCCCCTCCATCTTCAAATCGCGTCAAAATTGTCTCTATAGCTGTGTTCGAAATCGTTCCCTATCATGGATGTAGTGCACTAAATAGGGTGCACGCCATTTTCTAGGGTGTTCGAATTCTCAGTGGTCCACTATATAGGGCACTATATAGTGGACTTAAAATAGGGTACGTACGATGTTCCCTACATGTTACTCCCGTATACCACAATGCAATGCGGTTGTATTTTTCCAGGGGAGAAGAAGAAGCCGAATAACCGCGAAAACGCGAAAACGAATACATTTAATGATGGAGTCTCCGGCTTTCGTTTAGAAATGTCAAAAAATTATTTGGGATTTAACATAGAATATTTAACATTCAAAATTAATTAAACAAGGAAATGTAACATTCAACATCAATACAACCTCCAGCTTTCGTCGTGAGTGCCCGGTTTGTTTACTTGATGTGAGCGCATCTGTCTGCGTCACACAAATACCCGGCGCATTTACTGACGCAAATGACGTTTAGAAATGTTCAGCGTAGTGTCCGAATTCTCGTTCCCTATTCCCTATATAGTGCACTATATCATGTACACTATATAGGGAATAGGGAACGAGTGTATAGGGAACGATTTCGAACACAGCTTATGTTTAGTGCTACGTTAGTGCTGGTTTGTGCTGTTAAAATATTTTTTTTTGATACTTTACTTTTTAAGTAATTAATAAAACTTTATTTTCCCTTCTTGTTATGTAAACAGACCATGAACTTGTTATGCAACCAGCACCCCTAGAACGTTCAAATCGCGTCAAAATTGTCTCTATCGTTAGTGCTACGTTTGTGCTGGTTTGTGCAGTCAAAAGAAATGTTTGTGACACTATAGTTTAAAATATATTCCCGTTTGAATTCTCTCATGTGACAAGTTATTATTAAAACTTGATTTTGCTATGTTGTTTTGTTATGTAACAGCCCCCTGTCAACGTCAAAATGTCATACAAATAGTCTCATTTGTTTGTCCTACGTTTGTGATTTTTTTCTGCTGTCAAAATTAATATTTGTACCAATTAGTAAATGTTTATAAACTGAAGTGATAAAATAAGGGGGATATGTGAATGAATGAATCCCAAAAGGATTTGTATGAAGGCCACCGATTGTCCGGTAAGAACAGAAGTCAAAGTCCTAATAACAAAATAAGAACGGTATGTATTTCCACACGCACACTCTCTATATGTGGATGGCAGGATGAACGTGATTTGACTGATGAACACGCTAATGATGACCCTCTCCTCCAGCTTCTGTATAGAGTGGCGAAGTCACGCCCCTTCCGGTAGAACTCATGGGACCTATGAGATCAAAAAATATGAATGGGTGTCAATGGAGAGAAAATAATTATTTTCTGGTCCCAGTCTTTATATGCCCTGGATTACACATATGTTGTTTGTGGATTTAAATGACAATTTTTCATGCAAAGAAAACTAAAAATGTTCGTGAAGAAGTTTGATAATTTTAGGTTTTATGTGAGGCCCCTTTGTGAACTACAGCTCTTCGCTGCTCTCGACGCATATGATATACGTCACCACACCCGCCCTTGGAACTCGGCACAGCGATGGCGATCTCTCTGCCCCACTTCACCGCTTTTTCCAAGGGGAGGATAAAAGCATCGAAAGAGGTGAAAACCATTATAAGTCGGGGCACGTGCAGAGTTTCAGTTATGCCGATGGGAAGATTGTCGGTCTTCTCCACGCCAGTCGCAGGGAGCGTGACGTCACATACGAGCCGTGTAGTCTTTCTCGTTGTGTTTTCTCTACAGCCTTTATCTGAACAATTGCACAATAAACGGTCGAACTCCTTGCATGAAAAATTATCCTTTAAATCCACAAACAACATATGTGTAATCCAGGGCATATAAAGACAGGGACCAGAAAATAAATATTTTCTCTCCATTGACACCCATTCATATTTTTCGATCTCATAGGTTCAATGAGCCCTACCGGAAGGGGAGTGACTTCGCCACTCTATTGACAACAACTGGACAGGTGGGTCAGGGGGGGGGTTTCGGGGGACCATGAAACTGGACTTGGGATAGCCAGTGATGGTCAGGGTCTCTATGGAACTCTGGGATCAAGCTCTGGCTGAGTGCACATTCTGTGCATCTATTTGTTTGTGTTTCATCTCATGACCCTGCTACTTACAGCAGATACCGTGACAAGTGGCTAATAAAGAATATTACATCTCAATCAAAACCAGACTGAAGTGAACCAAACTCAAATGTATTTGAAAATAACGCACAAAAACAAGCAAACACCTCATATAAACAGGACATACAAATGTGATGATTGGGGAACAATCAATTATTTTGACGGCACAAACGATAGAGCCTATTTTGAGATTTCAAAGTGGACTTTGGGCTGGTGAGGTCAAACGTGGGCATAATAAAGCTTTAACATTAACTTAAAAACTATAGTTGTTAAGGAATGAAGGTGATGTGCAGAACTTAAATGCACGACTCAGAACTCAGTAGTTGAATAAAGAACAAACGTTTACTGGCAGGATACGGTACACAGGTAAGCAAACATAATCCAAATAGGGCACACAGGTTCAGTCCGAGGTCAGAAACACGAGTAAACAATGAACATACGTAGCACGGAGAAATACAATGAACACAACCTGAAATGACGAGAACGCAACGAGTAACAAGAATACAAGACAGCACAAACCTGGCACAAACGATAGAGACCATTTTGCCGCGATTTGAGGGTTGACGGTGGGCTGTGTTGCATAACAAGAGGGCAAAATTATGTTGTATTAATTACTTAAAAAGTAAAGTATCAAAAACATTTATTTTAACAGCACAAACCAGCACTAACGTAGCACTAAACATAGAGACAATTTTGACGCGATTTGAAGATGGAGGGGGGGGCTGAGTGACGTCACGTGAGAAAAATCAAACTGGAATACCTTTTAAACTATAGTTGCACAAATATTTCTTTTGACTGCACAAACCAGCACAAACGTAGCACTAACGATGGAGACCATTTTGACGCGATTTGAAGGAGGACGGGGGGCTGAGTGACGTCATGTGTGAAAAATCAAACGGGAACAACTAAGAAACCATAATAGCAAAACAATTTATTTTGACGGCACAAACCAGCACAAACGTAGCACTAACGATTGGGACTATTTTGATGAGATTTGGGCATGAACGGGGGGCTGGGTGATGTCACATGCCAGAAAATCCAATTTTGAATTACTCAAAATCCTTACCAGCACAAACGATAATTTTTACGGCACAAACCAGCACAAACCTAGCACAAACGAACAGCAGTGTTATTTTAATATTTTGAATGAGACGGGGGGCCAACTTCACACAGGTTTGCGGCTCGTACAGCTAGCCACAAACATCTGATTCGAGCATCAGATCTTCAAAATCCCCATCTTCTATGCCAGATCCAGTACCTTCCGCCATTGTATTTCAGTTTTATCAACAACCTCTGTTAGCCTAGTTTCAGACGCTGTGGATGTTAGTTTCTGCTTGTGAAGACCCGTCCACTGGCACTGCTCTAATAGGTCTGTAGTAGGGATGGGTGTGAGGAATCGATTACTCAAGTACTCCTCGTTACAAATGAACTCAAACTTTTCTGAAGCAAATGTATCAATCACAAAGCAAATGAAATGTATCCATTTCTGTGTGGCGCGTTCCGTGCCGTGTGCAGGCACGCCAGAATTCAAAAAGTTAAGAGATGGCGGTTAGAGCAAAGCGCAGCGAAGAATTGAAATACTTTAAAGAAATAGAAGATCAAGGTGAACTGTAAAATATGCCAAGCGAAATCGAGGTACCAGAAAGTACTATGCGGCAACATATGCTCCTGAAACACAACGGTGAGTTCGGGAAAGCACACCCGCACGCAGCTGTAATCCCGGGCGTGTAGAGAAGATCACAATGCTGAGTATTTCCATAGTTCATTTGCTGCCGTTTTATTTGCAGCTTTAAATTATTTGCAATGGTTAGGCTCCTTGTTTCGTTTTGTTTTTTTTATTAACTGTTACAGGCCTTGGTTCGACGTGATTTAAATTGTGAGACGCATATTTATTTTTGTAAGGAAAATGTGTTTTGAACGTTTGCAAAAATAAATAATGAATACTCTGATAACTGACTGTTTTGATGGAGAATAAGCATTACATGTTTGGTTGGTAATATTGTCGTTCATCATCAGGCCTATTCCTGCTGCAGATGCGTTGCATTCTAAAAATAGATTTGATTAAAAGAGTACTCGATTGATCCTCGAGGAATTCCTTCGATCACTCGAGTTTGGAATGTGGCTCCCACCCCCTATAGGGGGGTGGGCCTAGTGCTTGTAGTCTTACGAGAATCTTCCCCTCTTACACTTCCTATTTACTTCTACGCAAAAATCGTCATATTGCGTCATCTTTAACAGGAAGTGTTGGAGATCGATACGGATCTCTCCAGTCTCCATAAAATAAGGGAATGATGCACGACAATTCAAAAATATGGGTGGGTTATTAACGATACAAAGCTTAATGGAAATGGGTGAAGTTTCCCTTAAGATCCAAAAAAAAAAGCGGAAGAGTGCGCAGAAGACAACTACGCAGGTTTGTGCGCAGATGGTAAGTGCGCAGAAGAGCAGAATTTGGACATGCTTGGTGAGGGACATTCGCGTTGTCTCCAAAAAGTAAAAGCATATATTTCGTTTATTTTATACTAATCACGTTTACGGACTGAAGCACATGCTAAAGTTTTTTTCCAAGGTAAGCCATTATTATTCACGTTCCATTCAGAACCCGATTTGATTTGTGTTATCCTAGTTTTCAACCATAATGTTAGCCATGTTAGCTAACAACACGGAGCTCAGACTACAAAGTCGGTAGTTACAATGCATTGTTTACGTTTTAATGTAACTGCATTGTAACGCAATCAACCCAAATATTGGGTTATAGTTGTTGTAGGTTCAACACTTTTTTTTTTAGAATTTAAATTTGTCTTAGCTTGTTGAAGGAGTGTCCAGCTAGCATGGGATCTATCTGAGCTGGGAAAACCATTTTTTCCCACACAAATAGCCTCCTCTCTATCCACTTTGACCCCAAATAACGCAAATGTGTTTGTATGACTGCATGTCTTTGTCCTTTGTAAATGCACAACCAACAATCTTGGTTGAGGGCTATAGTATTTATCTTACTTAGCCAGCGAGTTGGGATGGAATAGGGATTGTCAGAAAAACAATCATGTACGATACAAAACATGTCCAATGCAGGTTTGACCTACATGTACATGTTTCGCACATTTGCAATACAAATTTGAATCGATGTTGTATACTGACTGCTAAATTGCTTTACACCTTAAATTCGAATGATGATACAGTAGGGGGTACTAGCTCATGAATCGCTTCTACAGTAAATCGGAGGAGGCAGAAAGAGAAAAGAAAAACTCCCCTAATTACATATAGTAGCCTACATATTTATCCGGTATAACAGAATAATGAATTAAACCCAGACGATGTGATGGCTACAAATTGCACACAACAATTTTGCTATAACGTTTTATTAGAACATATCTGTTGGAATGCAACAGACTGGAATCACTGATCACACTCCAACCTCTGCACTAGCGCACATCAGCTCTGTGCAAACACACACATCAACATAGTGCACCCCACACACACCTGAGTGCCTGTGCTGGAAAATATCATAGGGGAATCACTGACGTTTGAAGTCTTAAGAATGAAGCAGTCAGCAGCACAATATCTCACTCCTTTTCTTGGCCTATGATTTACATTTTTCAGTAGCCTGCTTCCACAGGCCTCACGTGGAGGTACAGGCGGAAGAACACATTCCTGATCAACACAGCCTGAAGGATGGCTTCAAAGATCTACTACACCGGAGAGGGTGGTGTACGCTTCAAGAAAAGGAAAGCACGGTTCAGTTTCAGTGAAGTACACATCATGTTGGATGAAGTGAAAAAACATCACCATATACTTGTTGGTAAGTAAGAGCAGTTCATTTGTTTTTGCTTACTTTTGTAGTTTTGATTTGGTTAGCCTTTGGCTTTTCCTGAAAAGCTTGAAGTTGTGCTATTTATATTTTCTTCCTTGAAAATGAAATGGTGCTGCAGGGTTTTTGATTGAATAACTAACCCCTCTTTTAATCTTTCTATTTGGATTTTCTTAGATAGTTTCCATAGTTCATACCTCCTAAAATGTGGGTGGCAGCAATATGCTTGAAGGCTTTTTAGGCAGCCTTTAAGACCCAAAGTACTAACACTTAATTGAGCCAGAGAACGTATATAGAACCTATAGTTAATGATCCGATGAGTTGATCCATTTTAACTGTTGCTTATGTTTCGGCAGGGAGACGTAATCATAGCGTGCACAGCAACCTGAGAAAGCGCACGTGGGCTACAGTAACCGCGGCCGTCAATGAGATCGGCGAGTGCCAGCGCGAGGTCATCGAGGTGGTCAAGAAGTGGTCGGACCTCAAGTGCGACACCCGCAGGAAGCTGATGGCCATGCGTACCTCGAGCCCGGGCAACCAAAGCCTCGGCTTCCGCAGAACCCGGGACCTGAGCGCCACGGAGAAAATTGTGCACCAGATCCTACAGATGGACCACAAGAACCCGAGAAGCCTGGAGGAACACAGTCCAGTGGGCGAGGAGGGGCTGGACGGGCTGGATGATCGGGGGGAGTCTTCTCTCATGGGAGACGAGGACTGGAACCCAGCTGGGACTCCCCCTGACTTAGACGTGCGGCCTCCTATTGCCTCGTACTTGCTGGACACGCGTGCCATCCGAAACCTTCAAGAAGATCCATCGGTCGCCGCATGTAAGTGCTTCTTTGGTTCCTCATTTAGATGTTTTCCGTCAGACTCTATGAACAGACATTTAGTATTTTAGTAAAAAGTCCTCATCTTAAATGTAAAGCAAAGGGACATTGAGTCTTTTAATTGTTCTCAGCGTTGTGCACGGCTCCTCACCTCAGTCAATCTCCCTCTTTCCCCCGCCTCGTCTCAGACTCGAAAGCGCCGTCGCCAGACCACTTCCGCCGTCCGCCCCCACCGCAAGCCACGTTGGCCCCCCTCTCTTCCTTAGCGGCGGTGGCGCCGTCGCCCTCGGCGTCCTCCTCTTCCTTCTCGGCCGTCCTGCCCGAGACGCCGGCCCCCCCAATGGACGCGCAGGGCTCCATGCTGCAGAGTGCGGCGCTCAGCCTGCAGGAGCAGCACACCGCCAACGTGCTGCTGGAGACGGTGTCGCGCTCCCTGGAGCTGCTGGCCGAGTCGCTGCAGCAGCTGGCCGAGAGCCAGCACTCGTTTGTGCGGCAGTCCCTGCAGCTGCAGCGCGAGACGGTGGACGTGCTGCGGAACTTTGCGGGCGGCGCCGTCGCCCTCATGCACGACAAACTCAACGGAAAGCCGCCACTGTAGCGGACGCCGGGGGGGGGGGGGGCTGGGCGTTAAGGAACGACAAAAGGGCCACGCGGTTAAAGTGTTTTTAATTTGCGGCCGTTGGACCCAAATAGTCTGGTACTCAAGGCCGCAAAGACCGACGTCAAAATCCAACGATGACTTAGCAGGGCTCCAGACTAACTTTTTCCTTGGGTGCACTGGTGCGCCTACATTTTTAATTTGGGTGCACCAGCACGTATTTATGGCGGGGGGCGTTGGACCGTGCCTGCCTTGCGCCGAGTTGTTGACAGACGGACGGGCAACCGGGCAGCTGCACCGGTTGCACCGACAATAATTACGCCATTGATTAATAATATTTTGACCATTAAATAAATGCCTTAAATAAATGCTGAATCTGTATCTCTCATAAAGAATATCGTCAGACAATGCCAAGGGATCGGTTCTGTCCCGAAAAACCCTCTGTCTCCGGAGAGACGCCTGTACGATAAGTGCGCCGAGGTCCATGGGAACACCCACAAATGGTGACGCCATTATCGGAGGAGGGGCTAGGAAGCTGCGCAAGCCGATATAAGTAGCCGATCTCCGGGTAGACTCGCTGAAAAGCTGCTCCCGACCAGGTTTGGTTGCGAGCGTAAGTTACCATGGTGATACAGCGACGCTTAAGGAGATTTCATGGTACAGCTAACCCAGGCTTTCAGCTCAACATACCTCGCTAACCCTATCGAGCTTCGTCGTACAGGCGCCTGGATTGGGGTTCGCGGGTTTGTTTAACGGCGTTGCTATTGTTACCGGTCTTGCGTGTTCCAACGGTTTATTAGGTATCTAATAAATCGCTGTCTAATAAATACTTCATTCACTGCCTCTTCCGTGGCCATTACAATATTATGAATAGACTGCTCTGTAAAAAAATAAATAAAAAATAATTATACCAGATACATTTTCAGTCGCACCGGTGCGCCCAAATAAGATACTTGGTCGCACTACCCCGAATTCTAGGCGCATGTGCGCCCAAATTAGGCGCACTCTGGAGCCCTGCTTAGTGGAATCCCCTAACCGTACAGTTTATACTGCTTCCAGAACCATGGGATGAGGAACTTTGAATGAATGTCCACCAGTGTTGAATTTCCAACCTGTGGAATAGTAATGGAGGAGTAACTGTGTCTCACTGCTAGCTACGTTTCCCCAGACATTAATATTTGTAGGGATACAGATGAGGTGTATTTTTTAATGCAATCTGTCAATGTGAGCAACGATTGTTTGCTATGTCGAGTGTTGGGATTTTTTTTACACTTTATATACATTCTTTCTGACTGTGACCATTATATGGTCAGTATTTTTGTGCAAGGCAGATTTACGTGTGCATTTCTAAGCAAGGCAGGATTTTTATGTGCTTTATGGTGAGGGATTTTTAATGATTCAAAACAATGCTATACCTTAAGTTGAAGGTTAATAATAAGGTCAAAAGGATATGAGGAACTATATCATATTTACAGATGATTAAACACTGAAGTCCATTGTTTCATTACAGTTTTGGAGTTCTGCACATTGAGTTCTTTGACTTTTACACTTTCATTGTTAATTTCAACAAGCTATTGATTTGAAGTTCCTTGCAAACAATAAAATCCTGATAGACCTCAATTTCTGAATCATGTCACATTTTGAACCACAAAGGGGGGCATATGAAATGCATAGGGGGGCACAATTATTATTAGCCTACAGTACGTATATTTTGAATAATCCTATCCTCTATTCGCGCAGCACATAATCATCACGTTAAACATAACCAACAGCAATATGACCCGGTAGCCTATAGCCTACATCACATCGTTCCTCATAATTTAAAGCATTACATTACATAGAAGCAATGCTATGAATATGTATCCATAAAACACTGGACTATACAACATATTAGGTGTAAAAGAAGTGAACAGGGATATGCATTGCCATTAGACGCACATACACACACACAAGGTAGCATAGGCCTACTTTGATTGGAGTCAGCGCTGTCCTCCCTGCTGTCAGTACAGCGGGAGGCGGCGTTCCTCCGAGCTGAACCTCCTCATCAACATATCCTTCCACTCGGACGTAAACTTGTGAGTCAGGTCCTTTCAAAAGAAAGCTGAATCAGCTGGGCCTTGCGTCTGTACAGCATACTGCGCCGATGCTCTGAGAAGACGTTTTTCAGTGTGGAAAATTAGTTTTCACACATTGCTGTTGAAGCTCCTAAAGTTAGGGCAAGGATGTAGGCTGTGAGAACAGCCTACATAGCCTGGAGTGCACAGTTGAATGTGCTAAGGATGTTTGCTATTGTCCATTTTCCGTCTTCGGGGGGAATCGGGGTGTCATTCATTTTCTTAACCAGGAACTCACGAGCCACAGTATATTCAGTTCCAGCTAATAGCAGGAGAGGGGTTACCTTTGATGGGTCCAGGAAATTATCCCCGGCCTCTGGGTTCAAAGCAGCCAGTGCGCCAATGAGCTCGCTACTGCACTCTCCAAAACGCGCATCCATCTCTCCTTGCACAGCATCAATAACTGTAAAACACTCTCTTGAACTCAGTCTTTTCGTCTATGTCACTTTGTGGCTGACCAACTGTTGCTTCAACTGTAAATCCACGGAGGTTCTTGTTAATTGTGCGTCTTCTCTTGGTTGGACCGGGGTCGGACACCGGCACAGCCTCCGTGGCCTCCGATCCCACAGTGTCTTCACACAGTCTGAAGCGCTGTTCACAAGTGTGACCGCGGTGAACAGGTCCATATCATCGGCTTGTGGTAGTCTGTTAGGCGGCTCAAAAAGTGACACCCGTTTCTTAACAAGGTGTGCAGTGAAAAGAAAACGCTGCAGCGTAATGTAACGAAGCAGCCCCGTAGCTTCGACGCGAACCTCGGCTCCAAGGCCTTGTGTGTTTTCCACCTCGGTCAGCAATGTGAATATGTCGTAAAAACTTTTCACCACAACTTTTACCGTTGCCAAGTGGCCAGTCCATCTCTGGTCCAAGAGACGTTTCAGGGTTTTGCCTTTGTACAGAACAGCCACGGTTGGCTTCCTGATGAAGTTGTACATGAATCACAACCAGATTAAGTTGGTGATTAAAGCAATGAATATATGGTATGTTACGATCCAGCTTGTTTTGGAGCAATTTCTGCACACCACCATGCCTGCCAGACATGAGTGATGCGCCATCATAAACCTGACTCAGAATTTTGTCTGTGCTGAGTCCGGCGCTGGTGAGCTCATCGATGATGACACCTGTCAGAGCCTCTCGATCACCTTTCTCAGGTGTGGCCATTACCAAGAGGCGTTCACACAGTTTTAGTCAACAAAACACACAACTACAGATATATTTTTTTGGCCCAAAGGATCCCGTGTGCCATCCACTTTAATTGAATACCAGCTATCGCCGACTTGCCCACTATCTCCTCTGTCACAAGTTTGCTCATCATTTCAATAATCTCGTTTTGTATCTGTGGGCCGGTATAGCGTGCATTCTGTGGGATTGTTTTTTGTTATCCTTATCAGTTCTGGATCTTTGCGCATTGTGCACTCGAAGAGAGACAAGAACAGCCCCATGGCACTATTTTCATCTAGCACACTGGCAAAACCAGCATTATGTCCACGTAACGGCAATTGATTCACCACTAAATACTCCAGCATATCAATTACGGCTGACATGTAATATCTGTTGCGCGCCAGTTGCTTTGAGTTTAAGAGTATGGCGACACATTAGTGCCATAATTCACTAATGTGATAAAAGATGCATTCGGGCGTATTATATTATTCCACACGCGTAGATATTAACTGCGAGCGCGCAAATGATCTCTGCGCGCGCAAAACTATGGCAAGCCGAGTGTGCCACAATTCGACTTCAATTAAACGCGTTCTGAAACGCCAGCACGCGTGCCCAGAACGCGTTTTGGTTTTCCTGAACGCGTTCCGGCGTTTCAGCGCGCGCGCCCAGAACGCGTTCCGGCGTTTCAGCGCGCGCGCCCAGCGTTTCAGCGCGCGCGCCCAGAACGCGTTCTGGCATTTCAGCGCGCGCGCCAAGAACGCGTTCCGGCATTTCTGCGCGCGCGCTCAGAACGCATATTAGCATATTAACAGCACGCGTGCTGTTAATATGCTAATGCGCTCCTCCCCTCAATTTTCTCAGCCAATAGATTTGAGCCGTTTTCACCTAATCATATGCTAGGGCAAACACACAGACAACATCAGTCGAGACCAGAGCTCTTCTTTCGCGAATCTTTTCTGTTGTGTCGTTCTTAAAGTCGAAAGATGTTAAGATGTTTCAAATTAGGTGGTTAATGTGGAGGTGGTGAACACTACAAGTACATACACTTTGACTATACACTATCTAAGCTACTTGACTTGAGTTAATCCTTGTAATGTGGACAGCAGTCTGATTTATGGTTTTATGGTAATCTTACGCATATGCATAGTTGTGGCCTATGTATTATGTACAATGTGTAAAGATGAACTTCACACCTTAGTCACACATCAGTTGACCAATCACAAGTCAGCTGGATGGATGGGCAGTGCCCTAGCTTGAGACAAAGACCAGATTTGTATAAATCACATTACTTTTGAAAAACTGACCCTGAAGTCCTTGATATTGTCTCTTCTCTATTGGCCTCTGCGGGAGTGTGTGTGTGTGTGTGTGTGTTTTTAAATATATATCTGGTTGTGATTCGTTTAATTTGGTTTACCTGGTTACATTTAAGTTTATTCGTAACTGTTCTTAATGGAGTCAGATGAATCTGTAGTTTCTCCTATTCTTCTCCATTGTTCAGAACTGAAGTATTTTTAAGCTTTAAGTTTCTATTTACAGAGGTGATGGACTTGGTGGGGACTTGATGTCCCTTATTGAGACTACGGTAATAGTAACATTATGATGATTATTAATAAATAGCATCTCAAGTCTGTCAGTCTCTCTCCAACAGGCTGTGTATATTTTGGTCTGTCTCTTTCCCCCAAGCCTGCAGATAGAGCTGTCCGGATGGGCAGGTACTGAATCAAAGGAAGGCCTAATTGGGCAGACTTTAAAGCCTCTTGCTGAGCATGCTGCTCTCTGGCTCTGCTTGCTGCTCCGGCCTGTTGTTACACAGGGCTGGCTGCAGCTTTTTTCTCCTTTACTGGTTTTTGACTTGTATAACAGTGTGGTCTTCTCTGTCAGTTGTACCTGTGTGGCCACATGCTGCTCTGGGTGTAGTAGTACCAGATAGGTTAAATGTAGAGAAAGAATTTCCACAACGGCTTAATAAAGTACACTATTATTGTATTTTTTCTATTACATTTTATATATTCTATATATATATAGTTTTTTCTATCTGTCTCATTCCAACTGATGAAGTGAATTATACCTCGTCTTATAGGCTACTACCACGTACAGGCTAAAACCTGCAACTGCATGTTAATACTTCAGACGGACTTATTTACTTCTAATGGAATTTTAACTCTAACTTCTGAACTCTTTTATTGTTTTTATTGTACTCAGAAGACGAATAAGCTGACTCATGTAATGCTGTAATAAATAAATGTAATAAACAATACGCTATAAATAAAAGTATTTTTTAATTATGTTATCATAGTTGCCACGGCACTTACCATACACAATGTTCGGTCAAGTAGCTTAGATAGTGTATAGTCAAAGTGTATGTACTTGTAGTGTTCACCACCTCCACATTAACCACCTAATTTGAAACATCTTAACATCTTTCGACTTTAAGAACGACACAACAGAAAAGATTCGCGAAAGAAGAGCTCTGGTCTCGACTGATGTTGTCTGTGTGTTTGCCCTAGCATATGATTAGGTGAAAACGGCTCAAATCTATTGGCTGAGAAAATTGAGGGGAGGAGCGCATTAGCATATTAACAGCACGCGTGCTGTTAATATGCTAATATGCGTTCTGAGCGCGCGCGCAGAAATGCCGGAACGCGTTCTTGGCGCGCGCGCTGAAATGCCAGAACGCGTTCTGGGCGCGCGCGCTGAAACGCCGGAACGCGTTCTGGAAAACCAAAACGCGTTCTGGGCACGCGTGCTGGCGTTTCAGAACGCGTTTAATTGAAGTCGAATTGTGGCACACTCGGCTTGCCATACGCGAAAGATGTTTTTACGCTCTCGCTCGAATTTAATTTTGGCACTGTGTGGGAGGGAACCAAGGCAGGGCGGGCTTTCCTATGATTGGCCGTTTCTGAAGCGCGATATTTGATTGACAGCCCTCCTCAGCCCTCCTCTAATTCAATTCTGAATTGTACAGTAAATGGCTGAAACGATAGTTACTTATTGTAACTCTAGATTCTATGAGTATAGGCGCAGCCTTTTAAGGCTATCGCTATTGGGTTATCCCTAGGCGTGAGCCGTAGCACTGAAAAATTTGTAATCCCCGACCACCAACAGCGTGGGCCTCAATTACGTCCGCGTGCGGCGTGCCTCAACGACGTCCGCATTTCGCAGATATAGTCGGGCGCCGGCGGACGTTCTGCTCCCAATAATCAGCTTTTCTTCAGCTATTTAAAGGACAATGAGGCCGACACTTAAAAGGCTGCGCCTATGCTCATAGAATCTGGAGTTACAATACGTAACTATTGTTTCAGCCATTTACTGTACAATTCAGAATTGAATGAGAGGAGGGCTGAGGAGGGCTGTCAATCAAATGTCGCGCTTCAGAAACGGCCAATCATAGGAAAGCCCGCCCTGCCTTGGTTCCCTCCCCCATAGTGCCAAAATTAAATTCGAGCGAGAGCGTAAAAACATCTTTCGCGAGAGGTTTTGCGCGCGCTGAGGTAATTTGCGCGCGCGAGAGGCTGTTTTGCGCGCGCAGAGATCATTTGCGCGCTCGCAGTTAATATCTACGCGTGTGGAATAATATAATACGCCCGAATGCATCTTTTATCACATTAGTGAATTATGGCACTAATGTGTCGCCATAGGGGAACGTATGATAATGGCCGTTTGTAGGAGACCGGTACTTTGGAACATGAGGATCGACATAAAAACAAAACCAACCTGGCTTGGAAAGAGATCGTCTAGGTCCGGAGTTTGGCCTGCCAGGTACTTACATGTTTTGTGAAAAACATAACAACTTTCATACGGTATCCCAGGGCCGGCCCTGACCAATTTGGCGCCCTAGGCAAGATTTTTGCTGGCGCCCCCTACCCCTTTGGATCGCACAGTAAATTCGACTACCAATGTTCAGAAACTCAGAGAAGCTACAAAGCTTTGTCTTTGAGACTCTTTGATTTTAGATAGAAAATTAAACACACGAAGCGGAGTACAAACCAAGTAACAAGCAATGAATCATAAATACAATATGGTATGCACAAAATACTGCAGACGTTAGAACTTTTAATAATTAAACACTTTGCCGTTAAAAAAAAGTCTAGCAAAACAAGTGACACTCATACACTAAGGCATGCACAAAATACTGCAAAGAAATGCATGATGTTTACTAAAGGCATTACTAAGCAAAATAATAGATAGAGTTCAGATTCAAATTATTGTTAGTACAATTAAATGTAGTATGGTTTATCTAGTTTGGTTCTAACCAGTGATTAAACAAGCACTCAATTGAAGTATAAAAAAAATACAATAATGTATTAGGGCTGTGCAGAGGTAGACGCGACAGCAGAACCTGATGCTGTGTCACTGGGGGTGGTACTGAAATATTTTAAAAGTGCATCTGAAGAGAGAAGAGAAGTATATGTGACGACTGCATGTTACATTTTAATAAAAAAACATGCTTGGTGTGCTATACATGAGACTAATATAGACTAATAATGAAAATGTGATGAGATTCATTCAACTTTATTGTCATTGCAATGCAATTCAGTCTAACCACAGTGCAAAAACCAGTAAAGTGCAGTGAAATGAATATATATGTATGTGGCCTATGAATGATATGTGAAAGCTAAGGTATGAAATATTAACAGTAATACACTTTAACTGCACTTAACAATGATGTAAACTTGAACAAACATAAACTGTGACACATAAAACCAAATGCTTACAACCACCCTATTACAAAGGGGATGGACAACTAAAAGCATTTTAACTGACGTACAAGCAGGAAAGACACCTGTAAAATAAGACCTGAACAGGCCTAACCTTAAGTTTCCAAACGTCCCTGATGAATTTAAGTAACATTAAGACACGTCGACTCAACTATTTATTGATTATTAAACAATGTTGCTATCGTCCGAAGTAAGCTAGCAAGCTAACACTCTGCTCCAACAACGGTAACTAAGATGCATTCAACTATTAATTTCCTGCACTTCATCACATTGACATTACTGTACCTCTATCTTTTTCACGTTTTTCCTCCTCTTCTTTCCTTCTTTTCCTTCCTTGGGCGCCGGATGGCTTCAGTCTTTTGGACATAATTCCGATACAGTGTCATTAATCTTCATTAATCGTCTCGGGGTCACGGTCCGGTCATATTCAGGCAGCTGGCCTCTTGACCCCGCCCCCCTCACAGAGGGCAGGTACAGAGCAACGAGCCAGGCAGGCACCCAGAAAAAAGGCTTCTCCATTATTAAATAGTCTTTGCAATGACTTTATGATGCTGTGGGCTTCAATAATTTTTCGAAATAAAAGTAGTAATGGCACTGGTAAAAAAAAATGTAGTATTTATATATATGTATATATATATATATGTATACATATATATATATATATATATATATATATATATATATATATATATATATATATATATAATTATTATTATTATTTTTTTCTTCTTTTTTTTCTTCCTACGTTTTCAGCGTCCCCCGCGGATGACGGCGCCCCTAGCATTTGCCTATACTGCCTGTGCCCAGGGCCGGCTCTGGGTATCTCCGTAAAACGACGGCGAAAGTTACATTTTTTGAACGTATATTACGGACATACCGGACAGAAATTTTACGGAGGGGAGGAGTCTCGGAGGAAAAACTGACATTACGGAGATTCACATAGGAATGAATGGACTTTCGGTCGGAGACGGTTGGATCGCATACGAGAATGTACGTATGTGGAAACGAGGCGGTAGCGGCAACATTGACGTAGTTACGTAGGCCTACGTAGCCTACATCAGCAGGTCCGCCAAAGACGTTGATGTCGCTTGGCAACCGAAGACGCTAGGGTTGACAAGTTACCGGACTACTTGCGGAGTGCTACCAAAGACGCCATTAGAGGCAAAAAATCCTTTGTTTACCTGTGCTGTGTCTGAAATCGCACACTTCTATACTTACACTTACTTTTTTGAGTGCACTTTGAGCAAAAACGGAGAGTGTGCCAAAACGCAGTGCACTGGAAGTACCTCGGTGGCGCACTCAAAACTATCTAAAACTTGAGTGTGGACCGATGGACACTTTCCACCCTCAACGACCGCCATCTTGTCTACGTAGTGGAGGGGGCGAAAATTTCGTAAAATGGAGGACATTGTAACATTTGAGACCGACGTGCTCTACATAAAATGACACATATTTGTTTTGTTTTTTCAGTACAACTACAATGTTTTGGGCTGTATCCGAGCATTGTTTTTATGTTTTTATTCTGTAATCAGTTGGTATCAAGAACGATAACGTGAATACTGCTAGATCGCTCATGCAGGCGACTAACGGAAATGATGAAGAAAAAATACCACAGAAGAAGAAGCGTCAAACTGCAAGCTCATTTCCGGTAGATGCGCGAAGGCTGTTTTGACAGTGTACTGTAGAAATGAGAGCACTGCGCCTATAAGTAAGGGTACTGTAGGGATAATGAACTACACTCAATGTAAGTGCGCGATTTCAGACACAGCACTTGACAGCAGAGGCGGAGTGGCCGTCGGGACGATCGGGAGATTTCCCGGTCGGCCGGCCGGCCAGCGAGGTCAGGTGGACCGGCCCGCAATTGTGTAGCGGCCTGCGAAGTCAGTTGCACCGGCCCACAGTTGTGAGCGGCCGAGGAGTGTCAGCAAGCCGGCCCTGAGCATAATTTATTCCCCGTCGAGACGCCGTGAAAAACCCCGAAATAAACAATATATGTCTCGAGAACATCCAACCAATACTTATACCACTTGCTTACTCTCTATGTCTCATTCATGTTTTTTTTTTATCTTATTTTTTTTTACTTCATTTAATTCTTCATTATTCAGGCGTTACAGAACTTCCATAGCCATAAATAAATAATACGAACTACAGTTTACTTTGATTTGTTTGTTCTTGAATTGACGTAGAATGGAGCAAAGACTCCTGGGATTGGGAAATGCGTTTATCCATAAACAGCTTGCAGGGCAAGTCTATTTTCGGAAATGTAGGGGGATATATGAGTGGCCCCACGTCTAATGGCATGACCCTAAAGACACGTCAGACAGAGAAGGCGAGCAAGTTCGTGGTTGCTTGCTTTTGTTTACCGGCGTTGCTATGGTTACCGGTCTTGTAAGGAAGTGCGCCAATTCTCGGAGTGCCAATTCTCTTCCGCACAGAGCAGAACTGTGGCCTATTCTACACATTTTTATTTTCTTAATTATAATTATATCATTAATTTTTACCGATTTGTTTTTATTACTGAAAAAAAAAAAAAAAAAACGTTGTTGGCGGGGGGGAGGGAGGGCCGGACCGGGGAGGATTCTCCCGGTGGCTATTAGTGTCCCACTCCGCCCCTGCTTGACAGGCAACGGTGAATTATCAAATACAATTCACCGCCGGAAGTTGTGAAGCGCCCATGCAAGTAAACGGAGCGTTAATAATATAACTGATAATATAAAATAAAAATGTTATTATTATTATCATTATTATTATTTATTTATTTTTGAGATCTGTGCCTCAAGTGGGGGCACAAGCATTGTGGGGGACGGGCCCGGCCCCCTATGGCCCGCCCATAGCGACGGGCCTCCCGTCTATTGGATATTTATATGCATATTCCACAACAAGTAGGGGAACAGTTGAATTTTAATATGCAGTTATAGACGACGTGTACAGTCGTGATAAACGCATGATAAACGCAACTTTACTTTGTTACCGTAATTACCAAAATGATTTGAGGTGTCTTCCAGCAGGGGGCGCCCCTATCTAATGATCGGTGAACCTGCCATTTCTGCAAGTTTTTTTATTTCTGTGGTCTATTATTTATTATTTTAGAAGTAGGCAAGGCAAGGCAACTTTATTTATATAGCACTTTTCATACACAAGGCAGACTCAAAGTGCTTCACATATAAACATTGTCATACAATAAAATAAAATAATAGATAAGTAAAAGAAAAACATATGCAAAGAAATGGGTAAAATAGAAAAAGGCAAAAAGTAAGATCAATTGGGTAAACAAATGACTGAATTGAAATATATTTGGTGTGCAGTATGAACTGTGTTCTAACATATCAGTGATGGCAGTAGAAAACTAAAGAGCTAAACCAAATTAAACAGGCAGCAGAAAAATAAAGGTAATTTGTATGTTCTGTCATGCAAAAAAGCCACACCACATAAAAAGCCAAGTCGCACACAAACATTTTGCTCCGTCTTCCAGATGTGAAATAGATCTGTGGTATAAAGTGACAAAGCGTGGCAGGCCATCTGCTCTGCTGGCATGAGGCCGCCTGGTGAATAGAGTGTAAATAGTGTGGGTTACAGTGGCCCACTTAGTTCATTCATTAAAGATCCACAAAAGCACCTGCAGAGACCATGGTGAACCACAAGTCCTACTCTTTATCTTGAGGAGCCCTTATAAATGTAAATGGTAGTAAAACAGATTCATGTTCAGTGAGTCATTTTTTATAGTAGGCCTACCGGTATCTGTATTCCATCAGTCATGGTAGTTTTAAGATAAATATATTGTAGGATTATGCTATGACTATAATATGAGTAGAATATGAGTGTACGTAAAGCAATTGAAAACAGGAACAATCGAGTTTGCACAGAAAACCAAGCTTACAATCAAGATCACTTTATTTTCCACCCAAGGAAGAAGACTGAACAGCACCTAGCTAAAGTGAGTGACAACACAAGGTTATACAGAGTTGAGTTGCTGACAGGTGGCGGTGTAGTGGCTATCAGTTAGATCAAGATTTCTGTGTAAAACTGGTCTTTATTACAGCACAGGAAATCCACAAAGAACCAAGTGTGGCATGGTTCTTTGTTGGTTGCTTTTTGATCTGATCATTTGATCATTGAGCAGATGCCGTTTATCAAAATTACTTGGTCAATTTTTAGATGCACACATATCAGATGGAGGTCAGGCCCTGACTTCTCTGTTGGGTCATCTTGCTCTAATATGCCAACTGGTTAGGATGTGGATGTTGGGCTTGGAATCCAGAACCGTTCAGATGTAAAGCCGTCTAACCAAAGGTTCTGGCCCCACCTGAAAGGTGAGGCTATGGTTTTGTGCTCTGCTGTTTGGTCTGGTACAAACCAAAGCATGTAACATGGCCAAAAAGAAAGACAGTAAAGCATGGAAGTGGCTGCCTCGTGGGACTGGGCATATTGTAGGTAACACAGAAGAATTGGTGATATCTTCTTCGACTGGTCAAAGCGTTGCTCTTGGAAGAAAGTTCCCCTTTCGAGACAATCTCATTGATAACAAAGATGACTCAGAAGTGGATCCATGACGGAAAATCCAGATCTCATCAAAAATCGTTGGGTTGTTTACAAACTCAGGCTACATGACCAACCACGATCCCAAGCATACTGAAAATACTGTCATTAGCTCACCAATGTCACTTAATATTGATGTGAATGAGTACAAAGTGCATACTAACCACATGTTCAAGTTTTACGTTTCCTTTGTTGACAAAGAATACCTTTGTGTTGAGGTATTTGGCAATTATATAGAGAAAGTACAAGATAAAATATTTTCTGTAAATTATAATTGTTTGAAGAGGTCCAGGGTACACATGGTCATGTTGATTTTGAGTTGGGCCTGGGAAACACAAGGATCGTCTTCATGCAATGCTTCAAATTTAATCGGTGGGAGTTCAGTGTTATTACTAAGCATATTTACATTATCATTATTTTTTACGATACATCACATACATGGCAACAATTTCAACATCGAACTAAATAAACAAATATCTGTATTTAATTCGTCATATTCTTTTTTAACAAATAAGGGAGCCTCATACATTATGATAACATGGCAATATTCCAGTAAAGGTTGCTATTATGGCTGAATGTTGAAACTAACGGAAAATCGTATTATACTCTGCATTAATATTTTTTTGCCTGGTTTTACAATGTATCTTACTTTTCTTATTTTTTTGTATGTTTCACCTAATATGAGCCGCTACTAATGTTAGCTCTGCTAACCAAAGAACATCATTTAAATGTAGACACAGCATTTAATAAGAACTGCATTTGCCTAACACACTTCCAAGAAAGGTAGCTAGCAGCTTGATGCTCGTTATTAAACACACACAGTCACACAAAGCCCCACAGGCTTAACCTGAATGGTATTCTTCTCCTAATGCCTCAGTGTGCTGGTTAAACAGCTGCCAGGGGCTGATGCATTCTATAGGTCGCTGTGTGGCGCAGGACACCGCAGGAGGACTACAGTCTGGTGTGTGTGTGAATGAGTGTGTGTCTATGTGTGTGTGTGTGTGTGTGCGTGCGTGTGCCGCGAGTGCATGCGTGTGTCTGTGTGTGTGTTTGAGTGTGCATGCATATATATGTGTGTGTGTGTGTGTGTGTGTGTGTGTGAATGAGTGTGTGTCGATGTGTGTGGGTGCCGCGAATGCATGCGTGTGTCTGTGTTTGTGTGTCTGTGTGTGTGTGTGTGTGTTTGAGTGTGCATGTATATATATGTGTGTGTGTATGTGTGTGAATGAGTGTGTGTGTGCTGCGAATGCATGCGTGTGTCTGTGTTTGTGTGTGTGTGTGTGTGTGTGTGTTTGAGTGTCCATGCATGCCTATGTGTTTGTGTGCATGCATGTGTATGTGTGCATGCATGTGTGTGTGTGTGTGTGTGTATAGCTCCTCCATAGCTGGAGGCCAGGGGCAGAATGGGTGCTTGGTTGGGGGTCCAGGGTCCTTGAACAGGCAGCTGTATTCACAACTTGAGCCTTGAAGCCCTTACCTTTAGAGAGCTCTCCTGGCCGGGGTCTTAAGCCCTTCTCCAATACTACATTATTCACTTGATTTACTCTGGACACCAAAAACGACCATCCTGTTGGTTAATCAGCCATTTTGACTGTGGATCTCTTAAAAATAAAAAAACTGTACATTAATTAGTTTGGTTAATATAGTAATGAGGGACTTTTTAAAAACATGCCCTGTACTTTTTCAGACTTCTGAGGACGAGGATCACCTCAGACCACCCCTCAGTCAGTCGAACGCATCGCACACCTTTTGTTAACATTCTTGGGGTAAAAATAATAAGATCAGTTACATTGTTGTATACAATAGCCTGTGAATAACGTGTAGTTGACAAGTCGTATCACATTCTTATGTCTACCATTTGTCTTCTTGTTTTGATTTACATATTCTTTTGAATTTATAATTAATATTTAATCAGCACATTTCAGCACATTTCCTTTCCTTCCAATTCCTTTACCACAATGTGTTGGAAAGGTTCTATTAGCTTTTCTACACCTTGATCTCACATTTCTTATTTGTGCTCAACAAACCAGTTAACTAAACTAAAGATCTCTTTGCCTATTAAATGGATAGAGCTTTGTCTTCATCACACCCTTACTCAGACCAACCAATGTCGGTTTGCCATTACATCCCAGAATAGATAAATCGTGCATTGCTCCGTGGTCACAACTGAGAAAGAAAAGAGAGGGAACAGACGTGTGCGCAATTAGAGAAGCTCGGAGAAAAGAGGAGGAGAGAAAAATCTATCCATCGATCTGTCCTCCTGCAAGTGTCTGTTATGCCCCCCCCCCCCCGCGCACCCACCACGCACGCACCCACCCCACCCAGTCTTTCTATTGCACCAATTTGACCCTCGCGCCCTGCTCCTATTCTTTTCTCTTCTCGCCCCCACCTGTTCTCCTTTCCTTCGGTTACTCCCCCCCCCCCTCCACCCTTCCCCACCCACCCTTTCATGTCCCATCTGCCAGAGGGGCCGCAGGAGGGGAGAGAGGCTGGAGAAGGGGGAGCGAGAGGGAGAGAGAGAGGGAGAGAGAGAGAGAGAGAGAGAGAGAGAGAGAGAGAGAGAGAGAGAGAGAGAGAGAGAGAGAGAGACAGAGACAGAGACAGAGAGAGAGAGAGAGAGAGAGAGAGAGAGAGAGAGAGAGAGAGAGAGAGAGAGGCAAGGTGGATTATTATCGTGCATCTGTGTGTGTCGCACCACAATGTGTGAATGAGTCAATCTACATTCGCTGACAAAAGAAGGAACAGGGACGCTATTGGGAGGTCTTTTGAACAGGACCTCCCTATAGCGTCTTACCGCAAAGATTCACAAAATGCACGTGAATGCAAATGCATTTACACATTGTAAGTCACACAGCATAATATACACTGATGTATTTTTGCTGACTCCCTCCTACTATGGTTAACGCCTTAAAACCTCTTCACTTTTGGGTCAAACACTGATATACCATTGCAGCATGCATCCATACGCACACACACACACACACACACACACACACACACACACACACACACACACACACACACACACACACACACACACACACACACACACACACACACACATACATACATATACATAAAATACACATCCAAACAAACACCACCAACCATTTGGCACTCATTTGGTGCGTTATATAATTTCGCACCTATAAATGCGCCGAAAGAAATGTGTCTCGAGGGAAATTATCAGCAGAACCTATATGGTGTCATATACATATGCAGACGACATCCCGCTTTCAATAAATCACTCTTAGGCATCACCCACACACCAACGCATTCTACACCCAGTCAAATAGCATGCATATATTTGCGCCTGTGCATAAGCCTCACACATACACAAACACACACAATCAGACACACATACACACACACACACACACACACACACACACACACACACACACACACACACACACACACACACACACAAACACACACACACACACACACACACACACACACACACACACACACACACACACACACACACACACAGCCACTGCATCATTATGGCCTACCAGACACTTGTCTTTGTCCCAAAGGCAGACAGCAGGCAGGGGTTGAAGTAGTGTCCACAACAGCCTGACTTCTCCCCTGAGGACCCCTCCCCTACCCACACACACACACACACACACACACACACACACACACACACACACACACACACACACACACACACACACACACACACACACACACACACACACACACAAGCACACACACACTGAGCTCCCCCATTGTCCCCGAGGGAGCCCAGGTCTCTTGAGCCAGGGTCCTATTGGGCCGGCGGGGCCCGGTAGAGGCAGATGCTGACCCCTTCGGAAGCAGGAGCTCCTTGGTTAGGTGCCGGGCATGACATGGCTCTTCTTTGGTTCCCATGCCCTTTAGTGCGTTTGTGTCACACGCACACTCACACGCACACACACACACACACACATGCAAACACACACATACGTGCGCTTACACACACTGTCCCCTGGGTAGGATGCAGATGACACGGGGGAGCGAGGGTGTACTGTCCATCTGGTTGGGGGACACACAATGGTCCGCAGATAGCCACCTCATCTGTGCCGATAGCCACCTCATCTGTGCCGATAGCCACCTCATCTGTGCCGATAGCCGCCTCATCTGTGCCGATAGCCACATCGATACCGGCTGTAGACCAACCCCCCCCCCCCCCCCCCCCCCCCCCCATCAGCCACAACATATCTCAAGCCAGCTGATGTTACGTAACAAGTTGTATTATTCGTAGATATGTGTATTCTTGGTGTTCGTGTATGTTTTTTTTCCTTGGTAAGTGTCATTATTTTATGCCATTGATTTCTAAATCCAACAAGATATCACTTAAATTCGTTTAATTCAAAACAACTTCTGTGTAAGGTTCTGCTTTCAGGGTTTGGAGGGCTTTTCTTGGCTTTTCTTGGCTTTGTTTGTTTCCAAAGAACCCTTTCTGTTGTTATCACATTGTTATCATAATTGTATCAGCTTTGTTCAAATAAATATTACTATCTGTCAAATACATGTTTGCAGACACAATTAATTACTTACTTTTCCAGTAGGTGAAGTTAATAGAATTTGTAATGGAATCAAAACGCAAACTGAGTTAGACCCTACAAAATCACAAAGATAACTGATTGGTTTCCCTTAGACGGTAGGCTTTCTAAATGTCTAATATGTGCCATTTTGGTTTGTGAAGGTGCATACTATAATCATCTTTAATGGACTGTCCTAACAAGAGAAACGAACGATTTCCTTAAAATTTCCTTTTTCAGCCTACAACAAAGAAACTCCTCAACTTCTTCTGCCTTTATATTTTGTTTTTTGGTGGGGCTCGGAAAAGAGTGGAGCGTGCCAAGGATGTTCAGTCCAGGCACGCGTCCCCTCATTAGCATATCAGAGGCCTGCTGCCGCCGGCCCCACCCCCCACGCGCCTCTTCCAAAAACACCCACGCAACGAACGCGTGCCTTCGCAGCAGACGCACAAATATAAAACCGCCCACGCTTTGACAAGAATGTTTGCTAAGCAAACCGGCCAATTATTATTATTATAGGGAGGCCTACTACAAGGATAACCAACGATTCACCCGAATCATTTAGACAGATCACCGTGGTTTCAGTTTAGACTATAAACCACTAGCGCAAATCAGCTTCCCACTAGATAACGTTCCAAACGTGGCTTTCGGCTATTTTAAGTGTGCGAGGCGATGCTCGCCATGCTGTTGTTGTTGTTTTTTTTTACTTCCAACCCCAGATGGTGTTATAATATCAGGGCTACATTTTAATACATTGTGGCTGGTGACAGGTGCTGGGCATTAAAGCTGAGCATAATTTAGCCCAAATCGATATCGCTTTGCTGAAGGCTCTCGGTATGAAGCCTGTTTGGGGGTAGACGGTTTGGGACAACAATAGCAGCACACGGTGGACCGTGTGCCGTTCATTATCATACAGCTGTTCGCATGGGCTCCGAACACAAAGGCAACATGATATTCCAAACTTTTGCGCCCTGCCAATCTTCGCCGAGACCCTCCCCATCCCCCATCATCATCCCCCATCCTCCCGGCCTGGTGAACGCAACAAAGGAGCCCAGAATATCCGAAGTGAACAATTAAAAGGTCGAATCCCTAACCTGCCCACTTTTGTAACCCCGCACGCGTCTGAGCAATTAGAGTATTTCACAAAGAATTGAAGGGCGGAAAAAACTTTGATCCTCTACTTCCTTCAAATGTATAGAAACTTTAGAAATAGATAAGAGGTGAAAGATTTACTTTAGTATAATAACTGCTGTATATACAATTTTATATACGTATAATGTGTGCATACCTTAGTGTAGTGTATATACTTATATAGAATATATATCTATAATTATATAATCCTTATTTAAGGCAAATAACACCATCATTGGCCTAAAAAACGGTAGTTAAATGTAGTTATAGCCAGTTCGTACTGACTTGGTCTAATGTTTAGTTAACCTAATCTGTGGTATTTTAGGAATTACTATGGCATATATAACTCTTGTAGGCTATACTGTGTATAATTCGTTTAAAAATGGCACTGTTTCTTTAGTAAAATACCTCTTCATTGAAAGCATTAATAGTTTATCAGCACAGGATTCCCTGTTATCCCTATCTGGGAAACACGCACTCATTTGGACTTGGGGTATTTGGAATTTGAATAAATCTCAAATCTTGCTATAGTGAGCCTTGCTTTGCCAAATGTTATCACTTCTACGCAACCCCCATCCCTCGGGCTCCCCATGGCCCCTCGGGCCCCACGCAGGTCCCTGGGGCTGCTGGGGTCCCTCCTCAGCGCGCGTGACGCGCAGCATCAGCAATATAAAAGGCTCCATTGTCACCCAGCAGCAGATTATAAACAAGGGAACCACGCACCGGGATATACCTCAGACGAACGCGTCCCGGGACCTCCGCCGTATACATGCATCTGCATTCGTTTTTTTCCGTTTTCGCTTCGTTTGACTCGCGCTTCTAATCGGATCCGTCGGATGTACGCTTTTCTGTTTTAACAATAAACGGTGAACGAAACTTTTTGGTGGTGGAAAAATGTCGAATCATCTAAGATACTTCGTGGCCTTGGCCTTAATACAAGTGGTAAGTATTCATAGCCTACTATAGTTTGGTTTCGGACACAATAAAACACTGTCCCGCCGCATCCTGAAGCACAACCATCTCTGATCACAACTTTTATCATTATTTGCAGGTGTTTTCCTCAGGCGTGTTTGAGCTGAAGATCCACTCGTTCCACACCGCGCACCGCATCTGCAGGCGACACAGGGACTGCCACATATTCTTCCGCATCTGCCTGAAGCACCCGGAGGACGTGATCTCCGCCGAGCCCCCTTGCACTTTCGGGACGGGACAGACCAACGTCATCCGCGCTGATCACACCTCCATCTCCAGCAGCGACCCCATTCGGGTGCCTTTTCATTTCAAGTGGCCGGTAAATGGACTTTTATCATTTTTACACACATTTGGGCATGTCGTTTACAATAGATGGATTTAAGTTTGAGTTTGTTGAGACAGTTCCCGTTGTTTAATGTTTATTCCTCGCGTTTTTCAGGGAACATTTTCGCTCATCATTGAAGCCTGGAACGCTGAATCCCAAACGGAATACACAGGTGGGTCCTCATTCTTTCAAACGTCCTTTTACAAGTCACTGTTTCTTTCATTTATACGCATGGTTAGTCATTCATAGGCTGTAGAACAAATATTAAAAAATGTGATTTAACTTGACAGACAACCAGAACAACCTCGTGAGCCGCCTGGCCACCAGGAGAAGACTGGCCATCGGGGAGGACTGGTCCCAGGACGTCCACTTCGGGGAGCAGAGCGAGCTGCGCTACTCCTACCACGTGTTCTGCGACGAGTACTACTTCGGAGAAGGCTGCGCTGAGTACTGCCGACCACGAGACGACACGCTGGGCCACTACACCTGCGACGAGGAGGGGAGCCGCATCTGTCTGGAGGGCTGGAAGGGAAACTACTGCTCTGAATGTAAGTTGAACCACCGGGTTCCTCCACGTTTTGATCCGAACCCAAAAAGGGTGTCTGAAAAACTTCCCTTCACAATAAATGTGTGTGTGTGTGTGTGTGTGTGTGTGTGTGTGTGTGTGTGTGTGTGTGTGTGTGTGTGTGTGTGTGTGTGTGTGTGTGTGGAAGGGGGGGGGGGGGTTGACGAGTCTGTTGAGGTGTTTTGGTTGTCTGGGACGTTTGAGTGAAAGTGCTTTACGTCTTAGCTCATTGACTTTGGCCTGAGCCTATAGGGGAGCCTAGTTCCCTCATATAGGGGAGCCCCTGTCCGGTTTTGTTGTCGCTGCTCCTCCAGAGAAGCCAGGGCTCCATCTGCCGTCCCCTCTCTGGAACAATAGAAGAAAGAGTAATGACCTAGGGGACGCTTTTCAAGGTGGCCCAGTGTGTGTGTGGAAGCGTCTGTCGATGTGTGTGTGTGTGTGTGTGTGTGTGTGTGTGTGTGTGTGTGTGTGTGTGTGTGTGTGTGTGTGTTCGGGGGGGGGGGGGGGGGGGCGAGCCCGCGCGCTTCTCCCTGTGTTGTGGGGAATGAGATGGAGAGAATATGCGTGCGCGCACGCACACTCGCATTATCATGATCGGTGTGTGGTAGTGAAATTGTCGTAAATATGTTCGTGTGTGTGTGTGTGTGTGTGTGCTTTGTCAAGAGTGCGTGTGTGCAGGCGTGCGTGCGGTTAGATTGGGGCAAGGGGGAGGGGTATTTGTGAGCGGCGTTGTGCCGACCAGCTGCCTTTCTTAATGCCTAACCAATAGTGAAGTCTGGAACCGAGTTGGGGTCAGGCTGGGGTGCTTTGTGCGTGTGTTTGTAAGATAGACGTATAGGAGGGCGTATCCATTGTAATAATATCCCCCCCCCTCCTCCCCCATCCAGCCATCTGCTCGGCGGACTGCAGCGAGAAGCACGGCTACTGCGAGGCCCCTGGGGGCTGCAAGTGTCGCATGGGCTGGCAGGGCCCCTCCTGCACCGAGTGCGTGCGCTACCCCGGCTGCCTGCACGGGACGTGTGGCCAGCCGTGGCAGTGTAATTGCCAGGAGGGATGGGGGGGACTCTTCTGCGACCAGGACCTCAACTACTGCACCAACCACAAGCCCTGCGCCAATGGCGCCACGTGCACCAACACGGGCCAGGGCAGCTACACGTGCACCTGCCGGCCAGGTTACGGAGGCACCAACTGCGAGCTGGAAACCAACGAGTGCGACAGCAACCCCTGCAAGAACGGAGGCAGCTGCAATGTAAGCGGGCGGAATTTGTTTGTCGAATAAACACAAAATACAAAAGCTGGAGCACTGCTGATAAAATAAACAACAACAACAAAAAGTGTTCTGTAAACACGTTTTCTTTTCCCTAACCCTGTACTCTCTTTCTGTCGTCCACTAGGACCTCGAGAACGACTATTCATGCACGTGTCCCCAAGGCTTCTACGGCAAGAACTGCGAGATTATAGCGATGACTTGCGCTGACGGTCCTTGCTTTAACGGCGGCACCTGCGTCGAGACGATGACGGGGGGTTACACGTGCCGCTGCCCTCCCAGCTACACCGGCTCCAACTGCGAGAAGAAACTGGACCGCTGCAGCAACAACCCATGTCTTCACGGTAAGTCGCTGCAAAGGCTATTGCTGGTAACTGTTATTGAAACGTTGACGCTGAGAAAGGGAGATGCACCACTGGTGACCTCTGCTGGTATAAGTGATGAACAGCAGGTTCATTGCCGCATGTTATACTTTATGATTTAATAAGAAGTATTATACGATAATAATGGAAAAATGTGGGAGGTAAGCTTACGCAGCAATATTGATCGTTGCAGAATAACGTTCTTAAATTGGTGATGGGAAATGTGATAATAGTTTAATAATTCATAATACATTTTATAAATCCTTGAATTTTGGTGTTTTCTGGCTCCCCTACTGGTGATAGGGAGGTGAACAGCTGTCTTTAGTACATATATTGGGCTGGTCTTGTACTGGTCTGTTAATGTTTTTTTTATATTGCCTTACTAATAACCTCTAGGACATTGTAATCAGTGAGAGCCTGCGGTAGAGCTAGACTTGAGTCAACACTCTCCAGCCAAACACAGCGGGTGTCGGTCATCAACCTAAACGCGTCTCTCCCCCCCCCCCCCCCCCCCCCAGGCGAGTGTCTGGACCTCGGCCAGAGCGTGCTGTGCCGCTGCCAGGCCGGCTTCACCGGCGCCAACTGCCAGGTCAACATCGACGACTGCGCCGCCGTCCCGTGCCAGAACGCCGGCACCTGCCAGGACGGCGTGAACGACTACACCTGCTCGTGCACGCTGGGCTACACGGGCAAGAACTGCAGCGTGCGCTCGGACGCGTGCGGCGTGCGCCCCTGCATGAACGGGGGCACCTGCTTCACCCACTTCACGGGCCCCGTGTGCCAGTGCCCCTTGGGCTTCATGGGCCCCAGCTGCGAGTTCACCCTGCAGCCCGCGCTCCGGCCCGCGCTGCGGCAGACGGAGCAGCCGTCGTCGGCCGCCGTCACCGCCTCGTGCGTCCTGGCGGCGCTGGCCGTGGCCCTGGTGGCGGGCATCGTGGTGCTGCGCCGGCGGTGGCGGTCGCGGGGGAGGAAGCAGCTGAGGGACAAGGCGGTGTACAACGACCTGGAGACGGTCAACGGCGTGGTCAGCGGCGGGTGTGGCGGCGGCGGCAGCGAGAGGGAGGCCTTCCTGGGTCCCAACGGCCTGTTCAAGATCAGCAACAGCACGGCGAGGCTCAGCCTGGCGCTCCACGCCGCCGACGGCCGGCCGGGGTACAGACCCAGCCACCCCGCGGAGGGAGGCCCGGCCCGGGGGGAGCGCCACTCGCTGTCCCCCGGACAGGACTTCATGTGGAGGGACGAGGCCACGCTGGGCTCCGGGCCGGGGATGAGGTGAACGGGGACGGGGGTGGAACGGTGTGAGTGAGAGAGAAAGAGAGAGAGAGAGCGGGAGAGAGAAAGAGAGGGAGAGAGTCACGCAAGAGAAGATCTTTTTCTAGGGGGGGGGGAATCCATAGCACTTCTATTCTCCTCTCTTCAGTAATGATTGGAGGAGGAGGGGGACATATTTTGAGTCGGCCATGGCTGCCTGTGTGTTCCGGAGATCACAGCGTTTAAACAAAAAGATAGAGAAAAAAAGACGAAAAAAAAACTTTTTTAATAATGAACTTGTATGATGAAGAAAAAGATTATTTGAGATGTATATAAGGGTGAGGGGACAGCTCTTTCAAGTTGAAATGACCCAAAGAGACATATAATAATAACATTTTCTTAGGACCTATCTATCACATATACCAAATACACAAAAAGCAATACTCTGGTAATCCCTTGAAAACCCACCCAAAAACGTTGTCTTTATGAGGGTCGATATATATCCTTGATTTTTTCTTTGTCATTTGATCGTTTTTTTGTCACACAGAATCCTAAAATGATTACATAGTTTTTTTGCATTTCAATCTTCCTTTGCCCATTTTTACCTTATCATTTGTGAGCACCATCATTTATATTATTTATTTATTTGAACGTTTATGTTTGTAAGTCCTTGTTCTGATGTAAAGAGATATTTATTTGAGGTCAATAACGCCAAGTGTTTGATTTCTCCACCTTGGCATCTGATATCCCAAAGATATTTAAAACTAAAAGGGATAATGAAAGCTTAATTGGATTTCTCACATGTGTTGGTGTATTGATTGTCTTTATACTATGTTGTGCCATTTTAAGTTCATGCCAAAGTTTTGTTTCCCCAAACATTTTCACTCATACTTGATTTTTACATTGTGTATGTGGTTGTAATATGGAATAAAAAAATGTTTTTAAAACAAGAAATTCCCTGCCTCAAATTAGTTGTTTTTATCCTTACATACAAACATAGGAGTACTTCAAACATTTCGTCTATAATAAAGAATCACAAAGGGCATTGCACTACCCATTAATATATGGATGTACACTGGACCCAACCCTTCAATAGCTATACATATGGCACAGTTAGGGTTAGGGTCTGAAGTGAACACACATCTGTTATAAACAATGATTACACAAAATACCAATGAAAGGACAGCATTTGATTTTTTAAACAGCCCAACTCTCCATAAGTCTATCGCGATTTTGTTGGGCTGATGCGAGCTAACTTTTTACGATTAACTACTAACTATTTGAACTCACGTGGTTGTCTCGTCGTGTCCTCGTTAAGAACAAAGGTGACTAATGACAATTTGACGCGGTCTTTTCCTTAGTGTAGAGCCAACCTCATTAAACTGCTTCAAGGGTTTCACAATATGATTTGTACGCTACAGCAAAAAAACATAAAAATGTTCCATCCTAGTGACTAAATTACTATTTGTAATTGTCGGCCACATTAACTAAACGAGGCGTCATCACAGGAGCCGCCCATCATCTCGGGTCCACTTTTGCGATGTCAGTCCTAGCCTATTGTAAGCTACCAGCCGTCTTCTTTCATCACGCTCACTCACACACGCCCGTACGCACAAACACACGCACACGCACAAACACAAACACAAACACTCACGCACACAAACACACACTGCTTCCTTCCCCCACAGATCTGAGATCCAGTCAGACGAGAGATGGCTAGCGACCTGGTGGGAAGTGCCGCGGCCGAAGTAGATGAAAAAGTGAATTCATCAGAACCCGATTTGGATGACTTTCCAGACCGCAGTGGTCACCTCCAGAAGAGACAGGCTCGGGTGACGGTGAAGTACAACAGGAAGGAGCTGCAGAGGCGGCTGGACGTGGAGAAGTGGATCGACGAGTCCATGGACAAGCTATACTTCGGCAAAGTGAGTTTTATCGACTAACAACGTCAACATAGTATCTACTGTCGATTTGAGAGTTGCAACATATGTCATCACGACTTCGACTTTTACTTGTTATGGTTCATGTTGTTATCCTATACGTAACAACTTTGAGAGAAATGTAATACGGACTATTGGGGCTTTAAAAAACTTTACAGCTGTGTGTATATTGCGCAATGATCAACTACAGAACATCTGGGCAGTAGCCTACACCATTCTGGACTTTGCTTATATGTCTGGCCAGGTTTAGGCAAACAGAGTGTGAGATGAAGTAACAACCCCTATTAGCCATGATGTCCCGTGCACTGTTTATTGACACCTGATCGCCATGGAGCACGGCTTGAAGATGATGGATAAAGGCGTCCAGTTCTCCTTAAAAGGCCAAGCATCACTTGGGGAAAACCTAGTCTAGGTCCAGTGTCGCAGGAAAGGGAGGGCGGGGTTCCTCACTGCCTTACAAGGGTAGTATTTGGGCCCAGAACATGAATGAGGAAACTAGGATGGAGAGAAAATTATGTCCCTTGAGGAGACACAAAACAGGAAATGCTGAATTTCCCCAATGTGGGTGGTTGGGAAAAATCATGAAGATTTGGGACATAAATTCAGGCGGGTTTTGGTCCTACATTCCGCTTTTGGTTGTAGGAAAAACAAAGCTAGGGCAGCAAGTAGGGATTGGTGCATTTGTTTTACATTATAAAACAGGTATTTGCATAGCACAGTGGAAAAAAAGACATTTCACCAGGGCAGCGCACTCTTGTTGCAACAGGTGTTTGGTGCGTCAATATAAATCACTGCCATCGAGCCCCCATTATGGGTCTGTGGGAGACTCTATTCTACTTTGAATAGTTGAATGAAAGGGGACTCAACCGCCCTGAACCTAAAGACAGAGTCATCTCATCAAATGCAAACAAATCTAGTGATGGTGCAGTTGGGTTCTCCTATTAAAATGTCCAAAACGTGCCCTAGTTCTATAGTTTCCTGGTGCTATATAGCAAGAAGACTGCTTGTACCAGGACACCAGTCTAACCCCAATAACAAACTGTTGAGTGATGGACGGGGGTTAGCGTGCCAGTCCAGTGGGTTGATACAAAGGCTGTTTGTTCACTGTGAGCAGTGGCACACTATAACATCCACGTTGTCTCTGTCCCTGTGTCGGCCGGCCTTGAGCTCTGAGAAATGATAGTCGATATACGAAAGGGTTGGACTGTTGTTTAATAACAGTCATGTCATGTTATGACTCTGTTGCCAAATTGCATTTTCATGAGAATAATCTGTGTGTGTGTGTGTGTGTGTGTGTGTGTGTGTGTGTGTGTGTGTGTGTGTGTGTGTGTGTGTGTGTGTGTGTGTGTGTGTGTGTGTGTGTGCGCGTGCGGTGTGTTTGTGTGGGCTTGTAAAAGGAGGTGGACATGCCGGAGGAGGTGAACATTGATGAACTGATAGTATTGCCCAATGATGAAGAGAGAGTAAAAAAGTTGCAGGTAAGGTCACCAAGGAGATACGTAAAAAAAACAAACATAAACCTATAAGAAATAGATAATACATATCATTATCGATAATGGATCATACATAATATAGTCATATAGATGTTAAAGAAAATAATTTGTATTCTATTTTGTTTTGGTTTATAAGAATGTGCATGTTTACCCTGCAAACATCAATGTATTTGTTTCAATGGTTGACATTTCTCCATTAAAACAGGATCTACTTCAGAACTGCACAAACAACACCAAGGTATGTCCACTCTCACACACAGACCTGGTCCCCATTCATAAGGGCAAGCATGTTTCATGTTGTTTACCTTGTATGTCTTTTTGCCTCTGACATGTTATATACATTATGCACACATGACATAATCCAGAGCCGAAACTCAAGTGTAGAATAGCAGTGCCGGACACCCCTTGCCACGGTCGCTCTGAATGTCTTGACAGACACCGTTTGTGTTCACCCCCTCTGTCTCTTTCTGTAGCTTTACCCGAGAACAATACGTCCCTTTTGAACCAAGTGGGTAGCTTGCATGCTGTGTGGTTCAAGTTCAGTAAACACAGCGCCGCCAGCTGAGATTGAGACCAGAGATTGTGGAAACAGATTTTGGGTGTTGTGGAAAGCCTGACAAGGTCCTTGGGGAGGTGGGTCCTCTTGATGATTTGAAAGCGACAAAATGTGGGTTTCTGTAAACAGTCCCGTTCATATACGACGTGTCTCTTCAGGTTAATATACGCAAATGCAATAAGCAAAAGGTCTGCAACTAACAAAGAGTCCCAAGCAGTTAAAAGAAGATTGGATGACAGTATTTTATTTTGGTGTTGCCTGATAGACCAAGTAGGTGGTGCTTTCTGTCAACACAAAGGTCCAAACAAGGTCTTAGAAACCAGCATTGATTTGCATCTACCCAAATCAAACAGCCGCTACAGGAAGTGCAGACGCTCTACACTGCTTGGTGTTTATGTTGGAGAATGCTGTGATTTCTTGTTGCGGTTCAAAGCAGTAAGATACGTTTTTGTATCTGGGTGTCTTTGGAATGTTACCTGTTTAGGCCTTCTAGCCTTCTTTCTGTGTATGAACTATGTGTACTAACCGGTAGTTTGAAGGAGGAGCCCTTTATCTGACCATAGCTTTTAATAAGCCCACTTGTCCATGGATGTCGGTTGAACTTCCATTGAAAGTTCGAAAATGTTCGGCATCTACTTTTAATGACCTGCAAATCCTGTTAGCCATGTAGGGTCTTGTATTTTCCATGTGTTGATACATTAGCCGAAAATGGTTGGTCAACTATTCATTTCCTATCTACAGTTGGCCTACAAGTGTTTTGAATACTAATAGTCTTTTTCTGTGCTGTCATTTTTCAATCACAGAAGGCACATTTGCTATTTTATGAAAGGTTCATTGAGGAAAAGGTAAACAAACACTAACCCTTGTTTTGGATTTCGGTGGCCATCTTACAATCCTAAATGTCTGGTTCGGGAATCTCAAACGGCTCTTAAATATTGATTAAAATTGCCAAAAATATATGGTCCCATATTATTGCATTTAACTCCAATCATAACTCAGTAAACATAACAAAGAGATAACAAAAAAGAGTAGAAAGGTTTCTTCAACCGTTATCTAAGATTCATCTGAATGAATCATTTTGGGTTAGCAACATGCTGATAATTAAGGTTACCTTCCAACCTCCTCTCTCTCTCTCTCTCTCTCCCTCTCCCTCTCCCTCTCCCTCTCTCTCCGACTGGGCATGTGACACAGGACTTCATCCAGGAGTTGGTGGGCAAGCTGGAGGGCCTCCAGAAGCAGAACGACCTTCAGAGCGAGGGCATCGAACACCCGGTTATCTCCCACAGCCACTACCGCCACGAGCCCTACCACTTCAGCAACATGCACCAGCAGAACCAGCATAGCCGAAGTCACAACCAGACCCTCTGAACTCGGACGCCGTGCCCACACTGACGTGGCCGTCTGTGGCTGTCGTGTGAATCGATAATGTTAGGCTGTGTGGGGCAGCCATCAGGATTGTTAACCCTTTTGGAAAAGGTCAAGGAAATCCACGACTGAAGGAGCACTGTGTGAGATTATGCTGGTCTATCTGTTTAGAAGGGAAGGCAATGCCCCAGTTCAGTTTGCCATAAATGTTTATGCCTTTTTCAGATTACCTCAGTTGTTGTTAATGTTACCACTTAGATTGAACATCATAGGCGAATAAACAACATTATTCTATCCTGTTATTACATTATTGTTATCATGGCTATAACTCTTGGCTTGTGTACTTGTAGTTGTGAATGTCCATATAAAAAACAAGCAATATAGTAAAATGAAAAAAAACGAATATTTGCAACATATTCTACTGACATGTTCTGTTCTATATCTTACACATTGCCCCAGACAACCTTAACCTTGTTAAAGCTGAACTAAACTATAAAAAGTCTTTGGAATGCAATAATGTAACTTAACACTCAAGGAACATAGACAAATGTGACAGCAGAAGCACCGTTAACGACATTGAAGTAGAACAGCATTCATGTGTCTTATGTTAAGCTTATAAACCCTTGGGATATATGATAGCTTGTTTGACAAACTTAAACGAGTTCTGGTCAATTACCGGAATATGAATGAATGTTGCACTGTTTGAATAACCTTTTTATTGGAACCTCATTCACTCATCTACCAACCGTCCAAGAGGTGTGTTGTACGCTTACATCCTTCTAGCAATAATAAAATATGGAAACCCCTTTTACTGGCTGCTGTTGTCCATACCACAATTAAATCAACCCCGGGGAATTAGAGGAATATTCCTCAGTCAAAAGAGCTGAATAAAAGGAATGCCGTCTTACTTGTGGGCTCCTGCTATTCCCTGGATTATACACTAGAGGGCGCAGGTTGACAGGGAAATTGGAACTGTGTTGGAGAAACGCTCGCAGACTTGAGATTCAGGAAAGCACTGTCTCTGTAGCGCACAATTATGGCGTATTAAGACATCTGCTGTATTCAGTTAAAAAATAGTTGCTGTATTCAGTTAAAATAGTTGTATGGAGCTCAAGGTCCCGGACAACTTGTCCCCAACACACACTGTCACATGCTGGCTCTAGCATGAACATGAAATGGGGGAGACCACGCCGTTTTACAATAATAAAGAATTTATTAAAGTAAGATAAAAATAACAAACCCCAAAACACATAAGCCCTACCAATCCCCTCAACCAACACCAGTTACATCAACACTCCTACCGGGTCAACCAGAAACCCCCCCTAAACACACACTCACCACTCCTCACGCTCACCAGTCACCCAACCTCCTTACCCACAGCAATTCCGGGCCCTGAAAAAGTAATCTAAGAGGGACAGGGGCATAGAGACAAGAGAGGAGAGAAATTAGTGAAGGTATGCACACAATCACTTATTGCACCCCATCCGGGGCGCGAGACAACGCATCCGCCATTACATTGTCCACGCCTTTAATGTGGCGAATTTGTAGATCGTAGGGTTGTAAAAACAACGCCCAACGCATCAGGCGCTGATTTGGATTCTGTAATTGGTGCAGAAATGTCAATGGATTGTGATCCGAAAAGACAACCACAGGAACAACCCCTCCACCTACATACACATTGAAGTGCTGCAGAGCCCACACAAGGGCCAGCGCCTCTTTTTCAATCGTTGAGTAATTCAACTGATGTTGATTGAACTTTTTTGAAAAATAAGACACTGGACGATCGACTTCCTGATCATCTGTTTGTAAAAGCACTGCGCCAGCCCCGACCTGGCTGGCATCCACCTGGATTTTAAACGGACGGTCAAGCCGGGGTGCCGCCAGGACCGGTGCAGTGCTAAGCAACAATTTTACATTCTCAAAAGCCCCTTGGCACTCATCAGTCCAGACAAACTGAGCTTTCCCTTTTAACAAATTTGTGAGGGGTGCAACCACTGTTGAAAAATTAAAACAGAAACTTCGATAATATCCCACCATGCCTAAGAAGCGCATCAACTCCTTTTTTGTTACCGGCGGTGGAAACTTGTCTATTGCCATTACCTTGGCCCGCACTGGCCCGCACTGGCCGTACCTCTCCTTGTCCTACCACCTTCCCCAGATAGGTCACTGTAGCCTTCGCAAATTCACATTTAGCTAAATTGACCGTTAGGTTAGCTGCCTGGAGCCTCTCAAACAACGCCGCCAATCGTGACAAATGTAAGGCCCAGGTATCACCCACTGTCACAACATCGTCCAGATAAACTGCACACCCCTCCAGCCCAGACGTTACATAATTCATAAGACGCTGGAAGCTAGAGGGCGCATTTCGCAAACCAAAACTCATCACATTGTATGTGTATAAGCCAGACGGAGTGACAAAAGCAGATACCTCCTGTGCGCGCGCTGTTAGCGGGATCTGATAATACCCTTTAAGAAGATCTAATTTTGTAACGTACTTCGCAGCCCCCACACGGTCTATACAGTCCTCTACCCGAGGAAGTGGAAAAGAGTCAGGCTTAGTTACCGTATTGACCTTGCGGTAATCAGTGCAGAATCTAAAGGTGTTGTCGGGTTTTGCTACCAGCAAGCACGGTGACGCCCAACTGGAGTACGACGGTTTTGCCAGCCCATTATCGATCAAATACTGGACCTCAGTCTCCAGAACTTTCTGTTTGGCTGGTGGGACGCGGTAGAAACGCTGCCTAATTGGCGCAGCATCCCCGATGTCTATGTCGTGCTCCATCACATTGGTGCACGTTGGAACATCAGAAAATAAAGACGAAAAAGATAAAATCAATGATTTTAGCTCATTCCTCTGCTTCTCAGACATATGACCCAACAGGCCATCAAGATTGTCTAGCATTTCTGAATTTTTTAGACGTGGCAATAACACACAGTCATCAGGGGCACCTTCATCTTCCCCATCAGCTGCCACCATAGGAGAAGACGACACTGCACCCCCGACTGCCAGCGCAGCAGACCCCACGTTATCCCCAGTCATGTCACTCCTGGATGATGGAGAATAATATGGTTTTAACAAATTGACGTGACAAAGCTGAGAAGACTTCCTACGATTTGGTGTTGCTATTACATAGTCTTGTTCCGTGACTTGGCGAACAATATCATACGGGCCAGAAAATTTTGCACGAAACGGTGAGCCCGGGATTGGCAACAACGCCAATACCTGATCCCCCGGACAAAACAGTCTACTCCCTGCTCGTCGATCAAAAATGTCCTTCATGCGAGACTGAGCATTTGCCATGTTCTTCTTTGCGCACCGCCCGGCCAAGAATAACCTGCGGCGGAACCCATGCACGTAATCAATAAGATTAACCGGCGGATCTGACTCCTGCAAGCCATCCTTTAACACGGACAATGGACCGCGAACCTTGTGTGCAAAGACCAACTCATTTGGGCTAAAACCCAAACTGTCCTGTGACACTTCCCGTGCTGCTAACAGCAACCACGGGAGGCCTTCTTCCCAATCTCGCTGTAGCTCTGAACAATATGCACGCAGCAAAGACTTTAAGGTCGAGTGAAATCGCTCGAGAGCCCCTTGGCTTTGAGGATGGTATGCGCTACTCGTTTTATGCTTCACTCGAAGCTGTGTCAAAACCTCCGCAAAAATTTTCGAGGTGAAATTGCTGCCACGATCCGATTGGATTACTTGGGGAATACCAAATACTGAAATAAACTGAGAAAGAGCTTTAACAATGGACTTCGTATTAATACTCCTCATCGGAAAGGCCGCCGGATATCTCGTAGTTTGGCACATTACGGTCAACAAATGCATTGAACCAGACTTCGATGGAGGCAGTGGACCCACACAATCTATCAATAGACGTTCGAATGGCTGACCCACTGCTGGAATTGGATGTAGGGGCGCTGGCTTGATAGACTGATTCGGCTTACCAACGATTTGACAAGTATGACATGTTTTGACAAACGCTGCCACGTCACGCTTCAATCGAGGCCAATAGAAATGCTGTAGTAGCCGATCATACGTCTTACTCACCCCGAAATGTCCAGCCCCCTCCCCGTGTGCTGTCTGCAACACTTGTTCCCTGTACTTCATTGGCACAACAATTTGCAATAAAGTTTCAATTAGATCATCCTTAAAAAACACGAACTTACGCACAAGCAACCCTTCATGCTTAAAATATCCGCTGTCTGCGCTTCTCAGCTTTTCCCCTGTCAAAGCCCCATCCCGTAATTCCATTAACCCATCATCCTCTTCCTGAGCCCGAATAAACTCATCACGATCTAAAGCTGATGGCAAATTTGGTATTTGTGGACATACATGTTTTTTTCCACTCGAACCCTCCACGGCCTGTGCACGACTGTTTGCCCGTGTCACCGCGCAAGCAGTGAACACTTCAGGAAATTCTGCAGCGCACTCGTCTTGTTCCACAAACCTGGTCGGATCGGCTGTCACTACCGGTAATGCTGGCCCACTCGGCCAGACACGATCCCTTGCCAATACGTTCCCCAAAATGACATGCACTCCTGGTACAGGCAACGCAGGACGCACGCCTACAATTACTTCACCCTGCACAAGCTCAGAACTAAGTTCGATCTTGTGGAGGTGAACAGACATGGTATGCATTCCCATTCCTCTAATTAGGACAACAGTCCCAGTGCTTGTCTGAGCCGAGAATGGCAAAACGGACTCCAACACAAACGTTTCGGTAGCACCCGTATCTCGCAGAATCTTTACTGGCTTTTTATCAAAGCTACCCACAAATGAAATAAAACCATCCGTAATAAATGGGTCATAGCCTTCACCCACGTCCCCCACAGCAGACTCCGACAAACACGGGCCTTCTACGGGATGGTCAGGCACCTCACAGCCTTTACCTCCTTCAGAAGCCGTGCCCTCTGGTTGGTCTCCGTTCACCTGAGAAATCTTCCGGTTAAACTGGTGGACAGGTGCTGCGCAGCCCTGCCCCTTCGCGGAGTTCGGTCTGCTGAAGTTGGACTTATTTCTATTTTTACTCAGAAGCGAAGGACAATTTATCTTCCAGTGACCACGTTCAAGGCAATAACTACACTTCTCAGGGTCAGTTTTATTTCGATTTGAGAAATCTTGTTTAGCCGCAGGCCCACTATTGTACCCATTTGTCCGACGGTCATCTCGAGTGTGATTAACATGCCTATTCTGGACATAGTCCTTACTTCTACCCGTATGAGTCAACGCATATTCGTCCGAGAGAATGGCAGCCTCTGCGGCCGTTTTAACCTTGTGCTCATTGATAAACGTAGCAAGATGTTCTGGGACAATGTTCTTGAACTGCTCCAAGACTACCAAATCACCTAATTGTTCAAATGTTTCTACATTAACAGCTGAACACCAGCGAGCAAAATAACTAACCAGATCTCTGGCAACCTCAGAGTATGTTTGTCTGTCAGCCTTCCTCCAGTTTCTAAATCGCTGCCTGTAAAACTCTGGCACCTGTTCATAAACCCTCAACACAGCGTTTTTGACGGACTGGTATGATTTTCGCTCGGTCACTGATAACGCAACGTAGGCGTCCTGAGCGCGCCCCGAAAGAACTGTTTGGAGAAGCAAGGTGCGCTCCAAATCACTCCAATCTCGCTCTTCCGCAATTCCCTCAAATAGAGAGAAAAAAATGTCAGGGTCTCGGTCATTTAATTTGGGTAAAAACTTTAACATACTTGAGATGTTTCCCCCTATGCCAGAACCAGAATCCTCATTAACAGTATCCCGCATCTTTCCCTCTGCCACCAATCTTAACCTTTCTCTCTGCAGCTCACTTTCCCTTTCTTCCTGTCTTTCCTGTCGTTTCATTTTTTCCATTTCTAGCTCTATATCTAAACGCTTCTGTTCTAAAACACTTTCAAGACGTTTTAGTTCCATTTCGCGATCTTTCTCACGTTGATGTTCACGTTCTGCTGCCTCAAACCGCTTTTGCTCCATCTGTAATTTTAAAAGCTGCATCTGTTGCTCAAAACTAACCGCATTTTTATCAGAAATGAACACTTCATCTGAGCCATTTGGATTAGTCCCACTTGGAATCACCTCCATAATGGACCTCTCTACTAACACAGATCTAACCCGATTTTTTAGGACCTCTTTTTTAAGATCTCTCGGCAGATCAGTCAATTGATAATGTTCAGCCACTTTCCTTAACTGTTCCTTTGTGAACTTATCAAACAGTGACTCAGATGGAGTCGCATAAAATTTATCCAAATCCATTTTATACTATGAATGTTGTTGACTAGCAAGCGCTCGGATGGATATTGTGACAATTCTTTTATTGGTCTCTAAAATTGGTAATACGATAGACTAGGCTATTACTCGACAGTGTATAGCGCAGCCGGCAAATTAAATACAGGTGTAGCAAACCATTTGCCCCCAGACTAGAGCAGCCCCGCATCTAACTTCAGACCACGGCCCTAGCTCTTTCCTAGCTGGTCTTCAGTGTGCCCTCATGCAATTGAGTTGCAAGCAACCCCAGCGCGTTCGACACACCAAAAATAACAAACACAAAAATAAAAAAACAAAACAACAAACAGCGGTACGCGCTCTATTCCTAGCGAGGGTTCACGTGTGCTCCGGTAGACTCTAATCTACCACCCCCCCACAGTTACCACTACACCTGCACCCAATTCGCCTACCTGCAACGCAACCGTCAGAACCCGCAGGTAGCCTCCCAAATGGCACTCCTCCTCCTCGGCAAATCAACCAAAGCAAACCACTATCAAACCAAATTAACAACGAAATCTCAATGAACACCAAAACACTAAATTATCATTTACCAAATACAAGTTAGCGTGTGTCTCCCCCTTTTCTGATAATTTGACTGCACAGGCTATTTATTCCCGTCAGTACAATCCAAAAGCCAATTCAACCATACAGCCAAGTCAAAACAAAGCATACTTACAATTCAGATGCCTTACCAAATTTTGGAAAATTTATCCCGGACGAGCCCCCATATGTCACATGCTGGCTCTAGCATGAACATGAAATGGGGGAGACCACGCCGTTTTACAATAATAAAGAATTTATTAAAGTAAGATAATCTTACAGAGAATGAAATAATTAAAGATAAAGAAGTGTGGTGTAAATCAGTTAAATGTAAGTAACCCAAAAGTGTCAAGCAAAGTCAGTCTATGTGTAACCAAACAAAGGAAAACGAAAACCAACACGCCGGGAGGAGGGAGCCCCCTTGACTGCCGCGACTGCAGGCTTTTAACCTGCTGCCAAACCCGGCACACCTGAACTGCATCACCTATTAAGAGAGAGGGAAAACAGGCAAACCAAACAGCCAGGGTGGAGTCAAAGCAAAGGGTGGAGTCAAAGCAAAGGGTGGATTCAAAGACTCACCAGGGTCGTCACAACACACACACACACGCAAACACACACACACACACACACACACACACACACACACACACACACACACACACACACACACACACACACACAGACAGACACACACACACACACACACACACACACACACACACACACACACACACACACACACACACACACACACACACACACAGACACATCATGCATGCACAAGCGCACCAATGTACGCAGAATAAATGACAGGCGATTGGGAAATGCAAACTGTAATCTCATCCTTCAACTTCATCCTCAGTTGCCATGCAGTTGTCAAGTTGTCACCTTCACACTCAGTGGTTAGAGCAGTCTCTGGGGCGGGATAAGAGGAGGTGGGGGTGGGTCAGAGATGGGATGGGATGGGGGGGGGGGGGGGGTGAAGGAACGGGGGGGGGGGGGGGGGGCATTTCCTGAGGAAAAACCATAACCCTCCACCACAATAGAGGCCGTCTCTCTCTCTCTCTCTCTCTCTCTCTCTCTCTCTCTCTCTCTCTCTCTCTCTCTCTCTCTCTCTCTCTCTCTCTCTCTCTCTCTCTCTCTCTCTCTCTCTCTCTCTCATCGGCCACCGAGTCTACTTACGGCCACACTCGCACACTTTTTTTTTAGTCTCTCAAACAATACACACACGCACACACAGTGGAGACCCAGTGGAGGCTTATACATGCAGCTCTCTCCAGGATGAGATTGCACTGAAGCTCTGCACGACCGTCACACCAGGTAAGCAGCATCCAGCAGGACCTAGGCCTACAGAGTCTTCTTCTTCATATTGAATGCTTCACTGTGGTCATGGGAGTCCGGGGAATCCTAGTGACGGCTGGGGTTGGGATTGAGTCGAGATGTAGATTTGTTTCTTCTTAGAGATACAAGGCTTGCCATGATCTTCAATGATCAGATGATGCGGACGTGTTCTGTGTAGTTATTGCCGATGTATGTTTTTCTTACGTCATGGTTGTTATTTTCAACGCGCCAAAGACGTTCCTCTTATCCCCTCTTCGATGTGTGAAAGCTTATGATTATGGATAGATTTGATAACTTTATGTCTTATTGTGAATTTATTCACAATAAGATAAGCCATTTCAAATTTGAAGCCATAAAGCAGCTATAACAATAGGCTACTACTTTTGTAGCACAATTTCAGCTAAAAAGCCATAGTAAATGATGAAGCTTTAACTAGTGTTTGGTATGCATGGAGATATTTCATAATACTGGTTATAATACAAAGTGAACAATGGCTAAGTCTGGGGATACGGAGAACATTGAGATGAATGGACGCCTTCATGATGTATATTTTTTTTAACATTGTTTTGGTTACTTGAAGATACATCGTTACTGTATTGGATTATTAAAGAAGACAGTTTCTATAGTGCAAAAATGCATACGTTTTAAAAGAGATATAATGGTCTTTACCCACAATATGCACCTCTTAGCACTTATGTCTGTGCTATATAATACAACAATAATAATAATACCATTCATTTACACAAAAAAAAGGAATTTGAGGTTGCATAAAAATAATAAAATAATCTATAAAAAAAGAAAAATATATATAGATTTAAAAATACCCAGATTCCTGTTTATTTATTTGAGCTGAGATTTTTCTCCAATCATTATACAGGTGTATTGTTATTAATTTGCAGCTGTAATATTAATCAAGTATTTTTCCATCTGAATTGATATCCTCTTCCATAATTACTTTATAATCGTCGAAAGCCAGAACTTCCTGTTTAAGCAGAAAATCTTGGAATACAATGGTCACGGTGTCACAGTGAAGTAAAAGAAAAGATTTAGAAATCTGGTGACAATTTAAATAATATTCAGTAACACACATATCTTCATCAATTAATTTAATAAATACGTTTTCAAAGGCCGCTAAAGGTGTGCCATATTAATATTGAAAAGCATTGACCTATTGTTTTATTATTTGTCTGAATATAATCCAAAATATAAAAAATATTTATTCTCCTGTCACTCAAGTGTACTACATTATAAGCCAGTCAAACAAGTTTATTTGGCATCAAAAGATATTGTTAATATGAGTTTGTCCAACACATGTATTTTGTCAAGGAAAATACACAGCCATTCTCTAAATTCAATAATATTTAGAATTTGTATTTCCTGAGTATTTGGCAAGCAATGTTATGAAACCGACCTGAAAGGATGTTGCGAAAATGAATTTATTTGGAGCTAGGACTTAATCATAGACAGTTTTTCAAATGCATTTAATGTCATATGTAGTCAGAAGTAGTTTTTGTCACATGAAGTAAAAACCGAGGTGCTAATTCCGTCACATGTTTTCTTTTCAGTTTGTTGAAACCAAAAAAGTGTGACATGCCCATCCTAAAGAAGCTCCCGGGCAGATCCAAGAGTTGCCACGAGTTCCCCAGGAGCAACGGGGAGCTGATCCTGCCCCGACTGGACCTGGACCTCAAGGACCTGAATGACCTGAACCACCTCCAGGACCTCCAGGAGATGAAGGACCTCAACCCCTTCCACAAGGTGGACCTTCTGGAGGACCAGAGGAACGACGGGGACGACCCGGGCCTCATTATGGCCGAGGTCAGGGGATACCGCCAGCAGCAGCAGCAGCAGCAGCAGCAGCAGCAGCAGCAGCAGCAGCAGCAGCAGCAGCAGCAGCAGCAGCAGCAGCAGCAGCAGCACCGGACGTCACGGGACGGCGAGGTGGAGGAGAACGAGGTGAACGCGGAGAGACACGGGGCGGGGAACCCCAAGGGCAGACCCCTGCGCGGGACGCTGGAGCGGATCTGCGGCGTGTCGCCCCTCAAGACCCTGGGGAAGCTTGGCAAGGGGCTACGCATCTCCGGCCGCAGCGTTTGGGGCGGCGGGGGCACGGCCCAGCGCAGCCCTGCGGGCGCCACCACACCCACGCCAGAGAAGGAGAAAAGGAAAGGACTACGCAGAAGCTCAGAGGAAATCATGACACTTCTCCGGTGAGCAGAGGAAGTTGCAGAGGCGCCAATAGAGGGGTTTTGACCTTGCTTGTGACATGATAGCATAAATAGCATTGAATAAGTGGTTCTGCTATTAATAACTATATGAATTAAGATAAAAATAGTCTACAGATCAACAATTCATCATCCTCTCTAAGGTGTATCAACCGGTGATGCAATGGGTAGTTGCGTCTTGAAGCTGAACCAACTGCGCTCAATTATTTTCTCAAGATAAGAACTTTGTAAATTCACTAAAAACCATTTGAAAAACAAATCCAAAGGGGGAACATTATTTTCTAGCTCTCATAGTGTTTCCAGATGCTAGAGGTTCCCTGGAGAATAACAAACAGTGCTTAAATAGTATCAACAGAAATAAGACAGTTGATCCCAGATGAGTGGTTCCAGAAGGTTTCTGAAAATAAACTATTGTCAGGGTCAAGTAACACAGATTCACTCATACCACCATATAGTCCTCTACTACCTTTAGAGTTACTTAATGACCCGGTCACAAACCTGTTGATCTCAGGAACTGCTCTTGTTTGTCAGGTCTATTTTGTGAACTTGCGCCGCTCCGTGAATTGAGCTATTTTTAGCCAAGACATTGTCCTCATTCCCAACGGCAGGAAAGTTTTGTACATGTGCAAATATGTAGCATTCCATTTCTGGGTGATGCTCTACTATACTTTAACATGCACACGCACACACACACAGACACACTCACACACACACACACACACACACACACACACACACACACACACACACACACACACACACACACACACACACACACACACACACACACACACACACACACACACACAGGGAAATGTACTCAGACTCAGACTTTTCAAGTCAGACACCAATTTTTACTGGTATTACGAAAGGACACCAGTTGCACCAGTGTGGTTGAACCATTTGGTGGGAGGGTTGTTAATGGAGGCCTTCTGGTGATCAGTTTCACAGGCAGGCGGAGGGAGATGCGCAGGGAGAGCCTGCCCTGTGGGGATCTGAGCATGGATCATGAGGCAGAGGCTCGCCGGCGACCCTCCTTCCTCAGGATGGTCAGCCTGGGTAAGCTGAAGCGGGAATCCATGTCTGACCGGGGCTCCCTGGAGACCGAGGAGGAGGAGGAAGAGGAGGAGCCGGTCATCAAACCAAGGGAGCCGCTCTCAGGTAAGATCCGCACATTGGACACCTCAAAGTGTGTGAGAAATGGCTGTGATGTTGGGCCTTTGCTTGCCATGGCAATTCTTCAATGGCCAAACACATTGGTAACTCGAGGCGCAAGATGGTTTGATACACCAAACCATCTGGGAAGTCATCCTTGGAAAGTGTTTGGAAAGTGGCAAGCAAGGGGCAATCCCAAGAAAATACTTGCCAGCTGATTGGATGAATCCTCTGTGTATCGCCGTCTAGCACGTCGATCACATGTAGTTCCTCATATGCTGATTGGTCCAATGCACTGTGGTTAGGCCACATGCGCATAACTTGAAGCCTGGTTAAATGGATTCTCGCCTGATGGTGATCTTGCCTTGCAAGATTAAAACATTGGAGCTAGTTCTGTTAAACTGTACTTAGAGAGAACGTTGAATTTCCTGGCTATGTCCAGTTGGATTTCCTCTCAATCCTAGAGCGCTCTGCGATGAGTTTACAAGGTCGTCCGCTGGGTTGAATCATCAACCGACAGTGGGGTCAAGAAACCACATCACTTCCTCCCACCGCAGGTCCCATCTTCCCTAGCTACATTGACCCAAGCTGCTGTTCATAGCTCTACCAGGACCCTGGCCATGGTTAGAAACGAGGTCACAGGGCAACAAATTGTTAAACTGCCCTCTTGCTTGCTCTTCCATTTTTTTTGGTTTTCTTTGAGAAAGGATCCTGAATCTCTCTTCTCCCCCCACAGTACTGGAGATCCTACAGTTGGTGAACAACCGGGACCTCCTCCAGGCCGACACACACATCCAGGAGCTGGAGCGAGAGTGTGAGCTGCTCTCTTTATTGCCCAACGCATCGAATCCTGCCCTCACGCCGAGCTTCCCCAGTACCCCTTCCAGCATAGGCTCCTCGACGCCTTCCCTCCAGGATGACCTGCTCAGCTCCAACGCCACGCTGGACTCAGGCCGGCGCAAAGCCAAGGATGTGGAGCTCCTCTACGAGGCGCTGCAGAGGGAGATGTGGGACATAGTGCGCGAGTCTCTCCGCCAGCCCAGCGCGGGGCCCAACCTGTGCCTCGTGGTGCTGGTGATCCAGCAGGAGGAGCACGCCGACGCCTCCTGGGCCTTGAAAGAGGACAAGCCTCCGCGAGAGGGCTGTCCCCAGAACCCGGGCCAGCCCAGCCACCGGCCGCGGAGGTTGAAGCAGAAGTGGAGGCAGGCGGTGGCAGAGGCCACCGACTGGAGCCTGCCCAGCCAGATGGACACCAAGGCGGGCCAGCTCGCTCTCTACCTGGAGAGCCTGAGGAGTCGCATGGTAGACGACCTGGACGCCGCCAGGAGGAACGCCGTGTCCATCTACCCCGAGGAGTTCTCCGCGTTCCAGGTGTACGTGGAGAGCTACCACAGGGCCGTGGCCAAGCGGCTGCGGACCATCACAGGCGGCCCGCTGCAGGTCACAGACGTGTACTCATTGTTGGACTGGTTCTACAATATTTACAACAGGTACGTCCCACACTTTGTATTGTTCAATTTGAACTTTTTAACACCCATTGAGTAGCCAAAGATACACAATGAAGGAACACGTAAAGGATGCAGGTATTTATGTTTGATGTATGTTTTTCACCAGGGATGTCCTAGGCAATATTGGCGTTTCCACACATATCAATTATTCCCATCTGGAGCCGATTTTGCCCCAGGACACAGTGGACCGGCTGGAACAAAACTGCCTCAATATTGTCAAGGTAAAAAAAATGCATTTTGATTGTTATATTTGTATTACTTTTTGTAAAGTAGGAAATACCTTCATAATATAACGTATTTATGACTTTCAGGATAAAGTCGAGAGAGAACTGATCCAGGTTCTGGATGAAGAGGAGCGGCGATGGGCCCAGACTCTGCACATAGAGGAGTTTCAGTCCAATTTGGCACGTTCTGTCATCCAGGTACAGCATTGTGTTATTCACAAAATGTGCTTTGGGAACAGGTCAGTTTTCAACTGTAAGTTTTCAATTAAAAAGGTTAATGTCTGCCTATTTCTCTGGTTCAGAGACTTAAGGTGGACCTGGACAGATCCACAACTGTCAGCCAGTTTTTGGGCTCCAGAGTGGCACGTTGCTGCCTCATTGGACTCGCAGATTTCCTCTATAGGTGAGTACTGGCTTTTCTCAACACTTTAAGTTTGACTAGCTTATACAGAATTGCTTTTGCTTTTTCAATCAGGTGTTTTTTTAAGTAGGTTACTCTTGATGAATTTCAAATATCCATAATTACCATGTTAAACGAAACATGTGACAATATGATATTTTGACTTTGATCACCAAAAACAGTGATTGTCTAGTTGGCAGTGTAAGCCCGTTACCGTTGCTTTATATATCTTAATGTAGACCATAACTATCCTTGTTGAGATGTATGCAATTGGTATATGCTATGTGAACTCATCAAAACTTCCACGCGTCCAGTTTTCAGAGAAAGGTGGAGATGTTCCATGAGACCCAGGCCGAGTTTGGAGATAGAGGAGACGGATATGTTTCCAGAACAATAGCTCTGGTCAACTGCTGCCCTCCGCTCAGGTAAATTGGCAATAAACTGGAAGAGTGGGAAATAACATTCTATTGAACATCATCAAAATTGGTGGGGCAAAAACGCATAGGGCCCCATGAAATGTCCTTTGTTCGATATGGACTTCCAATGAGCCTACCTGTAAGTGTCTTTGAGAAGGACACCTAGCGCAGAGCTGTTTCTTTAAGATCGGTCTCTGTGATCACTGTAACCACTTTTGGTGAAAACATAACATCTGTATCCTGTGTGCCCCTCTAGGACCTTTGTGCAGCGCTGCAGGCAGTGTGACCCACAGGGAAGTGAGGAGATAGCACAGAGAGCTAACACGTCCCTGGACAGGATTGTCAACCAATCGGTGCGAGTTCTAACCGACAGACTGTTTGAGCACATTAGGGTGAGAAATGTGCACAATGTCCGAAACCAGTAACACGTCTTGATTCTTGATCAATTGTGGCTTTATGTGTGGCGTTTTTCTTTGTCTTTCCAGCCTTTCTTTGACAAGCTGGTGAAGAGGAAATGGCTGAACAACACTGTGGCCTTTGAGGCAATTGAAGCAAGTATCAAGCAGAACTTTAAGAAGTTCCGAAGGATGGACCCACCACCGTACCAGGTACAACTAAAGTTTGACCTGGATCACAGTTCCATCACACGGCTTCAGTGGTTGGGCTTTGCATGGTTTGATAATTCATTATTTCCATGACAGATCCTTGTGGGCGAGGTGCACAGAAGAGTCCTAGTAGAGTATGTCCGAGCCATACTGCGGGGAAGGGTCATCTGCACTTCCTCCAAGATGAGGAAGAGGATGGCTTTCCGGCTTCAGGATGAGGCCAAACAGCTCAAGGGACTATTCAAGGATCTGGTAAGCAGTACGGGTCTCAAGATTCAAGATTGTTTTGCCAAATTACCACGTAAATGTCTCTCAGTTTTATGAATGTTAACCTGAATAAGGAAAATTGATACATTTATAAACAATGGTTTTGGCAAATGGACTAGATGCTTCTCTCCATTTACCACCAACAAAGCACTTATTTTTACCATTCCATATTCTTTTCCATTCCATTTTTAGTCAGCCCAAAAGGTCCTACAAGTCATTTTTAATTGAGCCAATAGAGAGGCCAAGGACCTCAGAGTTTGGAACTGGGCATGCCTTTTCAGGAAATGAATATCCTGTACAAAATATTCCAGTGAAGCTTAATGCTAACAGTGCAGACCAGAAGTGGCCTGGAAGGCAGCGGCCGGGGACTCTGGATGCAGCCCGACCCTTGGGTTTTCCAGCTCACAAATAACTCAGACAGTGTTGATACAGGACAGTGCGCAGAAAAATGGCTGCCATCAGTGAGATGAAGATAGATGAAGTGGCATGACATTAGTCCCAGCCGTGGAAGGGAAAAAAGGTTCAGAGGAGCAGGGCCTGCCAGCATGGCATTTGCCCCCTATGTGTGTGCGAGTTCAAACAAGTGTCCGTCACCTACCGGCTGACAACAGGAAGCCTCTGTGCTCAGAAGGAACTTCCTGTTCCCGTCAGCTGGCTGGCTTTGATGTGGCTCTCGGATGGCCTTGGGGGCCCCTTTTGCCCAAGAGCAGGACAACGTTTCAGTGCAAACGCAGGGGATGCGTTTTTAATGGCAGCCTCAGAAACAACAACACAGATATTTTTAGTGAATGCAGGCCAAAGAATTCCGACAAGCTCGGCACTTTGAGGAAAAAATACGTGGAAAAAAACACGTGCACGCTCTTCACGTCTCTCGAAGGGAATTTATCTTTGCCCTGCAATCCGTTGTAGTCCACAATAACACATACATAGTTGGTCATTCTGTGAGCTCCATATTGATCAAAACAACAAAAACGTTAGGTTCGGAATTCCCCATGAAATACAATAGTCATCCCACTGTTCTATTTTTGATATGGTACTGCCATACCTTTTGATAGGTACCATTGAAGTTTTAGATCAAGTTTTAAAGCTCTCTGTCGTCTTAGGAGTCGGGCTCATCATGGTTGGACAGTCTCATCTGCCATCTGGCTGACATCATTCTCCTGGAAGACACCCCCTCTATTCAGATGGAAGTTGCCGTTCTGGTGAAAGAGTTTCCAGATATACGGTAAGGCCTGAGCAATTTATTATCACTCAAAAAACCACTTCCCCCCCGCTAATGACTCAGGTGTCACTCTTCCCATAAAAAGATTCCACTGTCTTCGCCAGGGGCCGCCAATGTCGTGTGTAGAGCCGCACAATCACAGGGCTGCTTTTGGCCCTCTGCCTAAGGCGGGGAAATCGAATGAGAATGTATGGTCTTTTTGTTGACACAATGGATCAAAACAAGGAAAAGACTCGCGGAAACATAACTACATTAACCTGGCTATTTCGGGCGACCGACAAGGGTCTGTTTTGAGAATGGAAGAGACTGAAGAGGCCCTCAAGGGGAGTCCCAGCCCCCTCTCCCCTCCTCTCCCCCCTCTCCAGAGGCTGTTTGTGTTACTGCTTGAAGCTCAGGTGACAGTTTTGGCAATTCACCGCCGGGTGTGACGCATGACCCATGGTGCAGCAGACAGGAAGTGCAGGGGAGTTCCTATTCCTGCCACCCCCAGGGGAGACAGTCTGGTGCCACGGCTTGGAATTTAAGCGGGGGCTGGGGTAGTGAGGGGGGGGGGGGAGGGGGGGGGGGGGGGGGCAGGGGATGGATGATAAGAGCAATAAATAAGGAATTCAGAAAATGTTTTGACTTCTGTTTGCTGGGCCTGCCATCCTGGCCTGTACTCAGTGATGAAGGTGGCTGATAGGATAGCCTTCCTCGTATGTACACTCTTAGCATCCGTACACAGATAAGGATACATGGAGGATGAGGATGCGTGGAAGATGAGAGTGATTGACAGAGTGATTGATGACGACAAGGAACTCCGAACCTTGTACACATGGCATATCAGGCACTCCGGTTGGCCCTGGGAAAAGTTCCAACACGCACCCCTTCTCATCCCAGTCTTTTGTATCCCTCCCCCACCGTCGACAGGAAGAGGCACGTGTCCACACTGCTGAACGTGCGGGGCATGATGCGGCAGGCGGAGCGCCAGGAGATCCTCAACGTGGTGAAGGACTTTGAGTGCAGCGCGGCGCTGATGTGCCGGGATCACGCCGTTTTCTCAGACATTCCCATCCCCTCCGAGGTGCACTGCCTCAGCCTGGGCCTCCTCCGCCTTGCCATGAGCGTCGCCAACTGGCTGTCGGAGCGCCGGCATGGGTCCGCCCGCCGCCAGCAGACCGGCGGCAAGACGGTGGCGAACCACGGCCACGAACAGTCGCGGCAAGGTGAAGAGGGCGCTGCCGGGGGGCACAGAGAGGACTAAGAAGGGGGGGAACGGCTGCAAGTGTTGGGTTTGACGCTTGGGTCTCTCCCGGGGAGGGCAGCGGGTTGTAGATTAAAAAAAACAAAAACGATAGAACAATCACAAATTCATACACTGTGAATGTTTTTGACGATTTGTATCAAGCACCTTGTAAAGGCGTTTGGCAACGCCAAAAGTATTGCAAGCAAAGCCGTTCCTAGAAAGCTGAATGAAGAAACTTGAGCTCAGGTACTTCTCTTAGTGTACATCATGCTTTCTCAAACCAAATGTCTCATCACCTTCAGAGGACTGCAGGTGTGAAGGAATACTGCAATTCATCAAGATCATCTCTAGTACTCAAGTACGCATTTACAAAGAAGGAAGACAAGTCTTATTTAACATTCATTTAAGCAGTTTCTCAAAGCGAATGCCATGTTAGGCCACCTTGCTAGCACCTGCCTGCATAGTTGCGATGTGGTAATGTCCTGTAGAAGTACATTTGGTTGTAACACGTATTCACACGGCAGGTCATCTAACATCTTAGTTGCTCTGTTATTGCTATGGATACTGCACAGAAAGCCACACTTTAGTAATTGATATCCCGCTTATCTATGTAAGAATATATATATATATATATAGAAATATAGAAATATTTGACAGTGCGTGTGTGTGTGTTAGAATGATGTGTGTGTATGCGCATGTGTGTGCGTATGCATACGTGTGTGCGTGTGTGTGTGTGTGTGTGTGTGTGTGTGTATGTATGGTATATGTTTTGAACCCCAACTGTGAATAACATGGATCTTTTGCTGGACATGTAATAAAAACCTATTGATTGGGTCACCATAATCAATTTTGTATGTATTTCTCACTTATTGTGTATGACTGCCTTAACCGTTACTTTGAGATAAGAATGGATACCTAGAGCTCCAGGTGCTAATTATAGCATGACGTCGTCAGGACGCTTTGAGAACACCTCATTGTACATCTAATGTACTGTTCCTTCCTACTTTAGGTGACTTGGACGAAGGGAATGTCAAAGGCTATGTAAAAATACGCGGCAGCGGGCACTTTGACAAACGCCCCTCTGCGGCGCCGTAACGCAGAAGCCGAGACATAGACACACATACTTCATGGCTTCTGTCCTACGTGTATTTTTCGGTGAAGCGGTGAACGCTGGGACTGAAAAACGGGGCCCAAACATGGCTACACCGAGACAACCTGCAACTGTACAGCTAGGGAGGGAAGCTGTTGGTGGAGGTGTGTGTGTGTGTGTGGGGGGGGGGGGGGGGGGGGGGGGGGGGGGGTAATGGAAGGGGCAGAGAACGGGGGTCACACCCTTGGGGTCTGCCAAGGGGATGTTTTTCGATAAACAAAGACTTCCTGTTGTCCAGAGAGGTGCAAACGGATGCTTTTATTGGAGCCAAGTTAACGACATGAACTAGGAGGGAACTTCCTCCCTGCCGCTCGGAGCGACGGTGCGAGCCACGGCTGGGCTTTTTTTCAAGTTTGACTTGCTCGTGGGCTATTCCAAACAAAGCCTGTTAGCCTCAGCAGGGGGGATGTATGCTAACACAGCCCAGATTGACTCGAGACTGAGCCTATCTCTCTGAAAAGGTAGACCTACGTTTGACCAGAGAACAGATGATAAAAGAACCAATACCTGCAGAGGTCTATGATAACACGTAAAAGGGGTTACAAGCCTTGCTCAGGGGCGTTCTGGTAGAAAGAGGAAAGCAAACCAAGTTTTGGAGGTGAGACAAGGGAATGATCAAAAGCGAGAGAAAGAGACAGAGAGAGAGAGTGAGAAAGAGAGAGACTGAGGGAGAGAGAGAGACAGAGAGAGAGAACTGGGGCAGCTGTTTTACAGGCCAAGGTACTCCCAGTTACACTAACGACCCACTGAGCACAGGTGAGCATACATCTGGTATGGAAGGGCAGCTGGCGTCTCACACAGACACACACACACACACACACACACAGACACACACACACACACACACACACACACACACACACACACACACACACACACACACACACACACACACACATAAACACACACACAAATAGAAAAACACACATACACACACACACACAGTTTGCCGTTTCCTGATGTTTTCACCTGAAGGTGCAGAGCTGGGACATGGATAACTCACACTCTTCATCTGAATTGTAATATATAATAATATATAATTATATTATTGCACCTTCTTGAATTTTTGGTCCAATTGATCCACTGCCAACCTTGACCTTGGCCTAAATGTGTCACTACGTTGCCTATTCATTCTGTAGCTTCTATATAAAGTAACACTCATCAGACAACCATCTTTAGGTTTGGAAGGCTACATGTTTACCAACAAAGAGAAAACAATAGGTCTGTGATATTTCCGCCCTTGGATTACACAGCGCGCTCGCTAGCAAAATTTCCACAACCCCGGAGCACGGGAAGGAAGAACATGGAGTGGCCCTGGCATTGGACTGAATGGTAAGTTTGGCAGAACTTCTTCTGACTCATGCTGGATATCTCACCTGGTCATCTGACAATAGTAGTTCTAGAACGGATGTCGCAGGCTGGGGTTCCAAGTATTCCACGATCCTTCAGTAGTACCAGGCCCAATGGAGACGGGGTACAGGCCAGGTATCAGCAGCAAGAGCCAAAGGCTTTTTGGATGGTCCCCCCCACTCCCTCATCCAAACACCCCAAGCATCAGCCCCCAACACAATCCATTGGATCACAATGAAGTCCCTGGGAAGCACTTCCTTGCTTCCGTTAATTAATGCAGCACTGTGCTGGTAAACCCATCTGGATGCAATCACGGTCTGTGTGTGTGTGTTTGTGTGTGTGTTTTGTTTTCGGAAAGAAAAGGTACGCCAATCCCTTTTCCTTGTTCAGTCTCGTAATTCCCCTTTCATCTGTACACCGAATTCTGGTTATTTTCTTTCTTTGTACTTCTCTGAATAGGGTAAACAATGATAGGGATTTGTGGGTAAAGGGGTGTATTCAGCATTCAGGTGATGCTCTATTTATACTTGCAAAATCAAGACACTGGTCGTCAAGTCCACACAATACAGCCTAGAATCATAAAGGCCTATCACACATGATTCCAGTCACCGTTGACTATGTTATCGGTCACAGGCTAGTATCAATGATAAGATAATCACTTTGATTAATATTGGATATTTTAAATGATGAGGTGAAGCTCTATATGCAGGCGTTCAAGTATTCACTGGTGCTACCTCTAGCAGTGGAGAGATGAAACCCCTGTAAACGCACAACACCTTCATACAGCCATCCTTTCCACCTGCCTTCTGCTGTGTTGTCCTGGACCAAACGAGAGGATTCAACACAGCCACAGCCTCTGTCTCTCTCTCTTTCGCTCCCTCTCTCTTTTGCCTACGTATATCATGTGCACCTTGTCCGCCACGACCACTGCTCACTTGACGAGAAAACAATAGCTCCTCTCCATCTCTCTCGCCATGGGATATCCTGATTTATGTTATCAGAGCGTACCCATCAAGTAGGCTCTTTATTTAGCCCTGAAGAAGATGTATGGGCCCCCCTCTCCGGTGCCCTCTGGGAGGGGGTTACAGCTTCACGCTGGTGGACTCACCGGGCCAAGGGGTCTTGTTTTGTGTCAGTGTCAACGACCTCTGTGAGATATGGCTCTGGGGGACTCAAGAGGCGAGGGAAGGGAAGGGACGGCGGATGTACAGCTTTTGTTGAAGCAAAGCCTCGACAGCCGTTGAAAATAGCCCTTTGATAAAATCTGATCGATGCATGATGTGTTTCTTAGAATTTATCATGCAAAATGTGGCATATAGGCCTGGCATGGACCCGAACCAGAACCGGAAACCGGAAAATTTGAAAGCATGAACACAAACATGTTTTTGCTTGAGGTAGCGCACTGCAGTCCGTAAGCTTCCTGGGAAGTTAAAAACATGCTGTTCTCTTATTCTCTAATAAATTAAAAGATCATATTATTTTGTCAAATGGAGAAAGACAATCACCAAAATGCATCCAATTTTGTGTCACTTCTACACAGCTGAGCTGAAGTGCGAGGCGTGGCTATAAATATTTGCTCCTAGCCATGTTGGCAGGATGCCTTCATCACTGTAAACATCCCAACCTGTGGGGTTATTTGTTTCCCTCTTGTATAAATTGTTTTGACGTTTCAAATAATAGCGTGAAGCAAAAACAGACGTGGGGCGGCTGGGTTGGTCCTGCATGCGTAACTGACTAATCTTTATTTATCCTTGTACATCCCCTTTGGTCTCACTGACCTGGGCCTCATATGTAATCATCAACTGGACTGGAGACTGCAGCCTCTCCAGTCCCTCACATGTGGACTGGATAGTAGGGTACCCCTTGTGGTCATTCCTCACAAGGATTGTCGGAAAACAAGCTGTACATTTTTGTTAAAACGAATTGTTCGCAAATTGCACAATATGGATTGGACACAGCATTTCAGTAAAACACAACCATCCCAACCAAACTGTACTTTTTTTGTTTTTTCAAATCTAAATATAGCAAAATCCCTTTTGTCATGTTACCTCATCATCTTTCAGTTTACATGGACACAGGAATACAACATGTCACTTTATTGTGGGAAGTATTAATGATTCAAATAACCCCATTTCCTCTGAATAAAAGGCAAACCTTAGCCACGTTTTACGAGAAACATCCAATCATGAATTTATGGAAAATATGTTAAGAATTGAACAAAGACATAGACACAGGGCGACAAATATTTGACCCAAGAGAGTGGACGAATTACAGTCAAATCATGAGTCAGATATGTCTTTTTTTGTACTTGTATGGGCTTTCCGTGCCACAACAGACAGGACAAGGATACAGACAGGAAAGTGGGTTGAGAGAGAGGGGAACTTAACCTGGGCATATCGCCTACGCAGTTACCTCACTAGCGGGTTGAACTGACATATCTACGGGAGGAAAACAGGGCGGCCAGAAGGGACATCCTTGATGGCCATGAATTTATTGAGGCTTTGCAGAGGGAAGTAAGGAGGGGTGGAGGTTGCCTCATTTTTCCAGACTCACCTTTACTGTCGATAAGGAATGTGAGTCTGTTTCTTTAACCTCAGACAAAAACATGGTTGTAATGACCCAGACATTGTTCCACCAAGCCAACGTCCAGATAAGACAGAGTAGGCCAGAACCTCTGACCGGTACCATAGCACCAGTCGGAAGAACTTTCTGAACTTCTCCCCCTCTTGAAGACAAAAGAAAGCAGAGAAAAAGAAAGGGTTAATAAGTCAATAGGGTAATCTCAGACATTCATTGTTTTCTTTTTTCTTTTTCTTTTTTACAGTTTTTACAGACGTATTAAAGCATCAAGTCTAGTAACGTTTGGGACAGTCAATGCTTACAATGACTTTTTGCATCGCCAAATATTTAAGTATGGGCAACTTTGTTTAAATTTTCTTCCTGTGCACATTTCAATTGTATCCAACCAAAATATTGCCCTTGGATGACTTCAAGACACAACCGGAATGAGGTGAGCTGGCTCAAGCCACATATAAGAATGTAGAAATGTTACGAAGAGGTTCATACAAACAAGTGTATACAACTTTGGATTGCAAGCCATGCCATCATTGGATGATCTATGAGCAAACATATCTGGAGGACTGCATGTACCACTGCACAAAGCACGGGGAAGACGGCTGTTTCCTAAGAGTCCTCCCTCGGTTAGGAATTGTCACACGTTCACCCGCTCGCCTCATACAAAAGTTGTCGGGTTTTATTTAAACACAAACAACACATTTTGTGGCGTTAGTAAATTGCAGTAGCGGAAAAAATCTTTGCATGGCAAGGAACCAGTGTGAAGCTAAACAATGGTGCCTCCTGTGAAATATGGCAACAGGGCCTCACCTTTGGCTCCTTGTGCTTTCTCCCCCGCTTATTTACGTAAGCAGGTTGTGTTCTGCGCCGCGTCAGGAAGAGGCGTTGCAGGAAACCCAAAGCAGAGGTAGGATTTAGAGTAAACTTTCTGCATCGAAACCCCAAGTAGGTTCTTATCTTATCATCCAGAGAAGAGTTGAGAAAAAGGCTAGATACGGCTATTTTTGTTTTAAGCACTTTGTTATCCATCCTTGCAATGTCTTAGCAGGACAGAGAGGGCCACCTGATTACAGCACAGCACTGTTGTACTTCTTGTACAGCCCTGCATGTATCCCTGACCAGTAACTGCATATTTCACACCTCATTGACCTTTTGTTTCCAGAAGTCTGCTTGTCTAGTTCTCTACAAGGTGACTCTCTGTGTTCTGCCCTGTTATCCAGGGCAAAACACTATATCCAACTTAATGTTCAAGTGTACTGCTGGACAATTCCATAAAAAATTAAAGTTCTTTGAATAAAAAAATATGAAGCCTTTTTTTTTTTTTACATTTAATAATACAGCATGCCTAATTTGAATAAATAGTTGTAAAATAATCAAAATAATTAAATGGAAAAATCCCATATTTGGACCCAAAAATACATGAGAACCTTTGCGTTTGCCAAACAACCTTTCTAAACATGATGCAGTGATGGAAGATGCTAAAGCCTCATTAAAGGTGCCTTCACAGTCCGAAATGGCAAATTCTGCTGCTGCACAACTTAAAAAGATAAATGCATGAACCGGTTGCTGACCGCGGGAATTGTGGACGTTCAGTGGCAGAGTTGCCAGGGGTGGCCGGGGCCACACTGGACTGAATCCCAGCCACCCCATTGGCAACCGTTGTCTAATTTGCATCTTTTTGCATTTTTTCAAACTTTATACATTAATGTCTGGGGCATTGCCATACCTGTGAGTACAGCTACCTTTGAACGAAGCATTTCCACACTCAAACTGGTCAAGACCTACCTTAAATCAACCATGGATGATGTTCGACTCAGAAATCTAGGAGTTTTAAGCGTAGAGTCAAGACGAGCAAAGCCCTGGATTTTGGTGATTTTGTGAATCACTTTGCTGCAAACCACAATAATCGCACAATAGGGCTGTTGTAAGATGAATCTATGGCAAGTTAATGTATTTTGTTTATGTTAGAAGCAGGGATTCAACAGTAAAAAAAATGAATGTTTTTGCAATTGTTTAATTTATTTTCAGATAAATGCACTGCATTTTTACTTTTTACTCTTACAGTGTTAGATCAAAAGTCGAGTTAGTGTAGTTTTTTTAAACAGACTGAGCTGAGATTGACTCACAGGTAACTGCAAGAAATTGTTAAGCAAAAGTGTATTTGACAATTACACCACTGTCTGAATTAATATTAGGATGTAGAGTTACAGCGTGTACATGCCTTAAATATTCCCTAAATTCAATATGCCTTATATCATATTTTGATTTATGTGCAACCCCAAAATGATCTCTGGTCTCACCCTGGCTACCCCACTGAAAATGTCCTAGCTCCGCCACTGTGGACGTTTCATTCTCACAGAGAACAACTTCTTGTAGTGCAAAGCAAAACCGGCCCACTTAGTCCAAATAAGTCCAAGTCCATAATTTTTTATTATTTAATTATTTGCAATTAAACATTTAGATCCATAAACCTTTCTGTCAATGGTCAAGACGAGAAAATGAACTGGATTCATAATTCTTCTTCCTGATTATGCTCAGTACAAACAGTTGTCAAAACAGCAAAAGCACTTTACCAATGTCTTTCACCGCTTGTTGAACCCCCAGTCATCTCTCACCATCGCGGAGCCAAAGACTAATGACTGTGTTTCCTGTCTGTGCTGACTGGACCCTGCAAACCTGCCCTTTCACACTTAACAATGAGGCCATTTCACCTCTGAACTGAGTGGCTACCCATCTTTGTCTTACTGGTACCTTTGTATCTGGCAGTGTGCCCTTTAGTTTCTCCTTATTATTACCCACATAACAACGGAACAGCGTTCAAACCATGCTGCGAGATCTTTTTCTTTTAATATCCATGCTAAAAACACAGGAGCAAAAGCATTCTCAAACAATGACGACAAGCCACACATGCATGCAAAGAGTTCTTCTAAATGAACCGCAGATCTAGCAATATCCTTTCTGAGTGTTTGTCCAGCTACTGCCTCTCAAACAACCACTCATATGATCATACCTGCCGAGTTGTGCTGGAGTAGCAGATAGGCTTTCAGCCATTGCACAGGGTAATCAATTAGCTTTTACACAACGGACACAGACTATCTTTGCTGACACCCTTTGACACTCGTATGCCTGGGGGGGGGGGGGGGGGGGGGGGGGGGGGGTGCACCGTGCACTGCATACAACAGAATGCTATTTGTTGTATGCAGTGAATATACTTTGGGCAAATCAGTTAGTGACAATAGTTCAACAGTCCTACCATCTAGTGGTTAATACAAAGAATTGCAATCTTTGCATATGCTCTCATGAGTCACTGAATATAGTGGTCCACCACATTTATTTTAAATAGTCCATCAAAGTGAACTTGTCAAAATAACTTAAGAAAATAACATACCAAAAAATGGAGAGCACTTGCAGCCAAGCTATCAGTACCTTATCCAACAGATGCATCTAAACGTATGAAAGACCAGAACATCCAAATATAGTCGATAAACAACCTAATCTGCACAAAGGTTTCTATCCTTCTTCTATTGATGATATCTACTGGAAAACCATATTTATGTCATGTTGTTTGATGTTTAAGGTGTTGTTTTGGGTGGGGCCTTACGAGCCTTTCCACTTTCACAAAATATTCCATGCATACATAGGCTATTTAAACTTGAAAATATTTAAATACCAAATTTTTCTTTGGTTTCAAAAAATACATTTTGTGTGAAAAAATATCAAAACCCGAGCAAGACAATAAATGCTGTCTTCTTTTTCTATGGCGTTGCCCTGAAGCTAAAGGATGTGGTGCATACAGCTAGCATACACCTAATCCATTTATCCATGCATACAGTACATTATCTTGCCATTTATCCGAAAACAGAACAGCCCAAACATTTATTTTCCAATTAACTCCACTCAACATATCAAAATCGACACACTCAGTGCACAGTGTTACAGTACTGTCACAATTGTATGGTATTAAGAAAAACATAATCTGAAAAGAAAGACGCCATAAAATTTAAGACCCAATGCTTTGTCCTATCTGGCACCGTTTGGTGTATCCTTCCTTGTCACTGTAGGACACCAGGAAAGATTATCAACTCACTATGAACTACAGCCAAAAACTTTCTAATAATAAAGTGCGTCCGCTTCATTGTTTCAGAAAAACTTGTTGCTGTTCAATAAATATATTGTTTTTAAACTGTATCACTCAGGCCAGTTGCATTGAATATGCAACTGGCCTGACTAAAATTGTCCTCATAGCTTCCGGCTCCATTTTAGGGTAGAGAGGAGATAAGCAAGAGATAATGCACATCGAGATAAGGTATAGACGGGCGTTGTCGCGAAAGTAACCCTGACAGGGTGATGCAGGAGCTGCTAAAACACTGGTTAATCTTGGAGTTGAATTTGGATGATGGAGACAGGCACCTTTACTTTACGCTTTTCTTAACGATGTTTTCCAAAGGGCGTTACCAACAGGTGCAGACCAAAATGCCTCTGTACGCAATTGGATAGGCCTACAACCAATCACAGCAACGAAACATCTGACGGAGCAGTGAGCGACGAAAAACATACTCATTAAAAAAATTGTAGTGTGCAGCAGTGTGTTCTTTTAGTGAATATATACCATCCAGTCCGTTAATTACTGTCTCGAATCTCGATAGCGTAATCAACAGATGTTCTATATAAGCAGAAGCCATCTTTGTTGTTGTTGAAAATTCTTCTCTGCACCGTCATCATATTTATCCCGCCTCGTATCAGATAAACGGTTGTTTATCTGAGTGGCGGGCCAGCTTGACCCATAAATATTTTGTATATGAGGGGAGCAAGACGTCTGCAGAGCAAATTAAACATGAGCTTGCGAGATTCGTCTGGTTCCCAGGCTAACCAGTTATAGGCAAAAAGTTTAGTTTGTGTGAAAAATGCAATTGTAAACGTTTATATTAGCTGAACAACTTACAGTGTAGGACTTGTTGTCGCTTGTCACTGTCAAAATAAAATGATTGCGGTTGTCTCAAAAATGTATGTTGCACTCGTCTTCCGCTCAAGTTTATTCAGTGACCTCAACCTTCGGGAGCTGAGTCTGAGCTGAACGGGGCGTGCAGAGAACGGACTCTAATATTATTATTGGACTGCAGTACCCAGTCTGAACGCTCAGTGTCAATGTTATATTGTACCTTTAAAGTTCTGCGATCGGTGTCAATCTAGTCGAACGTCTTAAAGTTTATGCAGGTATGCACCACCTAGTGCGGCATCTTCATCTTGGGATTAATTATCATTAATTATGGTGGACCTAGCCGCCAGCCTTTAGCAACTATTCCTACTCAATAAATCAGTAGGCCTATGCCTAGTTAATGGTTAAAAACTGTCTATTTTGATTCTTATGTAAGCCACATGTAATTAATATTGTAGGCCTATTTATTAACTTTAAATTATCATATTTTACAAAGACAATATAGGCTAAATGTATCGTTACTCAATTTATGCTGCAGAATTGTCTGTTCTTCAGACAAGCACAGTTTTTGGCCTACATTTTAACAAAATAAGTTGTACACAATTGTTATTGTGTCTTTTGTTTTACAAATAACATTGGGTCTATTTTATGTAGCCTATGTGGTTGACCCTGAGATCAGTAGGCCTCCTAAAAATCGTCTCGGGTGATGCACCTGCCACTCAATGCAAAACTGTCAACATAGCCTGTACATTTCTGAAATAGCTCTGCACATTTTATAATTTCATTCTATTGTTATTATTTCTGAATACATCAACTGCTATAGTCCGTTTGCCTTATCCCTGTCATTTTTTGTAGAAGCTTAGCCTCGTTTATGATTAAATTTGCACTCGTGCAATCGGGAGCACCTTCGGTAGAGTTCGGAGGATGTCTGTCAGCATCCCTGACGAGAGAAGTGGCGCATCTCCCGGACTGGGAACACCGAGCCTTTTCCTGCACCGCAGCTTCTGTTTCCCTGAGGACTGGTGCACAGTAGGACGGTTGCGTGTATACATACATACATGGGGTAAATTTTAGAATATCATGTGCTAGTATTATGCTAAACGGAGACATTCATCCAGAAGAAGAAGAAGAATCAGCCGTATTTGTGTATTTCTGTGGCGAAATGAGGCAGGGGGTGGAGAGTCGCCACAGAGACGTTGGGCTTTGGCCAAACAGCACCGCATTTTAGCCCGGATTCGATGCTCCATGGGATTCTAATTGCATTGCTGCGTTTTTGATCGGACATTTGCAAAGTGGATGGTGAAACATGCAGCTTGCTTGAGGACAACACGTACATCTACTGCTGCCATGACAGGCAGAGCAGGTCTCTTCACCGCCACGGCTTCGCCGGTTGGATAAGAAGCAGACTCATTGGGACGTGGTCGCATCTGCGGAACTGCCTATGTGGGCTGTTATTATTGTCCGTGGAGCCTAAAACGGTCCTTATTATATACGCATACACACACAGTGATCCTTTGCTCAGGGAAAATGTCTTCTCGTTCTGCGTTACCGTCTGGAAACGACAGGAGTACTGACCATGTAAGTGCAATGATCGCCTACAGCCTACATTTGATTGTGCATGCAAAAATATCCCTCCTTCTGACGAATATAACCTCCTTCTCGAATAACTATATGTTTTATGTGCACCGTGGATGGCCTGCCAGTGTGTGCGTTGTTGCTAAAGGGGGCTGTGGGACGTGGTATATGGGTTGGCTCATCAGTAGAGCAGGTCCCCTCAAAATGGGCTATCCTTGAGTGTCTATACAGCGAAAGAGCTGATGGAAGGCAAACAGCCCGGAATGAGTCCATCCGCATACGATAACATTTAGTGGATATGCGCAGAAGGCTCATACGAGCCGTCAGCTCTTATCAGACCACCGCTGTGAAGACAGTGATGTCACACATAGCCTACTGCTCGTGCATTCCCCTTGAGTGGCCGAAGGAAATTGGATGGATTGGACGAAAAAAGACATATGAAATACATACTCTCGCATTGTCCTCCTAACAGCTCCTAAGTGTAAGAGGATTACGACATACAATGATCTGCAATCCACTGCTGCGTAGCCTACGAAGCGTCCGCCCATGGTGCTAGACAGCGCCATACATTCAATACAGGCCCGATTACATGGGAAACAGTAGCAGGTCCTGGCGATACAGATCCCAGATGGATTGGTATTAATGCTGTATGTAAAATAATGACAACATAGTGAAACAGAAAGAGTAAATATCTATCTATCTATCTATCTATCTATCTATCTATCTATCTATCTATCTATCTATCTATCTATCTATCTATCTATCTATCTTCACCAATGGTCATCCTTTGCATTGCATTCTAATTTAAATTCAATCTTTCAGAATAGATGGAGACATGTCAACAATATATTCATAATTAATCATGGCCCAGCTAAGTGTTGTTTGATAATGCTTTGCATTCAACATAGGAGTAACTCACTTTATTTATTCTGGCAACTCTGATGTACATTGGTTTATGCATCCATCCAGTGTTACAGGGTTAACTGATATTATATATATATATATATATATAGAGAGAGAGAGAGAGAGAGAGAGAGAGAGAGAGAGAGAGAGAGAGAGAGAGAGAGAGAGAGAGAGAGAGAGAGAGAGAGAGAGAGAGAGAGAGAGAGAGAGAGAGAGAGAGAGAGAGAGAGAGAGGTGAGGTGAGGTTGGAAGGTAACCTTAATTATCAGCATGTTGCTAACCCAAAATGATTCAATCAGATGAATCTTAGATAACAGATGAAGAAACCTATGAGAGAGATAAGAGAGAGAGAGAGAGAGAGAGATTTTAAGGAGGCTGTATTGGCTCTAAGGTGTGTTTTTTGTGTGGTGTCTGTTCTTTGGCTTTTGTGAAATGCTTTTGTGCATTTCTATATGTGTGCTGTGTGTGTGTGTGTGTGTGTGTGTGTGTGTGTGTGTGTGTGTGTGTGTGTGTGTGTGTGTGTGTGTGTGTGTGTGTGTGTGTGTGTGTGTGTGTGTGTGTTTCCATAGATATGAGTGTAAATGTAAGAGCAAACTGCCATGTTGAGGGGGGGGGGGGGGGGGGAAGTGTGATGTCTAAGGCCCTGGGACTGGCCAGGGACCACTGTGCCAGCATCTGCTCCCCCCCGCTCTCTCTCTCTCTCTCTCTCTCTCTCTCTCTCTCTCTCTCTCTCTCTCTCTCTCTCTCTCTCTCTCTCTCTCTCGCACGCGCTCTCTATCCTCCTTTTCACACAGATCTTCTCTCCCATCATTTTTTCTGACTTAGCTCTTTCCCCCACATGCCCCCCTTCTCCCTGACTCCATCTTATCATCTTATATATTTTTCCCCTTATATTATATCTATCTTTCTGTTTGTCTCCTCTTCCCATTCTACATTTGTTTGTCTCTCACTCCTTGTTCTATTTTACTGGGCCTGCATGTTGTCACATGACCAAAAGCGACATTGCACTGACAGTCATCTTGGTTTGGGTTTCTGTGACACTGTTGTCTTTCTTTTCCTGTACTCTCCTTCTGCTCTGTTTCCTGCCTGGGAATTATGTATGAGTCAGGCTTCGGGACGCTGTGGTGACCTCACAGATGAAGTACACATTATATTGGTCCACGAGCAAGCTGCTACTACAGCCACGGCGCTTATGCTAACTGTTACTGTGCCACAGCTGCCAAAGCAGCCTTATGCAGTCCATCCCTTACCTGCAGTTATTATCAAAGTATAAAGAAGGCAAGGCCCAACCTAAATTGGTGACAAACAGATTGTACCGTGTGCCATTTGGGATATGCTAAAAAATCTCATCGGCTTCCTAAATGTTCCTTCAAGCCACAGAAGGCTCCTTTCCAACCAACTCCCCTTAGTCGTACTAAAGAGAAAACAACAACAAAACAACAACAAAATGTGGTCCATGGTGCTATTTTGGGCAGAGCCAAGTTCCTGTTATGACAGCAATCACGCACTGGGCCCAGGCTCCTCGTATATATGCTGTCCCGGCCCGGCCAGCTGTTTCAGGTCCGGTGGTGGTGGGGGCTGATGGTACTGACGGCGCCACCTCGAGTACCTCCAACTGAATGTCTTTGTTCCTCTCCCCCCCCCCCCCAAAGCATGTGTCCCTGGGGGCCAGCCGCTCCGATAAGGGCACCAGCCTGTCCAGCCGCTCTCTGGGGGCCCGCTGTAGGAACTCCATCGCCTCCTGCTCCGACGAGCAGCCCCACATCGGAAACTACCGCCTGCTCAAGACCATCGGCAAGGGGAACTTTGCCAAGGTCAAGCTGGCCCGCCACATCCTGACCGGCAAGGAGGTGAGGCCTTGGGGCTCGGATGGGCGGGGGTCTTTGGTTAGAGGGTGAAAAGGGGAAGACTGATGGAGTGAATGACGTTACGGGTGATGGGTAGATGGGCCGAATGGACGGAAAGTACGAGATGGAGGAAGTTATGTGTTTGTATATAGGGCACATGAATGGGTATGGATTGAATTCTGGTTCCTACTAGTGTCCTATGGGATGCACAGGATATATTATTTCAAATTTTTAATCCGAAGTACTAGTTTGACTTTCCTCTAACATCATGTATCATATCTTTTACAGGTGGCAATAAAAATCATCGACAAAACTCAGTTGAACCCCACCAGTCTTCAAAAGGTGAGCCTGATCTGTGATAATGCGTTGCTAGAAAAGATGACAACCCTTTTTTCGCCCGGCAGATGAGTGAAATATAAACCCATTGTCTTATTAATCATCCTGTTATTATAGATTAAACAAGCACTATAAGCATTACACAGGATAGCCATAAACAGTTTATTATTCAATCACCGGGTAAGCTTAAATTAGTTTCAGCTGACTTCACCAGACTTCAATTTGAGAAATTCAGTAACACTCATGCAATATGATTCATCATTCTGATGAACGGAGCTGTGCCTTGATTTGAAACACACAATAACCGAGTCCTTTAAAGACTTAAAGGTTCAGGTTTTAAATGGAAATTCATATATTTTACACCTCTCTTAAGGTAGAGTGGCGGATGGATGGGATGGATGGATGGATTGATGGATGAATGGAAAGATGAATGAAGGGATGAATAGAGTCAGGGAGACCGAGAAAGAGAAAGAAGTTGAGATGTGATACTATTTGGCGGGTACTAAGTTCTTGGTGGGAGGAGGACATAGGGCACTTTGGTTGGTAGCTAGGCCCTTGCCTTGTCTCCATGGGCCAATTGATTCCAAGAGTGGGGAGCATCTCATATCCAAGTTTATGGTCCACACATGCTTTATAAAGTCTTAATTTGCCGTCCCTTTACACAGATGAGGTTCAATAACAAAAGACAATTACAGTATCCCTGTGAGAAGTATCGTCAAAAAAGCAGAGTATAACCACTAAATATTTTCATTGGATATGCATTGGTGTGATTGTGAGTGCGAAGACCACTTTGTTTTCTGCTGGTCAGCCTGCACTGGTTGCTGCCAGCCATCATGAACAAGCTCCGCATAGATAATAATAGGGACAACGCCCAAAAATGTATGCACCCACACTCAACGTTTGGATGAAACATTTGTCGTTTTCTGTTCATATGAGATATGTTTAATGTCCCCAGAAATCTACAATCACTTATCACTTACTGTCACTTAATAGTATTCCTATATACTTTGTACATTCATTGACATGTCTACTGGGCGGACATTGTTATTGTTATACAAAGCTGACCAATTGCTTCCTTGCGTCGTAATCCATGCAACGCCATGTTCTGTTACACAGACTTCTGGAACCTCTGACATTCAACAAATGCCCTTTGTGGTCATTACAGATTTCAGATATCATGAACAGTTGCATTGTTCATGACTTTTCTACAAGCGACGCTATAGACCCTTCTCAATACGATCTAAGTCATGATCGGTTCCTGCTTGTCCTATTCTCATTAAAAGTCTCACACCATGGAAATGTGGTACCTCTTTAGCCAAATCAACCTGTAAGCCTGTGTCCATGAATTATGGAAAACACACTCTACGGTTGCCTTTTAGGACAACATAGTAGGCACAGGGCCCTTTCCTCATGGGGTTATAGCTGTCTGTTGGAATCTCATCATGAGCTGGTACAAACTTTTGTGCCCTTAGTCTTTCTAAAGGAACAAAACACTGAAGGGACAAAGAGCAAAATGCTTGAACTGTGCAGAGTGCAGAACACCCATTCTCTACCTGTGCAGAAGACTACATCCACGTATTGGTCAAATGTCAAGTACAGAATGTCAATTTCAGATTATTTTCCTAGGTTTCTTGCACTCTGTTTTTGTATCTTTAAATGTAAAATCTTTCTCTCACACACACAGACATGCAAAGACATACAAAGCAAAAACAAATTTCCATATTTCTAAGGTGGTTTTAAGATGGTTGAGTCTTGTATATGCTGAATGTGCTGAATCAAGACTTGTTATGTGCAGGTAAATATTGGGACTTATACTATTGGGGAACAGGTGTATTGATTGACTCTACTATCCCCACAAATTGCATTATATAATCTCTTAAACTTCAACATTGCCATACCTATAATGATTGGGTATTTTTTGCAATTTGAAGCTTTGTGATTGGCCAGGAGGAGGAGCAAAGGCTTGGATTGGTGTTTGTGTTGGGGGAAGAATGTTTAACCATTGGCCAGCTGATGATAGCAGGGTTTCCTACATACCCGTGGGCCAAAGAAAAGCCTTCTTTCTGAAGACATGAAAGAGTCTATATTAGCATAATCTGTTGTTTAATGTACATGTGAATTGAGGGACGAAAGAGGGGGATGTAGCAGTGAGGGGAGGGGGTAGGGAAATTGTACTTTCTAAACACGGTTCCACCCTAAGAGAACTGTGTTACAGATTGAAATGGACAACAGTGAGAAGATATGTCTTTGTATATACTAAAGAGGTGAGAAACCCTATTTAAGGGATTCTGTTGGCGGATCTTTGGAGGACGAGGCAGAATGAATTATGGGATGGCCAGATGGGTCACTTCGGCACTGTGTATCCCCAGATTTCCTCCCCTTCTCTTTCGCACAGCTGGAGAAGCTGGGAAGAGCCTAGTCTTAATACCTAGGTCGCTATGGCAACAGTGACGTTAGCCGCTGCCAGCGGAAAAGACTGAGGAATGGCAGCCGAATGAAGGAGGGATTGAAGAGCGAGTGTGAGAGAGAGAGACATATAGACATAGGAGGCGAGGATTGAGGAAAGAGGATAGAAAAAGCTTATCGTACCATCATGTTTCGGTTGAAGGTGGTGACATGGAAGAAAACCACTGATTGGGACCCTTATGAGGCTTTAAGTTTAGGAATCTTACGGTGTTACTAAGGTTTTACTGAGCACTACATCCTACAAAAAGAGCTTGCAAATATATAATTCTCATTTTACATGTTATACACAGTGAGGAGTACATTGCTGTGTAGATGGTGCAGATACAACTGCATTATTTTTCTATCACTCTATGAGGCTGGCTGCTGCCTTGTTATCTTTGGGTTAATATCAAACCAGGGTTGAATGAACTTGTAGAAATATATAAAAATGTGTTCATTTGTTGATTCATTGTAGGGTCGCTCCTGCATGGTTTTATTTGCACCAGTTATTGTTTCTTTTCGCCATCTCGGAAGACTTCATATATTCTACACTCATGTTATTTTGTCGTCTGTTATGTTTTAGGTTCTGTGCGTTTGGTACGGTCATCGGGGCAGGAATGAGCTTCCCTATGTGTTCTGTTTGAAGTCTTCTGAGATCTTTTGAGACATAAATATTTAATGATACACGCCACGTTTCTTCAAAGAGAGGTTAAGGAACTAAACACAAAAACCTGGGATGGAAAACTTTGATGGGACAAGACTAAAAAAAGCTTAAGTACGTAATAAAAGCAAAGGGAGGGAAAGGGACTTACCCTCAGGATTAAGAATTTCACCAATATAGAAAAATATTATGCTTTTTGATACCATGGCATGTGAGTCATGGGAAACTGAAAACTCCTAAGAGGAGGTTTTATGTGAACAGATGGGCATTGATTAAGATTACAGTCACTATATGTATCTGAAGAAAATCTAACTTGAATGAATATTTCTTCATTCATTGGATATTATGCTCAAAAGGGAGAAGACAACAAAAAGAGACAAACAGTCTATTATTTATACTGTGATGTTATTTGTTTTCACTCTAATCATCCGTAAAATACTCATTTGTGCCCTCCTCTCCAGCTCTTTCGGGAGGTGCGAATAATGAAAGGTTTGAATCACCCGAACATAGGTAAGAAACATCCTCTAGTATTTTGTGTTACCCAAACGTGGGTAATTTCCATGTGACAGCGTGTGTTTGTTTGTGTTCATGTGAGTGTACATCCGTGCCAGTGCTCCGTAGTGAAACACTTTGTTGAGTGGGTGCAGGAGTGCATATGTGGGCGTGTGCACGCTTCCATGTGCGTGTGTGTGTCCAGACAGAAGCGTTTCAGCGATGCCGGGTCCTCCTAACCCAGTGGATGTTGAATAGCCTTTAGAGAAGCAGTTGACCGTGATTTAACTGGGAACTCCTCAGGTCCTGATATAGAGGTCACAGGCAGACGCACACACACACACACACACACACACACACACACACACACACACACACACACACACACACACACACACACACACACACACACACACACACACACACACACACACACACACACACAGCCATCGCTGGTCCGTCATAACACCTGCGGACATGTTGCTAATTCCGTGGGCGATTTTGATCCATACAACATTTCAGCTTTAGAAAATCCCTGTCCCCTCCCCCGCCTGTGTGTGTGTGTGTGTGTGTGTGTGTGTGTGTGTGTGTGTGTGTGTGTGTGTGTGTGTGTGTGTGTGTGTGTGTGTGTGTGTGTGTGTGTGTGTGTGTGTTCATATTCCAAACGTGATTGGGATCCATTTTAATATTTTTGCCTTTAATGTTTCTGTTTGGGTCTATAGTGCAGCTGTTTGAGGTGATTGAGACAGATAAGACCCTTTACCTCATCATGGAGTACGCCAGTGGAGGTGGGTCACACTGCTGTCTAGGAATCACCAGCACAGGAAGTGATGCAATAGGTTATAACCCATAGGCGGACAGCTGGGGTCCAGGAACACACACGTCACAAAGCCCACTGTGGCGCAGATGTCTCACACTGACAATATCTCTTTGAATCTGAAATGTAACGTTTTTTAGGGAAAGATTTACCGACAGACAAACATGTCTTTTGCCTTTTCCATCAATGCCAAAGGCACAATGATTGAGAATTTTGGGCATGATATATACATTTTACACTTTCAAATACAAAAGGCTTATGCTATAGTTTAAGGATGTTCGCATAATTTTCCTCATCTTGACTTGATTTCAAATAACCTGAATTATGTTCTTACATGAATCTGTATCTTTAGAGGTCTACAAAATGGTTTCAAAATTATAATATTCATCAAGTGGATTTTGTTCTTTGGGATGGAAAAATATACATTTATATATATTTCATATACTTATTTAGTTATTGAATTTGAACAATAAGTTATAATATTGAACACATATGGGAAATGTGGGATATTCAGCATCAGTATATGCTTTACAGCATTCCGGTTTGAGATCTATTCTTGGGTCTATTGAATGGATCTGATGTGTTTGGGTGGGGCCCTCAGGTGAAGTCTTTGATTACCTTGTGTCTAACGGGAGAATGAAGGAGATTGAAGCCAGAGCCAAATTTCGACAGGTAAGTGTGCAGCATCTCCTCATCTCTCCTTCTGGACAAACTGTATACTCGAATGAAAGAAACCCAATGTATGAACTCAATGCAAATGTTTATTATGAGGGCAGGAATGCATCAGATTAGATCTGATCCTTGATGTTATAGTATTCTGTACAGAATATTACAATTAAGAGTTGTCCCAGGTCCATACAGAAGGCCTGTTACCTTGCATTCATGTCCGTGTCCATCTTGTGTTTCAGATCGTTTCTGCTGTCCACTACTGCCACCAGAAATACATTGTACACCGAGATTTAAAGGTAAAAAAAAACCTTGATAAATGTATGAAAATCTTTGGCAGGGTTCAAGAGGCTATATTAGGGTACATTTGTGACGAGGGCTAATTTCTTTCCTTGACAAGATTAGAACAAACCTGAAATGGGACAAGTGGTAATCTATGAATGGTGAAACTGCACACATCATCTTAATCACATACCAGAGCTGTGTCGAGAGAAGCTATTCTTAGTTTTCCTTTTTTTTATTTTGTTGGCAGAAACATGAGAAAAAGGGGCTTATCTGTGTTCGGGAAATATGTTATATTTAAACTCTTTAAATGTATTTCTTTGTTTTTCTCAATGAGTCATGTCCAGTATCTCTCCTGTTGGATGACACACAAGTGAACGCTCCCCCCCTCCCCTCCCCTTTCCCATCTGTCTCTCGTTCTCTCACTATCTCATTTTCTCTCCCTTTTTTTTATATCTTTTCTCTCTCGCTCTCATTTCTATCCACAACTTCCTCTCTGCTTGCCGGCCTCTCTATTGTACCACTTTCATTCTTACGTTTCCTATTCTATTTCTGACCGCTCTCTCTTCCTGTACCTCACCTTCCTGCCCTCCTCCTGTGGTTCTCCATTATCGCTCTTCTTTCTTACGGATCCCTTTTACTCTAACCTCCATAAATTCGTCCATTCTTTAATCCATTACCCATCTATCCATCCTTCCGTCCTTCAATCCACCCATCCATCCATCCTTCCGTCCGTCCATCCATCCATCCATCCATCCATCCATCCATCCATCCATCCATCCATCCATCCATCCATCCATCCATCCATCCATCCATCCATCCATATATCCATCCATCCATCCATCTATCCATCCGTCCGTCCATCCATCCGTCCACCCGTCCGTCCGTCCATCCGTCCGTCCATCCATCCATCCGTTCATCCATCCGTCCATCCATTCAACCGTCCGTCCATCCATCCGTCCGTCCGTCCATCCATCCGTCCGTCCATCCATCCGTCCGTCCATCCATCCATCCATCCGTCCATCCATCCGTCCGTCCATCCATCCATCCATCCGTCCATCCATCCGTCCGTCCATCCATCCATCCGTCCATCCATCCGTCCGTCCATCCATCATTCCCATCGCTCTCATCCCCAGGCGGAGAACCTGCTGCTGGACGCCGACGCCAACATCAAGATCGCCGACTTCGGCTTCAGCAACGAGTTCACCCTGGGGAACAAGCTGGACACCTTCTGCGGCTCCCCGCCCTACGCCGCCCCGGAGCTCTTCCAGGGCAAGAAGTACGACGGGCCCGAGGTGGACGTCTGGAGCCTGGGGGTCATCCTGTACACGCTGGTCAGCGGCTCGCTGCCCTTCGACGGGCAGAACCTCAAGGCAAGCGGAGCCATGTCCAAGCAGAGCTCACAGAGGAGGAGGAGGTCTGGGCCGCGCAGAGAGGAGTCCCATGGGGATGTCTGGGTTTATGTGACACTGATTTTACACTGATGTTTCCAGAGACTATTCTCCATTGTTGGTGTGTGGTTAAGACTGGATGGGAGTTGTAAGTGCTGTGTGCATTAAACATCAGGTGTGGTGTTTTATTTTCTTTTTATTGCTTAATTGCCTCAGCAGAGTATGTAGTCAGATTAGCCCAGAGACTAGATTTTAATAGGAAGAAGATTAAGGGCTTGAGGAGACAATGTTTGGTTTGGAAAATACACACATGTACCCTTGTGCGTACTGGGTCATTACTTTTCCCGGTACTATTTACTTTCTACACTAGTAATTATCTCCATTGTTATGGTTTAGTCGCGTGACTTCACCGTTCAACATAACAACAAAAACGTTAGTTAATTCAGTTTAATTTGCCAAGCCCCCGTTAATGTTGCGTTGACGTCTAAAAGCACTTTGCCTAACTGGTATGTCTGGTGCGCGCCCTGCAGGAGCTGAGAGAGCGTGTTCTGCGAGGGAAGTACCGCGTTCCCTTCTACATGTCAACGGACTGCGAGGGAATCCTCCGCCGCTTCCTGGTGCTCAACCCCACCAAGCGCTGCACCCTAGACGTGAGCGGAACACACTCACACGTTCAGTTCACTCCTACTCAAACTCAAACAGCGGGGAAGTATTCACGGCGCTGTCTGTGTCTTGGCACTGTTGAAAGCCGGTGGGTTTTAAAATGTACTTTGATACCGCTTGGGCTAGTCTGAAATAGAATAGAGTCAGTTTGCTTATTGTAGTGTTGGTTTGTTGTTTAATGCGTAACCGATGCAGATGGAACACAAAACTGGTTATCTTAATATAAAGATAGCTGGAGCTTATAGCTTATAGCTCAGCTATCATAATATTCCCAAAACATCTGTTTGTTCCATAGGAATGATTGAAATTGCGGCTTAATTTCTGTCTCCATTAGTGATCAGCAACAAGAGCATTAGACAAATTATACAAAGTCGTAGTGCACATTTTCTACTGTGATTTATAATAATGATTTGCCTTTCTGTCCGTCCCGTTCTACAGCAAGTCATGAAGGACAAATGGATCAATTCAGGCTTTGAGGGGGAGGACTTGAAGCCCCACATAGAGCCGGTCGAGGACTACAGCGACGCGGCTCGCATAGGTGAGCTACCAAGAAACTGACCCACCGGAGCTTCCATATCGGCTCCAGGTTATTCATCATGCGTCCCTATTCAAGGCTCATCCGCCGATGGAGTCCTTGCATCCATTTGAACCTGATGGAACGAAAAAATCCAATCGGTTCTCCCTGTGTTATTGTGTGCCTTTTTTAGAGGTGATGGTTGGGATGGGCTTCACACCGGAGGAAATCAAGGACGCTCTGCTGAATCAGAAGTACAACGAGGTCACCGCCACCTACCTGCTGCTGGGCCTCAAGACAGAGGTGAGCCATACGGAAGTATGTCGCTACAGTAATGGGATTGTGTCACAGTGGCTGTGCCCTACTGCTGTTGTGCTACAATACTTGTACCACTTCAAGATCAGTTACTGCTGCCAGACCAGCCTAGTGTAAGGCTGACATTTCTTGTTGTTGATATGTGTATGTGCTAAGAATTAGTGTTGCTTTAAATAAAGGTTACAACTGCAAAAATGTATAATGAAACGCTAGGACAAAAACAGCCACGACCACCAAGCCGATCTCTGACAGATCTGCTATGGACACGGTCACACCTTCTCTATCTGTCGCCCCCGGTAACAGGACGGGACAGGCGAGACCCGTTCTGCCAGCAGTCTGTCCCTGGCACGGGTACGACCCAGCCCCATCACCAACGGAACCAACAAGCACTCCTCGGCCACCGGCTCCTCCTCTTCCTCCTCTTCCTCCTCCCATAGCAAGACCCAGCGCAGCGCCTCCACCTACCACAGGCAGAGAAGACACAGCGACTTCTGTGAGTCTAATATTGGTGCTGGTTCAATGTGTTGAATGGTCTCTTCACATAATGACCCAATAACCCAATGGGTTATTTAAGGTTATTTATGTACCCCTATTTATTTGCCACAATGCTGTATTGTTATATAATGGGGTCAGGATAGTGTAGCCCAGCCGAAAGGCACCGGGTACGATCCCCAATGTCTGCAGCATGCCTGTAGGCATCCTCAAGCAAGATGTCCAACAAAGTCACTTAGAATCAAATGGTTAGTCTTTTACCAAAGGTAGATAGTAATCCCCCATCTTGCACTTCCAACGCAGAGGCATCGGTTACATCCTTAAGAGTGAGAAAGAACACGAGACACCCATTTTATAAACACGCAACACACACAAACACACACACACACACACACACCCCCGTGTCCACAAAACAGAAAGCCACCTTACCTGTTTTTTTCTCTGCGACCCTTTTGTCCTCCAATGTCCAGGCGGCCCCTCCATGCCCGTCATGCACCCCAAGCGGAGCCCCACTAGCACGGGGGACCGGGAGCTCAGGGAGGGCCGCATGCCGTCCCGGAAGGCCAGCTGCAGCGTGATGGGCAGCCACAGCCTGCCGCCCTCCAGCCCGATGGTCAGCAGCGCCAACAACCCCAACAAGTCGGAGATCCCCGACCGGCGCAAGGAGATGACCGCCACCACGGTGAGCGTCCGCACGCAGACGTTGGGGGGGGGGGGGGGGGGGGTGGGGGGTCACCGGACGTCCCCCGCTGCCCGACACGTTTTAGCAGCGGATGGACGGATGTGTGCGTGGTGGTCAATGCACCCTCCGACACAAACGGCAGAGGACTTTTGTGTTTCCGCAGTGCGATTGCAGTGATTTGCGTTAGCAGTGTCACTGTGTCAATCGTATAATTCCACTCTTTTGTTTGGCGCATTTGACAAACATGCAACAACGATCTATGTGGTAATAAGGGCTTGTGAGATTTATTACTGCTTTTTATGTCTTAATTGATTGACGCATTTAATATTTAATGTTGATATAGGAATTGCCCAAGATGTGTCAGATATATAGATAAAGGAGGAGACCGGTCGTGGCGTCTCCATGGCACTACAATGTAAACATTTTCCATCTGACCTCTCGAAATCTTATAATAGGCCTCCCATATGATTGACCGACAGTTGCCATAGCGATGGTTAGAAAAACAACATCCGGGCACACCTGTCAATGTAGGTCTCGTTAAATCGATGCAGCAGGGCAACGCGTCCTTTTGCATTTTCGAACACTGGCAACAGCATGTTTTCCTGTGGACTCAGCCTCAGTATCAAGTTCCCATAATGGAACCTCCGGAGACCTTTATAGAGGCCTTCCATTAAATAAGCTTCAGCCGAGCCTGATGCAGTGATGCACTGCCCCGGTACATCCAATACTCCTTGAGACTTACATTAATAGTGGGGGATCATTTCACTGGCTACAACTGAGCCGCCAGCCACAGACAACACAGACCAATGAAGTTATGACTACGTTATGTCTACGTTTCAGCCAATGCTTGAATCAAATCCCTCCAGTGGGTGATGTGCTCCAGTTGGACGATAAGACGGATGGTAGGTAGTTACACATTTTTATATAAATTTGTTTTCTGCGTCGTAGAATAACATCCCGGGGAGCGCCATGACACGTCGGAACACGTACGTGTGCACGGACCGCGCCGGCACCGATCGACAATCTCTCCTGCAGAACGGCAAGGAGAACAGGTGTGTGTGACCTTTGGCCTCTGCTGTGTCCACACGTGCGGGCTGCTGCAGGGAGGCATCGGGGATCAGTTTGGCTAGAGATACGACACGGGGACGTCCATTTTGATGAAGACACATAGCCGGGCTGTCCTCTGTCGGAGCCGCCAAAGCCTCGTCCTGGCGGGCGCGACACGTTTAAGTGCCATAATTACACGTGCCAAAAACTATTTTTGGGTGAGAAAATAAAAGAACGGCTTAGGGTGGGTGGGGACGAAGACGACAGCTCAGTGCCATGCTAGCTGTTTTACTAGCTAGCAGAAGAGAGTGCAGCCGATAAGTACGCCTTATTAACGTCGCCGTTGTTGAAATCCCCTCCTACTGTACCCCCCCCCCCCCCCCCCCAGTTCCCTGAGCCATCGCATCCCCCCGGCCTCCCCCTCCACCCTCAGCATCTCCGGGGCGGGCGCCTCCTCCTCCTCCACCTCCTCCACGGACCGCTGTCGCCTCACCCGGGGCTCCACCATCCGCAGCACCTTCCACGGGGGCCAGCTGAGGGACCGCGGGGCCCCCGTCTACTCGGCCCCGCCCACCTCGCCCACCCTCTCCCACCACGAAGCCAGCCCGCTGCCGCACGCACGCAGCCGGGCCACCTCCAACCTCTTCACCAAGCTGACCTCCAAACTCACACGCAGGTAGCGCACCGCCACACCACCACCCCCCCCCCACACACACACACACACACACACACACACACCACCTCCCCCACACCCACCACCACCACCACCACCACCACCACCACCACCGTGATTCGGTCCTCAGTTTGGGGTTTCGTTCCCCACCTGCCGTGGTGCTGGAGTGGCTCTCCGCTTCGGTATGCTCTCCGCTTAGGAAAGAGAGGGTTAGCATTTGGGCCTCTAATTTGGGGTTGATGTTCCTGTAGGGTCTTCGGCGGACTAGCTGATACTGTAATTAAGGACGCTTCCGTTGTTGTCACTCACTGATCACAGCGGGCCATCACTGTGATCAGTGTGACAACACTCACGGCGGTCCTAAGTTAGACACATTAAAAAGAGGGAGCCGATTCTGGCAAATAGTCCAGACCCTGTACAGTTGTTGTCCGTGGTTTTGGTCCTGCCCTCAGGGCCGGCAAAGACAATAAGGCCATTCATTGTCAATACAAAAGGCCTTCATTGACAACTGTGGGCAAGAGAGCTGCAGTAGGAGAAAACAATGGCCGGTCCCACATTAAACAGGGAGTTGTGCATCGAACTGCACAATTGGGTGGATGCTTTCTGTTTACCTTAGGTTGCTCTAATCCATTTGCTCAAGTCTAAGTGTCTTGAAATAGAACTGTCTGTTCTTAGTTTCTTTACCCCATATACTGTGAAGCATTTGTTGTTAAACTGCTCATTAAATAACTAATCACTTGTGCATGTGTCCCAGTTCGCAACCTAGACCGATGCATGCAAATATGCACATATTGTATATTTGTGCTTAAGCATATTAGCATCATAAGTATATACGTATATACAAAGATATTATTCGAAGTAGAAACATATTCTTAGTTCGACTAGGGCGGATCAGATCTGTGTTCCATTTCATCAGATGATTGTGTACCAAATACATCACAAATCGTGTAAAAGTCCCATCCCCTGGGAAATGAGGAATCAAATCATACGGTTTCTGAACCCTCAGAGACACACTTTAAGACAGGCCCCTTTGCTTTGTCTCTGGATTTATCCCCCCCACCTCCCCACCCCACCTCCTCCTCCTCCTCCTCCTCCTCCTCCTCCTCCTCCTCTCCCATCCCCCACACGGTCTTCATAATCACATGTATAATCTGATCAAACCCAGCTTTATCCTCTCCAGTGGGCTCCTCATGAGCACTTCTCCTCCCTTCTACTCTTTGCTGTGATTCAATTATATTGTCTTACTCCCCCTCCGTTACTACTCCCACTCTGCCTCCCCCGCTCCAACACTCTCCCCCTGTCCCGTCTCCCCTCCTCCCTCCTTGACTCCTCTTCTCATTTTCTCCAACTTGATCTGGTTTTCCTCTCCCGGGCACCAGGGTCAACCTCGACCCCTCTAAGCGCCAGGGTTCAAACAAATCAGTGTCGGGTTGTACTCTACCGCAAGGATCAAAAACAGTTAGTAAGTTCCCCCCGCGTCTCGCCTCTACTACCTCTTCTTCTTCCTCTTCTTCTTCTTCTTCTGTTTGCCTTTGTGCTCGTTGACCACACCCCTTCCGCCCCCTCTCCACCTGTTCTTTGGGGGGAGGGGAAAGCGAGAAGGTCCATCTTGCCTGTGTAACCCGTCTATCTGTCGCACTAACCGTCGCAAAGCGTCAAAACTAATCTGTGTTTGGTGCCCTGTCTGCATGACTTGTTCCATGTCCTTTTACATGACTAATGAGGTGTTGTTGTTATTGTTGTTGTTGTTGCTGTTCATGTTTCGACCGTCTGCCTACCGACATGACCACCTGAGCAAGTATGGGCCTCCATACTTGAGCCTTTAAGCATGCATGGCTCGGTTATGTTATCTATTATTATTCTGTTCCTAATTATTCAGCGTTTTGCTACAGGGTCTTTGTCACCGTTCATTTGGTGAGGTTTTATTCACGTATGCGATCCCATATTGTATCCTCCATTAAGTTTTACTATCATTCGTGTTTGAGAGTTGTTTGTCGTTGTATTTTGTTTATACAAGGCCATAAAGCCGTAGTACTCTGTATTGATGCACTACCTGCATGCTTTAATAATGCATGAGTGAGAGGAACAAGCCGTAACCAGCGGTGCCCCCTCCTGCACACAAGGGGGCGCCGCTTTGTTCCTCATCGTTCAGCACACTGACACCCGTGTGGTCTCATCCAAATAACCAGCACTCCTCCATCATATCTCAGAGCAGTGAATGGGCATGCAACGTCATAGTGGTTGTGGGCGGGTGTGTGTGTGCCTGTGATGGGGGAGGGATCATTGCCGAATGGATTATGATGCTTATCTGTCGTAGTCTTGATGACATCAGTGTTTTGGTGGAATTAACGGGAAGCCCTGTGAGTGGATCATCTCTAACTGGGTCTGTGTGTCCGTCTGTCCGTTCCTCCTCAGGGTCACAAATGAATCTGAGGGAATCAGCAGATTTGCGATCACAAGGTTTGTATTTTACGCTGGTTTCAAATGCAGGGTTACCGTACGACACGGACGCCTGTTCCAACTTTAGTGGGGGAAAGAGCATTTCACACAAAAAAAAAAGATGTTTTTCACACAAAAATTTGGAAAAATACCCTCATGAAGGTAAAACAAAATGCACTTTATAATAAAATCCAGAAGGATTGATAATCCAAATAGTTGAACAGATGCTGTTTGTTGTTGTATCCATAGTCCTCTTCACTCTTACCCAGTGGTTCTGAACTTGTCTAGCCTCGCTAATGCTTCGTCAGTTATTAAGTCATGACCCAAAAACAAAACAAATAATCACCAATATTGCCGTAGATAAATAAATAAATAAAAAAGCAGCAACGCTTGTGGCTTATCTGAAGGAAATACCAAGTTATTAAAACAACGATGAACACTGAAGCACCCATTAATCCAAGGGCTTCTCCCTTAAGGTTTAGGGAGCTCCTCCAAACCCCCTCACCCCTCCTCCCCTCTCTCTCCCCTCACAGTCGCCATCTACCTGGGCATCAAAAAGCGTCCGAGTCCCGGGCCGTCGGATGTGGCTGGGATCTGAGGCGGGGGGGCGGCTGCGGCGGCGGCGGCGGCGGCGGCGTGCGGCGACGGGACCCTGCCGAGGTGGTCCTGGCCCTGCGGGACGCGGCCCTGAGCTGCGGCTGCCAGGTCCACCACGCCGGGCCCTTCCTGCTGTCCTGCAGCCGCGGCGCGGCCGGGGCCCGCGTGGCCTTCCACGCCGAGGTGTGCCACCTGTCCACGGGGGGTGCCTCCGAGACTTCGAACGGGGTGCGCTACACGCGCCTCTGGGGGGCGCCCGTGGCCTTTAGGGACATCGCCACCCAGATCTCTAGGGACCTTGAGCTTTGATATCAAGGGGCCGTGTGTCGTTTGTCATTGTGGTCGGGGTGTGTGTGGGTGGGTGTGTGTGTGGGGGTTGGTTTGTTTGTGTGTGTGTGTGTGTGTGTGTGGGTGTGGGTGTGGGTGTGTTTGTGTGTCTTTCTGTGTGGGTTAAAGTGTATGCCTGTGCGTGCGAGGTAAAAGTGGGGGAGGGGGATGATGACACACACAAAAAAAGAGAAGAAAAGGAGAAGGAGCAAGGGGCTGGACCCACAAATCACACTTCTCCTCCTGGTTTATGGACACACACACACACACACACACACACACACACACACACACACACACACACACACACACACACACACACACACACACACACACAGAGACACGCATACTTACTTCACTCTTTTAGTCATAAAGCCTGAGCCCCCCCCCCCCCCACCAACACCACCACCACCACCACAACCATCACCATGACCACCACCACCACCACCATCACACTGACCACCACCGTCACCTCCGCCCTGGCCTTCCCCAGCAGAGCCCCAGCAGTGCCGTCCCCCCCCCGTCCCCCCCTGTCCCCCTCCAAAACTCACCTACACCACCCCTCTCGACTTACTGAGCAACTCTGCCCATTGGCCTGGACTCATGGAGCAAAGAAACTCCAGCTTGGTATTTTGTAGTGCTACTCTAGACATAAAAAACAACAACGATTTGTTATTAATACTATAATTTTTGTTATTATTTTTTATTGATGCGCTCACGCCATTTTTAGTTTTTTCATCCTCGTCAGAAACACCCGTCGTTTGGAAAGCCAGTTCGGTGCATCTCTTTGCGTGAACAGACCATGTTTTTTTGTTTTGTTTTGTATTCCCTGTTTGATCCTGTTTGACATTGACACCAGTGAAGTGATAATATCCACCATCGTTTTTTGTCACCTGTGGACAATCTGCACAAATGCCACTCAGTGATCAGTTAAGCGCCCCACAGAAGGGGGGCGTTGGTGTTATGTTTTGGTTTGTGTACATAGTGTAAGCTGCCATCGGATTACTGTCAGTCACAAGGGGAGGGGGAGGGGGGGGGCGGTTATCATTTTGGGTTGACATGGCTTTGAAGCAGCCAATCAGAATGCGGTTCTCGGTTGGCTGCCATGACAGTGATATCAACTGTGTTCAAATGGCAGGGAAGGGATATTTTCCTCCACTTTTACATTGAATTGGCCCGGTGCCAATTTCGCAGCATCAAATAAGACTTTAAACGAGTAAGTACACTTCTTGGCCAATATACACAGAGGTAAGCTATTTTTTTCTGGCAAAGAGCTAAATGTTCACTTCACCTTTCTTTCACTTGACCATATTGACTCCTGCCAAACCAATATGGAGGTTAACCACTAAAGGTTGAACCGTTAACCTTCCATAACCGTTTTCTTCTTATGCCAGCTTCCCTGAGAAAATTATTATTAATGACAAAAAAAGGTCTGTAGAGCTACGTATTAGATATTGTTTTGGAAAACAAATTGCACATAGCTCTCAGATTGACCTTAATGTTTACATTGGCCAAGGTTATTTAAATGTATCAGTGACCCTTTCAGTGCTCCTTTGAACCCAACCTTGTTGTTTCATCCAATTTGTATAAATTATATTAGCACAGATGAATTGGAGAATACACAATCTTTTTTGTGGAACAAAAATGGGAAAATCTAATGCCCAGAGAAATAATAAATAATGCGTAGGTAATTTAGCTCAAAATAACAACTTCAAAAAGCATTCCCATTCTAGAACGTTGCCTAAAAGATACTCCCTGAGGTTCTATCTATCTATCTATCTATCGATCTATCGATCTATCGATCTATCGATCTATCGATCTATCGATCTATCTATCTATCTATCTATCTATCTATCTATCTATCTATCTCTCTATCTCTCTATCTCTCGATTTCCTTACTCTTTCTCTCTCTGCTGTCTCTGCTTTCTGATCTCTCGCTTTTCAGGTACCCGCTCAAATCACATTTTGCACATATACTGGTGTACCTCCAATATAAACTGGAATCTATACTGGTATCTGTGGGGATGATCAGGGAACGTTCTGGATAACTTGCAACTAGAAGTCTTATTGTCCTCCCAGTCAGGTTGCCTTGAAAGTCCCTCCCTGCCCCGAATAACAAGTATCGTCAACGGTTTACATCTCCCCTCCTGTGGTTTATAAAGGGCAGATGGTGGTGTCGATGTAGGCTGCCAGCTTCATGTTAATATTAACTTGATTGGTTGTGGCTTCGCTCATGTAGATATCTATCTTTCTCTCCGTCTCTCTGTCTCTCTCCCTCTCTCTGTTTCACTCTCTCTTTCTCTCTCACACTCGGTCTTTCATTCACTCCACCAAACCATTGAAACCGTCTAATATGCCTTTCTTGGTCAACATCCCCATGTTTAATAGGGGCCCACGTCACAGACCGTAGCCGTCCACCATCTTGTGTGTAACAATTAGGTGTCCCCTCTCTAAAATAGGACATCCTTACTCGTCCAATGCAGAGCATTCGGCCTTTCTCCGCTCTCATCTTGGGGGTTTTGGGATTCTGTGTTTTATTGATTTCTGTGTTTGGCAGGGAAACACCCATTAGCTGTCATTTCACTCGCAGTCATGTCGTAGACCCGTTTATATAAATATATATATATAAATATATCTCCTTAGATATCCTCAGTCCTGTTTCGTCTGTGCTGTTACATGAGTCACGACACAAACCCGATATCGAGGAGAATAGTTTGACCTGTCCTCCCTCCCTCCTCAGAGCACCAAGGCAGTCACAAAACATGGATGCCCGGATGCTCTGTCCTCTCCCTGGACTTTCTCATTGTGGTGTATATTAGCATTAGGTAATATAGACCTCAATGCACTTTGCTTTTGACTTGAATCAGCTCCTTCCAGTGTGCCTGTACAGGTAAAAACTGAGAACTAGCCACTGGAGGGCGCCAATGTCTTAAATGTGAAACACTTCAATTTGTGGATATTTGCACAGGTACTTTATTTATTTTTTAGAATAATCTCATTAAAAAAAACTGGATTCATATCAGTCAGTTAATGGCTGTATATAAAATATATGAATAAAGTATATATCTTAGAGCTCAAGGTTTATTTATAGGTAGAGCAAGGGAAATAATTCTAGTTAAAAACAGTTTCTGTCAATGACAACGGGGAACAATACTGACCTGCAATACTGCATGACTACAGAGTTTCGGTCTAAAGGGGAAAAACGAAAAAAAAATGAAAATATCCACACCTACAAGTGGAAGCTACATGCCACATGGGCCCAGTCTTAGGTATACCAACCAAGAAAAAAACAACAAATAAGTCAAAAGATATGGTGCTCTATGTGCTATCCTTTCCCCTGACCACAAGTATGCGAAAAATGGAAAGTTATTTAGGACCATATTGTTTGCAAAAATAAAAATAACATGGAATATTTGTTTACATATGGAGCTTTTTAAAAGGTCCGTCAAAATATTCAGATATGTCCTTAATTAAAAAAGAAGATGAAAAAAATACTCCAAAGGGAGCTGAAAGAAATGTGCTACGGAGAGAATTACCAATTTGTAAACGCTTCTACACTTTGTAATGAAGGAATCTACGCCCATCCAGAGACAAGCCCTGAATTTCTGAAAAGCCTTTGGATTGCATTCAAGCCATAGAAACATGGATTTTAATGATCTCAGACGACAAAAGCCCTCTGGTGGAATGCTAAGTATGTGTGTGTGTGGGGATTAGCAAAGAGTTTGGCGGAAGGGGATTTATTGATAAGGAAGAACAAGGCCTCAATTTTGCGTTTAGCTGTACGGACATTTGTCCGACAGTGGAATATATTCTGTGAAATGTATAGAAAATGTATTTTGAGGGAGACCATGGTCGATGTGTGCTGGTACGTCGACTCAGACACAGATTGTCATTGGATGTGTGGAGATAGCTTAATTGTTACAGTATTATGTTCCTGGAGGAAACTTAGTATTTTAAAGTGCACTGTCATTCTGGAGCCAGATTTTGTAACCAGTTGTTGTAATATGCAAATGGGGACTAATGGAAGTGAAGAAGATGCACAGTTTGGTAATAAAGTGATTCTGCTCCCCTCTGCTGTTTGATCCTCCCCTCAGAAACAAACTGTAAAGTGAGATTTATTGGTTGTGGTATAAAAGGAAAAAATGGAGCTGACGATTAATAAAGATTCACATATGTTGCCATTTTTCCTCTATTTCTTTTTCTGCTCTTTTTGTAAGCGTCCATGTTTTCATCAATGCTACTTCACTGATGTAGAAAAAAGATCATGCATATGGATAGTGTGTATTTGTGATGTTTCTTTCAAGGTGTCAATCTGATTTTTGTTTGTCATTTAGGAGTCACTTTTATCTGAAGCTGCTTCCAAATGAATACAGACAGGTAACTAATGACAACGTAAGCGTTCGTCTTCTTGGTCAAACCCACAACTAGACTGGCTCACAGTCTGCATATCCTTTACCAAGGTCGCGACGCGACATTAACTAAGAAACAGGCAGCACATTTGCTATATTTGGGAAACACACAATACCAGTGCCACATAAAAGACTCAGATTTGTTTGGAAGTATCTCTTGGAGTGTTTTTTTATTGAACAGTTTCAACAAATGTTGACTTTTGACAACAAAATGAAAAGAGGGTGGCACATCGGCCAGGCAAGCCCGGCGCAATGGATCACAAGATGTTGCCGCCAGAAGGAGAAAAGTGTGAAAAGAGTGAGAGAGGAAGGAAAGAAGACCAGGAGAGGTTTAAAAAAAAGTGGAAAAAATGAAAGCAAGAAAGTATGGTGAGAAAATAGAGCTGGAAGGAGTTGGGGGAGGAGGGAAGAAGAGGTGAGCAGAGTCAAGAGTCTCTAGGTGTGGCAGAGGAACCCCCCCCCTCCCCCCAGCCAGTTGGATTGGCTCAATTGATTACACATCTCGGTGTGGTCACTAGAAAAAGTGAAAAAAGGTGAAACATTGTCCTTCTTTTTTTACTTCTGGGCGGGGATCATGCTGTCGACGGCCTCTCCCTTCTCCAGCTTCTTCTCCATCTCCACCATCAGCTTCACGCCATCAACAACCAGCTGCACCTGGGCAACCTCGGAGGAGCCCAGACGGTCAGCGTTGGAGATGTCGAACACTCCACCGACGGAGGCGGTGTCCACACCACCTGAGGACATGGGCGGGGAAAAATAAGAGTGAGTGACAGCAGAGGGAAACGCTCACACACACTTGGCAGACGAAATCTGTGTAAGAAGACACTAAATACCGGTCACTTGTGATATTCTGGCAATCTGCTATTCTTCTATCCTTTTATCAAGGCTATTTATTTGAGGAGGTTTTTAAGGGAAAGGGTCCTGAGGAAAAAATACTATGGAAATCACCTATGCTGTGTACTCTATGGCACTTACGGCCCTGGTCAGCACTGGAGGCTAACATAAACACATTGGCTCTTTGCAGATACAAGCACGACCTCTGCTGTGTGATCTACGGTAGTGGCGGCTCTGTTGAGCGCCCGAAGCTAACAGAGAACACATCAGGCTTTGCCGCACCTGTTCCACGCTTCTGCAGACGCAGTCTGCCGAGGATCTCGTCAAACTTGGCGTGTGTGCTCAGCTTGGGGAGCTTGACGTGCACGCCACCGCGCAGGCCGGTTCCCAGGTTGGAGGGGCAGGTCAGCACGTAGCCGAGATGCTCGTTCCACATGAAGCCGTGGTTGTGCTTCTTGAAGATCTCCTCAATCTGGAAGACAGATTGGAGGAACAAACAATGAATGTCTCGTTTGTTGCATTCAAGCCGGACCAAAACCAAGGCCGAGCCAAAGATCCTCCTACAAGCGTTTGTAAGTGAATTGCTGGTCAGCGTACCCTCTTGAGACCGACGCAGAAGCGTCTGAAGACCTCCCTCATGTTGCCACCCTGCTCCATGGCGATCACACGGAGATGATCCTCCTCGTTCACCCAGACCAGGAAGGACTTAGCATCGTTGTGCCTGGCAGAAGGGAAAGGCAAAGAGGGCAAACATGAGCCTGTTGGTTTCAAAGAACAGGTGGCCACAGAAAGGGCCATTCTTGTGTTTCTAATCTTCTCGACACAGGGGGTCTGCGGCTCTCACCAGATGCCTCTGCCGTCGGGCCAGTCACGGGCCATGCCGGCGCAAGTCAGCAGGGGGGAGACGGGCTTGTCGAACAGGAAGTGATCGTTGATCAGCTGGTCCTGCTCGGCATCGGTCATGGACTTCAGGGGATAGTACCTTCCCTTGAACTCACCATCCAGGCTGGTCAGAGCTGAGGGGGAGATGAGCAAAACAAACAACATAAATACATGAAGGACGGATGCTATCTCTTCAGAGCAACATACTGTTGTGTATGTGCATAATTTGACAGGAAGTAACTTAAGGACTACATTGGAGTTTTGATCTCTTCTGTTCTATAGGGTCTACAGTAACATGAAGATGAACAAGTAACAACAATACATGACCCTACAACACCCCTCAACGAATCTACCATTATCCCATAAACTGCTGATTGTTTGTGTGTAGGGTATGTCCAACTGCTCCCCCTCCCACCCCCTTTTGCAACAACAAAATCAGCTCACCCTCAACGGACAGCTTCTCAATGGCTCTGCGCTCCCCACGGCTGTTGTGGGGGGGGAGGGTGTATCCCTTGATGCTGCGACCGGTACGCACACGGCTGGACAGAACGTAGTTGGGGTCCAGGTCGTCACCTCCCTAAACGACAAGCTGGTCATTAAATAACAGCAACAACAGATATACGTATTTCAATGGAACTATCCACTAGTGCTGACATTGCATCGACCGTGTCAACCGTTTCATCGTGGTCGACGGTTTGCGTTATTGTCGTCATCGCTGTTGGTACTGGTGTAGCGTACCTTCAGGTTCTCGAAGTTCAGGTCGGTGGCGTGCTTGTCGGTGGGCTTGTATCCACCATGACGGTCGGAGATGATGGGGTCCAACAGATCCTTGAAGACCTCGTAGGACTCCTCGTCACCGGCAACGCAGCCAACGGTCATGATGAAGGGGTGACCTGAACGAGAGGGGAGCGGGAGAACGGTTTAGACACATAACGGCGGTGAAATGAGCCAAGCCCTGTTCATGGGCCAGCTGCTGGGCCGATGTGTCGTAGGTGTTCTGTGCGGTTTCATTTATGTGGCTTTTGGTACGTCTTTGCATGGCTCACCTGGATTATCAACACCAGTCTGAATGACATCATCCAGGGTATAACCGCTAGGAGTCTGCTTGTCTCTCAGCTTGCCATAGATCTCCTTGGTCAGCACCTTGGCCATGTGGTTGTTGTGCTTGGACAGGTCGGGGAACTCATCCTCAACTTTGAAGTTGAGCTTGAAGTTGTTGTGGGTGTTTCCGAAAGGCATGATTGCGTTTCTCACACTGCGAAGGGAAAAGGATTGTATGTAAAAAAAAATTGTATCGTCAAAACAGAGATTGTGGCTCTGAAAGAACTAGTCCCAGACACACGCTCTTGCATGTGAGTTACGTGTGCGTGTGAACATAGTGCAATTGATGCCTTTAGAATGTCCCATATAGTGAGGGAACATTGGGAATGCATGATAGCCATTGGACAGGTGCACAGCATAGGAATGCCGGTAACTAATGTCAGTCAATACCCAACAGATCATATGTCATGTATAAATAGATTAAGTGGGTGGAGCCTCTGTTAAGTAATTATTTGTAACATCAGCCCCCCCCCCCCCCCCCCCCCCCCCCGACCTCCTCCTTCACTAATCAACCACTTCGATTATGTAACGATGTGAAACATTTTTAACTCATGTTTTGTCATGAATTGTCCATCAGGTTACTAAAGACTCTCTTAACAAATTGAAATTTCAACAACAACTTAAAATCATACATATCATACGCATACTATTCTACACAAATTTACAATTTCTGACAGTCCTGTCGCTTTAAACATTAAAAAACACATGCATTACAAAACACAGACATATCACCAATATACTTTGCATACATAAATCACTGTATTAACTGTGCATTGAATGCAATGCCATTGACAATATTTTACAATTTGCTAGATTGTTTGGGCCTGAAAATGCCCTAAAAAAGAGCCACTACAGAGTGTGAACTTTTGATTGTGAGTAGTCGGGGAAATTATATGACCAGATATTCAAAAGGTCAAGACCATTTTACACCTGCTCTAAACCCTTGTGTCCCACTAGGCGCCACCTGTCCAAACACATGAAAGTCTTAAGAGCAAGACCTTACCAAGGACATGGAACGCTCTTGCAATGCAAGACTTAACCTAAGCATGTTAACCTGCCCCCAACAGCTACAGTCCATGCAGAACTCATTTACATTTACATTTACATTTACATTTAGGGCATTTAGCAGACGCTTTTATCCAAAGCGACTTACAATAAGTACATTTGTCATAAGAAGTGCATCAATATATCGCTGTCGGTACAGAAAGGATTTTCATAGAACCAAGTGCAAGTACCACAATCGCTAGGCTAATCAATTCCCCGTATTACAGACATGATAGCAGCTGCTGCAGTTGCAGCAGCTGAACTCCTCCCCATACACTTTGTACACAGAATCAAGGACATTTTCTGCAGCATCCAAAAACTTCTCAACTGATTCTATTTCTATTCCAGAACACTGAAAGGAAATTCGAAATACTAAACCTATAAAGCATCCTCCCTTAGACAGAATGATGTCAAGACAACAACTCAAAACACAAAAACTCCAATGCTGCCCTTTAACAAAGGCAGCATTTTAAAAAGTTTGCGCTATACTTTCTCGATTCTTAGCCACTGCTACGGTTTGGATGCATCTTCAGGTCAATTCAGTTGTCCATATATTTTGCACTGCCTTCCTTAATTCCGCCCATATTTCTGTGACATTGCCGTTTTCGTTGATGGTGCATGTATTTACCTGCAAACTAGTCAAGAAATGAAGTTACTGTCCGATCCTGTTCACCAAAGCCAAAATAGGGGTCACCCAACTTGACTGCAGTTCTCTAGCGCTTATATACTCAGAGGAACCAGAGGAACAGCCATTGGCTTTGCTATTTTGGTCTCTGCTTGGCCCCCATTGGTCAGTGCTGGTAGCTGGTCAACGAACAGCTCCTGCATTTACGTCTTGGATATTCAAGACAGGCGCTGAATTTGGCAGCCATACATAGAACCAGTTGGTCAGAGAAGTTAGGGAGGAGGGGGGACATGGAGAGGAGGTGTGTATAGCGGCAGGGGTCATGAGACAGTGAGATAACCCTAAAAAGCTGAGCAGCACTTTTCCCAATCGTGTTACAGTGGGTAGAGGAACCTTGTGTGTGTGGAGGGAAGATTCAGAAAAAGAGGTGTTAATCTGTGCCGAATTAGCAGCCAACTATTTTAAGAAGGACATATATCAACCTCCAATTAAATGTCAATGGATACCACTGTTTAGGCTGTCAATGATAGGCTAATCCAAACTTGTCAAGGTCCAACTATGCTAATCTCAAACTTCTGATGGATAGCTATCATTTCCTAGCAGACTGTAGCTAAATGCAGATAGATCTCCAATAGGCAAGGAAGCTAGAGCTACTATGTTCCTACGGTTTGCTCTAGTATTTCTGGCCAATGGTTGGACACCAAAGATAAGAAGGAAGTGATCCTACAGCTCTGGGGAATGTTAAAGATGATAGACGCCATTGCTGCACATAAGCTTCATTAGAAGCCTGCAAATTGGCTTCTCTCAAATGTCTTGCATCCTTTTACCCATGCATATCCTACACAGCTGACAGCTGTTTGGCAGTTGATTTCATCAACTGCCAAGATTGTCGAGAGATTGAAAGGCCAAGTTTTAACCATTGCACCGCACATCTTACATATTCCTCCTTGTTGTCTACATTAACAATTATATTCACATTTACAATAAGTACATTTGTCAGAAGGAGAAACAATATATCGCTGTCGGTACAGTAAAGATGTTCATAGAGAGAAGTGCAAAGCACTTACAATCGCTAGGTTAACCAATTCCCTGTATACAACAAAGCTAGCTAGGATAAGATGCTTCACAACTAATTATTACCTACCATGTTCCTCATAGGGAATGCAGCTGTTACATCAGTCAAAGAAACAGCAAACATTCCTCAGTCCTTTTTACTGGAACTAAATCTACTTTATAATTTATTTAACAAACAGTTATTTATTCTGACTGATAATATTGTGGGGTTCTTGGGGTCTGCCTATATATTGTAAAGTGCGCGCATCCAGACCTTGGTTTGGTAACCCTGTTGTTCCATGAATCCCTTCCAGTCCGACAGCTCGTCCCCACTAGTTGGGTGACTTTGGTGTGTTTGACGGTCTGTCTGAAATGCTTTGTGTGTCCTAACGGTTTTTGCTCGAAAGCTATTTCATGTTCGTTCTGTTAGGGTTCGTTCGGAGTCAGGACTACTTCCACGCTTTTGAGGTTCGCTGTATAGAAACGTCTTTCAGGCTTGTAAAGTTGGACGAGTGAGCGAGCTTACGGTTAGAATTCAGCTATAACAAGAAATAGCCATATTCGCACTCGTTGTTTTCAGCAAGTGTCGTAGATTGTTATGAAGAGGATGATGATGATGATGATGATAAGGATGAGCAGTTTTGAAATAAGTTTAGTGAAAAAATAACAATGCTTATGATGATGACTGAGATGCCTCCAGCTCTATTTGACGTTCTTTTTAAGTCGGCGGCCCAAGGCACTCACATCTCTGAGCAGTGCCTTCAGTCTTTCTACCATGCATTGCTTATTTCAGACTAATTCGTGCTTGAAGTTCGTTGTTTGGGTGTACCTGAAACTCTCCAATGGCTGTGGCAGAAAAACATTCATTCACCCCCTTCCCCGACACCCTGTCACCCGTTGAATGAAACACGTTTCAAACACTTTTCTTCGAGGGCAATAAGGGTTTGTTAGTAGTGGCACTGATCCAAGATGAAGAAGGTTGGTGGGGGGGGGGGGAGGAGAGGGGCTGTAGGTTGGTCGGGGGGGGTGGGGGGGAGGGGCTGTAGGTTGATCGGGGGGGGTGGGGGGGAGGAGAGGGGCTGTAGGTTGGTCGGGGGGGGGGTGGGGGGGAGGGGCTGTAGGAGGGTGATCCCAACTTCACTTGCCAGCTGGCAACAGGCGCTTTGGCCTTTTCCCCCCTTGACCGACGCCAGCTTTAGCCAGGCACTCCCTTTCCCCATTTCCCCGTGTCTGTGTCCCACCATAAGTAACGAGTTCCTGTACCTACTACCTACCACCTACCAACAACCTTCAGCTTCACCTTCCAGACCCACACACTGTCAAGGGTACACCCTTACGTAAGTACACACTTAACACACGTAAGTACATACTGCTCCAACCGGCCCAGGGTTTGTGTTACACCTCCCATCATATGTGCCCTGAACCACCACAACACACCCCACTCCCACAAATCCCTCCCACTCCATGAGTGTCATGTGACACAGCTGTCTGCCGCCTGTCCCCTTTCTCGTGGGGGGCTACCAAATTAGTCTCTGTCCAGGCTTGCCCTGCTCTGTACCCACCCCCAACAACTGACACCCGAATGACACACTCATGTCTGCACCAACACATGCACGCAGGCACCCACACGCACGCACGCAGGCACACACACACACACACGCACACGCACACGCACACGCACACACACACACACACACACACACACACACAAACACACACACACACACACACACACACACACACACACTTCAACATGTCCCATTCGAATTAGTTTGAATCATGGTACAGTTCATGAATTACTTTCACACACTCTAACATAATAGTGGCATTAAAAGCCACTTTCAGTTACACTATCTAAAAGCGATAAACCCACAGGATCTGCTGCAATGGCAGCTATAAGTTGCATAGTTTTATGCAATCTCTCCAACACCAACACGTAGTTTGAGAAGCCAGGGCGAGAGTGTGCACAGGGTGCAGTGGTCTGGGCAGATAGCAGTGGCACCGGAGGCAGGGGCGCCGCTAGGGATTTTGGGCCCCATGAAAAGAATCTTTACTTAGTGTCATTATTTTTTCTGTATTATAATTTCATCATCATTAGGGGCCTCTCTGGGCCCCCCTCCATCATGGGCCCCTAGAATCCGTCTCCTTTACCCCCCCTTTTCGGCGCCCCTGACCGGAGGGTGGGGGTCGTTGCTCCTGAAGGCGTAGTGGAGAACACATTTCTCATCACGCCAAGCGTCGTCCAAGGACAGTTATGCAACGCGCCTGTCAAATCACCGTGTTAGATTGCGTCTGCTCCAGTTCTAGGCTTTGAAATTCCCTTCAAGCTTCATAGGATATTGAAAACCCCCAACTGGCCCATCCCATGCTGTACCGAACCCTAATGACGTCTGAAAAATGATCCATTCACTTTAATGTAGAAGAACTGTTTATCCCTGTTTTGGATAGGTTCCCCTCAAGGTACTAAACACATACTTTGATTTGGCAATTTCATGATCTTGTTCCCAAGAAGCGATCCATGGGTGTCTTGGGAAAAGGAAACTTAGTTCACGGCTATCGAGAACACCTCTCTCGGAGCGTGTATGACTTGACCCGTGGAGAGAGGAAACTGATAGCAATGAGGCGTGTCGGAGTCCCTGCAGCTGCTCCCATCGCGGCATCGAGTGTGTTTTCATGCAAGTGTTTTGGCAGCTATCCAGTGCACAATATGTGCAGACATTTTCTGCATGTCAAATTCACGTACACACAAGTTTTGATTATTTGCCTGGCAACAGAAAAATCTTGCTTTTACTGCCACCTCTATAATAAAACATTTGTGGCAGACCTTATTTATAACTTGTCGCCTGCATTAAATTGTCACCCTGTCTATGTCGGGACATTTGCAGATATATAGAACAAAGATGCAGATAGTGTTGACAATGTGCACATTGTATTGAGGATGGAAATACTAATTGGGAAATTAAATTCACACTAGGTAATGAAACAGCATTTGTGGAGCCTGTAATATTTATTTCGAAGACATTGACTTCATAGCCCATTTATTTACTTGGTTTAATTTATCTTTTGTTTGTTAAAACTGCATTCCCACGTTGGGTTGTGTAATGTCCATGCAACACATATCTTAGGTGGCAGTCTGCAGGGCCTGAACATTGTGTGAATCCTTCTCTGGAGATCGATGTGCATGTGTGTCTGAGGCCTCACCATTGAAAGGGGAGCAGGCCCCATGGGGCATACAACGTGCGGTCAGGCAACAGGCTATATTTACCCCAGGCTTTGGTTGTCCATCTGCAGCAGGTCAAGCACCAGCCCACCCCTCATGCTGATTCAATTTCATCAAGTCAGGTTTTTAACCTTTTCTCGCTCTGACTACCTGTTCGGACAAAAAGTCAGTCAAATCTGGAAAATACAAATCTGTGAATCAGTACAATAATGATTTATTTTGTGGAAACTCCAAGATTCGTTATTTGCTGATATTGCAGCATAGATATTGCACAACGCAATTGCAGGAAGAAATTGCACATGGAAATTGCACATATCGATGGCAGGAGCAGGCTGGGCCAGGCTAATTTGAAATGATCACATTCAAAATAATGTAAATGTGTGTACACTGTGTGCTCTCCGTTAGAAAAATGTTCATTATGGTAGATGGAAAGGTCATGTATTTCTGTAGCCGTGAACATGGTACATGGTTGGCTGCAATTGTTGGGAATTTAACATGTGATGCAACCGTGCCCTCGATGCATACAGGGAGCATATGCATGTGCCAGCTGGGTCAGGGTCAATACAGCTGTTAGCCATAAAGCCATGGATGCTTCTAAAATTCTTACGTAAAATAACTTAATTAATCCTAGACAGGAAATGTGTGTATTTCAACAGAGGAGTTAGAATTACAAAAGTGTATACATATTATTTTTTTTATAATCCTACAAAAAGTATACAGAAAAGATGTCCTTATATACAAAAGTAGTAGAAATGGAGATGATCTATTTATAATATCATATTATGAATTCGTTTAGGTATATGTTGGTGAGTAGTATAGGCCTACGTTTAACCCATTCAAGTGGCTCGATCCAAAATTCCCCTTCACCCCGGCTAAAAAAGCCACTCGTGCTCGGTGTTAAACAGAGCGGACAACTGGGGCACGCGCTAGCACCATTAGTGTGTACTTTAACCATCAAGCAGGTTTATTTATTCAGAGGATCCTGCTTCATCCAGCCGAAGCAGCGCTAATGTCCTCCACCGCGCTTTCTCAGGTCAGAGTGTTTGTTCGAGTGCTTGGAGCGGATCAGCCGATGGGGAGAACCGTGGGCCTGGGGTCAGCGTGGGCACATGCCAGACAACATCTCTGAACCACGGTTCATACATATCGGAGGCCAACAGGTGTCCCACTGGAGGACCCACTGCTGCTGCGGCACATGGGGCACGGGGGGAGGTGTTTGTTAGTTCACAGCCCAACTCTGGTCAGCGTTTACGTGAGGCTTTTCACCTTTGTCCGATTCGCGGCTGACCATCGGCAACACATGAAATGGTAAAAATCTGTGTTGGTCGTATCTTGACAATCTTGATATGTGTTGATTTGTTCATTTCACAATTTAACACGCTTTTAACACAAAGCTTAAGCTTATAAGATGTGCACGCTGAATCAAAACAGACGTTTTTATAGTAATTGTCTTTATGCCATTTCAGAAGCACATGTATTTGATTTAATTTGACATTATTCCGGTCATTCAACCCTACTAATGCATTCGTGCACATGCATTATGCTTTAAGCTAAGTCGTCTTCGAGGTTTGTATTATTAGTAGTCGTAGAATAACTAGAAAGAATGATCTCCCTGCATTTTCTTAATGCCACACCCCCCCTTCCCCACACACAAACACGTCGGTGGAACAATATCAGTGGTTATTTTTTACCTTAACATGAGGGGAAGGGGGGGGATAAGGATTGAACCATTGGAAACCAGCCAGAGTGTTTACCTTTAAAACGCAACACTAATCATGCACTCCATGTATTTTACCTTCAGCCTTTAAAAGGGTTACAGCAGTTAATACTGTACACAAATGTAACTTACAAAGTATTTATGTTAGAATAAACAACAGCCAGGTCCATCTCTGAAAAAGATTTAACTGACTGACAGTTAAAGAATACATGCAGGCAATAGGGGATTGCATAGGGAGTATGTGTCATGCTTCTAGGCTAAACGCTAACATGACTAATGATGTGGATGTTGCCTTTTCAGACAATATAGTATTATTTATTATAGTCTGTTAGCTAGCCTTCCACATCACAGTTCACTCAGGAGGACGTCAAACCGATACCTCCTGAGACTAGTTCTGTTGCAGTTTTTTTAGATGTATTTATACCTTGTGTGTTTGTTAAGGGTTATGTTTCTTTTGCATTGTCTTTTAATAATTGTCTTCCAGAATCCCGGATGCAGGGTTCTGTGCATGTAGTCACGAATGTATCCTGATAGGAGCATGGCTTGTGTAAACAGACTCTGCTACCCTCTGTTCCCCTGGCTTCCTCCCAGAACTCCAGGCCTTATATGGTCAGGGGTGTTCTCCACCAACCGAGCAGCTGACCCATAAATTACCCTCCTAAACTCCATGGCAGACACCGCCGACCCTCTGCTCCCTCTTGCACTCTATTTCTCTCACTTCTCTCATACAATGGAATATATGTCCTGATTTATGTATATATATGGTATATCAACAGCTGTAAATAATAATGCTTCCATGTATCACCAAAAAAATAACACTAACAAATTTGATCTAACCTTAACTCAAAGTTAAGTCAAAACCTAAGTTGCACCGTGTTCATTTGTTCAAATTATCACAAAAAGTGTTCAATTACTCAGTCATTTGAAAATTATGTCATAAATACACAAAAAGCAAGTTGACTTCACTGTTGACGCACACAAAAAAAGAGTGTGTGTGGCAATGGCGTCTACATAGTGGGGCTATTTATTTACTAAGCTCTTTTACAACCAACACTACCAACATTGATTCTTCCCTTTGCGACATCAGTGTCCAGGTAGTGAAAACACAAGTGAAACATGGCTCGTAAACTGCCATGTAAGCCATCATCAAAGGATCCAATCAAGAGAAAGGTTTATTTGATTTCATGTCAGTGCTGGCGGGGGTCCAGATGGGGGTGCTGGTAAAGGTACATAACAGCGAAGCTGGTCACGAATGTGACCAAACCCAAGAGGACATAGGAGCCGGAGCCCCATTGAACTTTCACCTCCTGTACAAACACAGTACATACATGTGCAGAAAATGTCCCACAAATTTACCAAATAAATCATATTGAAGTGATGTGGAGAAGTGCCAATGGGATGAATGCACTTTTTTAGCATAGTTGTGTCTTTAATGAAACACCATCAGATTTTTCAATTAATTTAGTTTTTTTCTTCATGGAATGACGTGGTTGCTAAGCCAAACTGTGTTATGCTGTCGTGGAACAAATGGTCATTATCTAATCACCCACTGTTCTCTGAAGGATATTGGTGACCTCATCCCCGACCTCTCTGATTTGGTCAGCGCCCTGACCAGCGGACATAACTGGTTCCATATTCTCCTTCACTGAGATCGTCTCCGGCTCTGGCTGAATGTCCACAGATGGAGAACCTGAGGAGCAATCTAAACGTTTCACACAAGAAAAGATCAAACTGCATTTCAGTTGTTTGTATGAGTGCAGAATCTTGAGGCAGTGGACCTTATACACAGACATCTTGGTTCTAGACACCAGCTGAGTGGTCGAACTAAATGTGGGATCGGGTGGGTGGACCAGTCCACAAGGTGGATCCAAGACGGCCAATATAGTGAATAAGGCCCATCATTTCAAGTGAGTGGTACAAAAAGGGTTAAATTCCATAATGCTGCAACAAATATATGCAATGCCAAGATCCATATCAAAGGCTATGATTTGATTTATTTCCACACTATTATGTATAAATAAATGACCTAACCAACAGAAATCGTTATTGTTGGAGCAAGTAGGGCCAAATGGGTTCCACAGACTTCAACAGAGTGGTTACAAGCAGAACTACACTGAGAATGTAGCTGAAAATAACCGTCTGTTCTTTTTTCTCCAGTCTCTGACTCAAGAGCAGGGGACGGTGTAATAGGGCAAGGCAAGTTTATTTAAATAGCACCCTTCAAACGCAAGGCCGTTCAAGTGCCTTATGAAGGCAGAAACCCAATTTAAAGAACACTAAAAGCGCCATCATCCTTCGACGTATTAGTAGTATTATTATTATTATTATTATTATTAGTAGTAGTAGTAGTAGTAGTAGTAGTAGTAGCCTAGTACATCCTGATAATCTGTCACCTGTCAACGTTGGCGAACCTGCGGTTGAGTTGTTCCGCGGGACAGATGGGGGTGGGGGGAAAGACGTCAGGAGAGTCTGTGTGGCAACGCTGTAGGTCTGATGAGCCCTGCAGAAGTCAGAGAAGTTCCTCTCTCCTCCTGGACAATGCTACACAACCATATCATATTCATATCGCTCCAGTATTCATAATATTGCAGAGACTTTAATCCAAAGTAATTTCCAGTGACCACTAGACTAGAGACATTGTGCAGACAACAATCACAATTTATTAATACGTTGTCATGACTCCTATCACTATAGGATTGCGATGGTGGACAGGTTTCACGTTAATGACTCGACACAGACTAACTCAGTTGTGTCGGTTACTTTTCATCATTATACTGGACTGGACTGGACACGTCTGATAGTTAACCAACATTATAGGCAACTTACTACTTCTAACGCCATATACTAGGCGCTTACAACTCTAACGGTTACATTGTTTTACCGTTGGTTTTTACCAGTGTTCATAATTAATTCATGATCTCAAGCAGAAAACTTGCAATTTCGTTGAAAGACAATTCTCACCGTTTGACAATGATATTGTGTTTGGTTTCTTTTATGATCAGTCCCTGTCGGAGAATTCTGCCTTCCTTGGACACTCAAAACTGTAGGAGATGAGCAAGAGGCCATTGAGCCTCACTCGGCATGATGCACGTTAGGCTGTTCTGTTGCACACATTATAACGCCACAAACGGTTGACACATTAGGCTACTACGCCACCGTTTGCGGCGTAATCATGTGTACACATGTGCCACAAATTGCTCCAGGCATCAAGGCTTGCGTGGTTCCAAAATAATATTTGTAATTTCTTTTTTCGCCGTAAACAATGTGTGGCTTTCAAAAATGTGTGTTGGCCTTCTAAATGTCTGGCTCTGTCATGCATGCAGTATTTCAAACTAACTTGATGTTATTATTAATATTAGGCCTATCCCAATTCATGGCCACCGGTCCATGTGTTCATCCACTAGGTGGAGCCAGAGGTCCATACTGAAAATGTACCCTAAACCTGAGTTACCGTATTTACATTGCCAATGTTTACAGCACTTTATCAGTGTCATAGTCAGGCTTAATATATATGCCGTTCTATGTATTTACATATAGGGAAGTTCTATAGGTGGATACGATTCAGGGTTTGGTTAAAGTTTAACCATACGCCAATGCGTCACCGAGAAAACGTGTAATTTTATTGCAACATCAGGGTGGGGCATGGGCAGTTTAAGCCTGCTCTACTGCTGTAATAAATGTCCGCATAGACTTCCTGGTTTCTCATTGTGGAAGGAACCCCTACAACCTTACACATCATGGCTGCCCTGAAGCAGGTCTGCGAATCTCAGCCGTTCGGACGGAACTTGTTGAAGAATCCGTCGCCTTACGGTATGACGCCACCATTGGCTCACACGTTTTTGTCTTTTTTAACTGGCAGACTTCCATCATTGTGCAGTTAATTTGTCGTGTTTGAATAACTGCTTGAATTAGCCTACACTTTGGAAAAAGTTATTCCTAGTCTAATCTTTTAGTTTGTATTCTACTGTCTATCTGGCAAATAGTTTCGTCATAAATTACAACATTCATTCAAATATGGCGTTAATTCCTGTGTCTTTCTGCGGAATAGAGTAACATTTGACATAATCTATTTTAGAATGTATTTAATTTATTTTAATAGAATTGTATTTATTAAAAAATACGTAATCTCGTTCATAATGTATAGCATAATATTCATTAATTCAATTAATAGCATTGCACAAAAATAAAACAAATACTCTTTTAATAACTTGTGACAGCTACGTAATCATGTGCCATCTCACTAAAACATACCAATGATCATTGTGAGGGTCACAGTGGGATTACTGCAGTCCACACATGGGCCACCACCACACCCACTATGCAGGTGTATCATGACTTTGTGTCTCTGAATTCCTGTACAGGTTTGACTCACAAAACCCCTCCTCCAGAAGTAGAGCTCAGTGAAGTCCCCCCACAGGGACCTCCCCGTTTCCAAGCCGAAGGTGAGAGAGAAACAGAGAATTTCCCATTATCCCATTTAGTCCCAATAATTTTGCAATACATTCAGCTTTTTCATTATCTGTAAAAGTTCTGCTCACTTTTGAGTGGGGTGCAAGAGCACAAAGAGAGAGAGAAGAGGAGAGGGCAGTTTCCTAATTGAAAGAATGAAGAAGGCTGAAGCAATGTATCAAATCTCTTGCATGTATTATTTACTTCTTCATTTTTTTCTCCACATGTAGGTAACTACACTGACTGGACTACCAGAGTAGAACGTCTCCCCTTAGATAGAAGTAGAATACCCCAGGGCGCGGCTGTGTGCGGTTTACCCGAGTACAGGTACAGTAATACTTTACTTTATGCTGTTAGATATGTGTTCAACTTCTGCAAAAAAGACAACTTAGTAAATATTCCTAACCCTACAGTACAAGGCTGCTTAGTTCAAACCTCCAAAACACCCTGTAATAACAGTAATAAAACATGATGTCTGATTACAACCAGCATGGCCGAGTCCAATCTACAGCAACTACAGAAACAGTTCACCCACCCATTGGCGCAATTTAGGGTGGGGGGCAGGGGGGAAAGGTGCCCTCCACATTTAGAAATATTTGGTTCCCCCTCTTTAACCCGTGTTAAACTTAATTGGTATTCCAGAATACATTAAAAGAAGATGCTGGTTTACCAAGGATGTGATTAAAACACATAACACAAACAGTAAAATAACAAGGAATCATAGCATAAATAAAAGATAAATAAATGTATGCAATAAATACAAAATGAAAGCTATGTTCCCGGAGGTTGCCGTCTGTAGCCAAATGTGTGGTTTGGGCTGTGGGACAAAAGTGCGGGTTACGACAGAAGCACAATCAGTAATATTGGTCAGTGACTGCTGACCAACACCACCTGTCACACCTAATGTGCACCCCTGCACCCGCCTGTGTGTGTGTGTGTGTGTGTGTGTGTGTGTGTGTGTGTGTGTGTGTGTGTGTGTGTGTGTGTGTGTGTGTGTGTGTGTGTGTGTGTGTGTGTGTGTGTGTGTGTGTTAATGTGTTCTCTCTGTGCACAGCTGGTTCACTCTGGAGCAGCGGGTGGACCTGAAGGCAGAAGGAATTTGGGATGAGTTGCTGGATAAATCTCAGCCAGACATTGAAATACAAGACTGGTGGGTTAACATTATGAATACATAGAATTTTACACAAAACTGAATTTATCTTCTGCATTAGTTTTGTATTTTTGTATTAAGTTGTGGTCGTGTCTAGCACGACTGGTCAAAGTTAGGGTTTGATTTCCATGGGGGCCAGGGTAAGAGAAAGAGGATAAGAGGCTTTGGATAAGAGCATCCACTAAATTGAATAGATATTTTTAATAGCTTATACAACATTTAAGTGTATGGTAATTCAATGAATGATGTCAGACTGAAACAATTTTTTAACTGAATAGAATGCCATTATAAACAATTTCTCCACATCATATTGGACTCTTTCATCGTAAAGGATTCATTGATCATTCATTGTAAATTATTAATTAAATGAGTACAATATAGTAACTGTCAATGGTGACAATAATACAAAACAATCAACCATCCGTTTTATACACCCTGACACGTATGCAGTTTAAAAATGTCAGGACAGAAAAGGATAGGACATCATTTCACAGTGATAGTCCATACTGACCCAGTCTAGCTAACTCACTGAGTATGAACTAAGAACATGTTACACTGTTAATGAAGGGGCTTGTTTGGATATCTTTTAAATAACAATCTCTTTTACTTTAAGGTCCAACAAAATAAGTAATTAACCCTCTTAGGTTTAAATTTGGTGAACTATTGTTGCATTGCTTCAATATCTCGATATATACAAATAAAATAATAATAATGTTGATTCAATATAGCTATTTCTGCATATATTTGCACCTAAAAATGTATATCTGCTTACTGCTGGTATACGGCTGTATTACATAGTTATGCAACATGCTAAATGCAAACACATTATTGTTCAAACTTTATTCTGAAATTCCCAGAAAGATAATCCTTTAAAGCTATTTAATTGTATGTTCTATGTCAGTGGTTCTCAAACTTTTTATACCGCGTACCACCTATGAAAACATTAGTCTCCCCAAGTACCACCATTATGACCGTTGTTATAAAATATAACAAATTACAGTAGCGTAGACCTGCGGCCCTATTTAGCTAGGCACAGTTCACAGTTCATATCATTTATTGTTAACTGTTGTCATCTGCCTGAACAGAGTGACTGAATCCGCTCCCCTTGTTGTGTGCTGGGGTGGTCAGGTATGAGGAGAGCCAGGTGCATGAGCACATCTACCAGCTGCATGTCAAGTTACTGACCGCCGACGGCCAGACGGTCATCTCAGAGCACCATGTCGAGCCTACCGAGGACCGCTCCAACTACAAACACACCTGGAAAGAGGTTTGTCGGGCTAACACCACACCATACATCAAATTAAATGCATACACCATTCAATGAAGGCCTGTATGTGGATAATCTGGTCTGCATTTGCTTTGGTATTATACACTTCTTGAGTTTACCCAAGTTATTATTGTCATTTTAATTATTTTAATTATATTTTGTCATTTTGGTCCATTGAGCATAATACTTCGGGCGCCCCTGAATTAAATGTGTAAGACTCAATTAGACTAAAAGCTTCCACCAGCTTGAATTTCATATCCATTGATGCTCAAAATTACCACCCATGTTATTCATGAATATCTTTGTCTGCCTGTAGGTGTCGCATGTGTTCACAGGCTATGGTCCTGGGGTGAGGTACGTCCTCTTTAGCCACCGAGTGAAGAACATGTTCTTAAATGAGTTTTTCCCTACCCTTGTTACCGACAGCTCAGTCACTGTCAAAAATACCAAATTCAAATGATCAGTCCATAACTCATATTATATGGAGAAAGAACATATCACTGAATATTTCAAGTCAGTGCATGTATTATTTTCTTACAGTAGCCTACATTCATCATTTTATTATCTGAAGAAATTGCCTTATTTTGATTTTGTAGATTACGATATTAAAATGTTGGCTACTGTTTAATCTATTAAACACATTTTAATCATGATAATGATGATGGTTGTTTGTTGATTTTTTATCCATTTTATTAATAGGCTACCAATAATAATACTTGTTTATATTTTATTAAAATTTTTTGAGACATTGCAACTAACCTAGACATTGTTAAAGTAACAGTTTTTTCCTTTAATTAAAGCTACTAGAACAGCATTTACTTTATTACCCGAACTACTGCTCCATAGCGGTGTGCACCAATCAAAGGTTGAGCGAGCAGCTGCGCATGCGCTGTAGCCCTGGTGTGTATGACCAGCCACATGGGTATGAGGAGCAGCATCTTCATTGTTGTTTTGGAAGTGTGAGTTAACGGGAAAGTTCGTCCGTGAGTCCGCCTGTGTGTAAAGACCAGGACAGTTTACTACAGTGTTTCCCGAGTATTTCTGAAGCAATGCCCGCTCTCCGACACATTGTGCCCTAGGCGAAAAGGTAAGATTCAAGTCAGTTAGTTGGTTGGTAAGAAGTTAGTATTTATTGAAAAGGTTTCTGTATATGTTCTGGTTTACCGATATTATCCAATTCCAACAAATTAATTGAAACAAATTATGATAAATATGATCTGTATAGTTTTTTCGTTATTATATTGTATAGTACGGATGGTATCTACAGGCCTACTTCTTAATGTGGTGTCAATTAGAGTGCGCTGTTCATTGTGATGACCGGAGAATGCGCTAAATTATGCGTTTACCCTTTTCCCTCACAAAGGGGTTGACACACCGTTGCTGTATCGCCTAGAATTAGGTAAACACGGGGGTCAGTGATACAATGGAAGTAGGACGAAAGAAGAGATGTTAAAGACTTGCAAACGCACGGCGCAGACCGGTACCTTATCCTCTGGTGGTCCGCTATATAAAAAAAAATTGAATAGCCTAATTCAAATGTTCCTTCTAAATCCTGTTCCTTTCAATGTTTGCCTAACTGAAGGTAAGGTTTATAAAGTCCTTCAAGTTGTCTTGCAAAAAACGGTTTCGTCTTACGTGGATGCAATTGCACACTATTAAATTGAGTGGTTGTTTTTCCATATAATGTAGCCGATCGTTTTTCCATATAAATAGCCTATGTGTTTAGTAAGTACAACTTGGACTTTCTTCAGTGGACCTTTGCAGGTGTACTGTAGGCCTATATGACGACATTGTAGACAGTAGACATTGAACATATTTAACAGCATCTTTACGGTGAAGCGTAAATAAAATAAAAAAGATCCTCAGATTTTTCGTTCTACCTCTGATAACACCTGCTATAGTCATCATAATTCATAATACTTATTGTAGTAGTTCTATGTATTGTTTAATTCCAGCTATTTATAATCAATGAATCATTTAATGATTCATTTAAGCGTTGACAAACATTACATTTGTATTCCAGTCCACAATCTGCAGTAAACAAACATCACTCATATATGTATGATTATAATGCTTGGAGTTGCATTATGTACGACTGTCCACAGCAAACAATAGTCAGGCCTTTTCCAGTATTTGGCTTTTGGACTATTCTACCAAACCAATTGTTCTTTCTTTTGATTCCTATTTATTTCATTTTGTAAATAATAGTAAACCCAATCACCAGGGCCAAAGTGATTGAAGTGAAGGGGAGTGTGTCCTGCTCTGACCTGCATCTGTTTACAAATGATCTGAAACAGAGCAACCAAATATATGAATATGTAAAGCTTTAAGAAGCAAATGTTCTGGGATTTTTACTTTACAATTTGATGAGCAAAATTAGGAAAACAACGTTGTTTCTCCTAATCTAATGATCAATGAATTTACTAATTGTTCCCACACTCCACGCCAAAGTTTCCCTGAGGCTGTCTAGTGTGTTGTCTCTGGTAGCTGAGCACTTGGAAACGTGTTTTCTCATCACACACTTGCGTTGACTATAGGCAAACAATAGATAAACCATCCAACCCAACTCTATTTTTCCCACACAAATTGAGTTATTACACATGAATCCGGTATGTTTTCCCTCGTTGCCTAGGAACAGTTATTTATTTAGGTTATCTGCATTGACCGTGAAGGGGAAGACAATATGCGCCGGGATTCAGCGGCCAAATCCAAGTAAGCTAGCGTTAACGCTTCCTGCCACTTAAACTGAAAGGCAACTCCGTGGCGTCCGTGTCAGCAGCAGTAAACCAACGCTGGGGTATTGTATGCAGGCATTGACACGTGCATCATCGTAGGTGCCACCGGACAAAAGGCGAGAGGAAGAGCTATGTTACACCTCCCCCACCGTTCCCTGGCAGCCGGGTAGCCCAGGTGGGATCCATCACCACTCAGCGCCTAGGCCCATAGAGTCGGTCAAACCCCTGCTCACTTGGGGTCTGGGGGGGGTTGGGGTCTACAGGATGAGGGGTCTCCGTGTTTTCTTGCAGGGGGATTAATGGTATTGCCTCTCACTCTGCAGGCGATGAAGAGAGTTGAATTGAATTGGAAATGACTATGGTGTATAACATACAGATTTGTTATCGGACACAGGGCGTAGGAGTCTGGCTGGAACCTATTTATTTTTTATTGAGTTATTACAATTGTATGACTTCAGGGCAAGGCCTTGTCCCAAAACGTTTTGTGCATTTTTTGGTTAAATTGAAAGCACATAAATTATTAAAAGTCAAATAAAAATAATATTATAATTGTCAATCGATACAGAGTTCGCACTGCATAATGGGTCTCACGGGGAGACATACCTTGAGTGGATCCAGAAGTGATTCTATGGGTTGGAGGTTTTACAGAATGGCCTCCATAAAAACATGTTTGGATGAAATTGGATGTCATCCTAATTTTAATGTGTTTTCATTCAAAATATTGATTCACTGACTGTGTGTCTCTGTGTGTGTGTGTTTGTGTTGTCATGAGAGAGTGTGTGTGCTTGTGTGTGTTGGCATGGGAGAGAGAGAATGTGCGTTTGTGTGTGTGTGTGTGTGTGTGTGTGTGTGTGTGTGGGTGGGTGTTGGCATGAGAGAAAAAAAAGAGAGAACGTGTGTGTGTGTGTGTGTGTGTGTGTGTGTGTGTGTGAAGGGAAGGGTGGGTTCTGTCGGTTTTTGTTTTCATTCACCCCGGCTCCCTGGCTTTGTCCGATCAGCCCTGCTGGCTGCCTCTGCACTTTTTGTTAACATTTCTGTTGCTCTGACAAAGTTGTTGTTGTGGCTTCGAACTGGCATGGTGAGGAACTAAAAGCGATAATCATTTATCGATTATACCGTTGGCTTAAAGAATCATGTTTTAAAGGTAAATATGGTCATTCAAACTTTCATCATTGTTCTTTCCATGGACTTTTCTCATTCATCTAACACTAATGTTATATCTGGACAGACGGGTGACACGGGTCAAAGTGGAGACAGTGAGGGAGTAGTGGAGATATTTGTGGAGATTTCCCTTACTAAAGTAACCCTACAACCATAAAGAGGAGCGTTCTGTGTTTCAGTGCAAGAAGTGACTTCACAGGAAAAAAAGGCCTGATCGATTTTTCCTTGTGGCCCTTTTTCTGCTACTTTCAGTCTTGCACAGGCGGTCAGCGGTTAGCCGCGGGAAACTTACCAACTAGAAGCGCCTGCAACATGCTATGCTCTTTGGGTTCCCTGTGCTCAGCTGTGCTCTCGTTTTGGTGGCTGTGTGTGGTGTGTATATTACATAACCGTCCGGTGCGGTCGGTACCCCACGCTGATCTGACAACACTGGTCCTTCTAAGGTGACAGGGCTGCCGCTGAGCAGGCCGGTTGACACAGGTAATGGAAACCAGAACCACTATCTCCGTCTACTGGGCTGTCAGGGAGGCTTGTCTAGTATCCTCTCTGCCTCAGTGCATGGCGCCCCCATGCAACAACGCAATGTCTCTCTCTCTCTCTTTCTCTCTCCCCCTCTCCCTCTGTCTTTGTTTCTCTCACCATGCGCTCTTGAGGTAAGTGACTCTCTGGGCCACGTGTGGCCGAGTCTGAGGACAGGGCAGTGTTAGGTTTAAGTGGACACAGAACCCTGCAGGGTGGGAGTGACCTTCGGCCCCGAGAATCTCTTTATCTAGAGAATGGCTCCAGGCGGATCTGAAAGTGGCATGTATGGGCTCAGCCGGGACAAACACACTTTCTTTTCCAGGCACCCCCGTAATGGCGACCTGCAGATTTCTGATGTCTCTGAGGCGTTCATAGCAAAAAGGAGGGACGTTGTCGCAAATGTTGCTGGAAAATATTTCAAGCCGAGAAAATGTAATCTTGTTAAAGTTCTAAAGTTCTCCTCGCCATGCTCTAAAGCTTGAGAGTAAATTAAAGAGAGCTCAGATATGTTTTTCCACCTAAAAAGGGATGGAAGGGTTAACATCTGCGTGACATTTTTCTGCATACCTCATTTATAAATCAAAATGTCAGGGTGTATTTAACCCAAAATGAGGCTCATTGGGTTATACATTTAAAAAAAAGAAACCGCCTTGGAAAATGTTTCCCGTCAGATGAATGATCTCAGAGATGACCGTCATTCTCGAGCCTAACGCACGAGGCATGGCACAAAGCCTAAGTCTCAGTGTAAGCCAAGCCCGTGCGCCCAGCCAGCCGTACGGTCCTGCCGTCCAGATTGATGACATTCTGACCCAGAAGGCGCCGTATGTGCCCCCTGGTGACGTCATCCCTCCACGGCCCAATCCACACAGACTGAGGGCAGCCAAGTGATTTCTGCTGGCGCGTATGTACTTCACACATCCCTTTTAAACTCCAGGGAGGTTGTTTGATCGTTTTGAGGAAACTGACCTGAGTTCTTCTTGGCAAGCAGGTTAGTGAAAACATGTTGTCACTGAAGGGAGATGAGCATGAGGGAAAACAAGGGAAGGTGTCAAGCTGCTTTTCCTAAAATCTTGGAGCAGTTGATAGGAATATGCTTCCGCAAAATAGGCACAAATGTGTTGTTTTCAATTAAGACTGCATTTCGGTGATGACACAGTTATAATATAATGGTTTTTCTGACAATGTAACAACAAGATCTGTGGGATGTCTATCCAACTCTGTAGCTCCTGCGGATTTTGAGTTTGTTTTCATGTAGAGAAACATCTGCTGTCTTTTGTGCATTGGAATTTCAACTGGTGTGACCCGAGGAAAAAAGAGGCTTTGTTGGCATATGTCTTTAGGCTAGCCCGGACAGCCAAGGAAATTCATCGTCGTATTCAAGGTCGAAGATTTTATAAAGTAATAATACTTATCATATATACTTTGCCACGTGTCCTGTCATTTCAGAAATGAATAATTTAGCCGTTGCTTGTTAAATAGCAATACATTAACCAGAGCCAAGTTTCTAGGAATGGAATATTTTTTTCCACATGCCTTTACTTATTTGTGGAAATGTTGTGTTAACTTGTTCAAACATTTGTAGGCTTTCCGACCCATTGAAAATAGTGAGAGCAGATTTAACTTGGACACAGTTCAGCAAACTGATTCTGATTTTGCGTTTGTATGTACAATTAATATAAAAAATGACAAGGAAATGAGGCTGCATAGAATGGCATGTAAGAAAGCTGAATGAGCTTTTGGGTTGCATAGAACTACAAACACAATGAAATTATTCAGCATAAAGTGACAACAGCCATTTGGGTATAATGGACCCCTCTCTGTCTGACTGGTTATCTTGTCTCTCTGTCTGACTGGTTATCTGTGTGTGTGTGTGTGTGTGTGTGCGTGTTTGTGTGTCGTCCTGATAGAGATGGATTGGTTTACAGTCTGTTTCATCGCTCTCCCAGACGGGTGCACAGGTAGCCAAAGCCATCCTTTACTTATTGAGAGGATAGATCTCTCTGGTTGAACTGTATACAGTGTTCGACATGCCAGGATTTGAACGTAACTTGAGCTGGTATCATTGTACTGCAAAGAGGCTGTTGTTGTTTTGTTGTTGTTGATGGTAATGTTTTAAAAGAGGGTTTCCTGCATTAGTTCTTTAAGTGGTTGGTGCTTGGAGTTTGAATGAGCTTTGTCTCTCATTCACGTACGGTCTATAAAGAAGTGATAGGCATTTAACTCAACTCAACTCAACTCAAATGTTTTCTCAAATTTTGATTAATTATTTAGGTCTTGCATGCCGTTTTACCCACTAAAACACAACTTTTATTTTTTTTTAAATGCTAGTTCACACTTCACACACACTCAAACACACACGCGCACACACACACACACACACACACACACACACACACACACACACACACACACACACACACACACACACACACACACACACACACATGCACACACACACACACACACACACACACACACACACATATTTTGAACAAATTTATAAAACCGTTTCTTATGGCAATTAAAAAACAAGCATATGGACGAGGCACTTATACCAGCAAAAAAAAGAGAGTATTTGGACACTTTGACACAAGCTAGCATCTGTTAAGGGGAGCTTATGTTCTTGTAAGGTAGCCTTCTATTCCCAGGGTTCAAGTATTATTTGTGCATAATAATATTTGAAGGGCTTCTCAACGCAATGTCTTGTGTGCACTTTCGTACATGGTATAGTGGGTGGTCTGGCAACCTTTATTCATGGCATGTTATTGGCCCAGATGTGGTTTTTATCTGTAGAAAAGCATATCAAAATGACGGCTGTCATTTGGGAGTTAAGGAGCATGGTAATAATAGTCCTTATGGTTGGGAGTAAATGTTTTTCAAACGTTGTTTAGAATAGTGATGTTGAATCGAGATTGTGCTGCCAAAGCGTTTCTCATGCGAGACAGAGTTGTTTGTTTGCCTAGGTTACGTTATATTTACATGGATTTAGGATTTACAAGTGCTACTTTTGAGCCCTCTCTGTTAAGTATATCGCCAACAAAAAGTTACAGATTATTGTTTTGCTTTTCGAGGAAGAGCCTCATCCTGTTCCATTGGACACGCATCAAGCACAGGTTGTCATTCTGGTTAGGCAGAAAGATAACTTTTAGGCGCTCTGTATGCATCCATCTGGCATTACAACGTTAATAAGTAACCAGTAACAATGTAGAGTGACATGGTAGTGCCATAGCTGTAGCACCCATTGAGGCGTAGCGATTGGCGGTTAGTGACTGACTTAAGCTAAGGTGAAAACACAATCCTCTAATGTAATGTAGCATGTGCATCTTGTACATGAATACATTATGTACATGTACATACATGTACATGAGACACTGCTATTCCGATGTTACCTCGCCGAGCTAAACGCTAAAAGGCGCTAATTCCCTGTTTGCCGGTGTTCCTATCTGTGTAAGATAATACCAGCCAATCACTTATAGGCAATGCTGACAGACAGCGACCATGCCAGAGGCAGGTAAGGGGAGATGAGCTGTCTCACAGCTCAGTGTGTCTTCGGCCGGAGGAGAGCATGACCCTCCCCCCTCTCAACATCCTCATCACCCCCCGCCCAGCCGTACCACCTTGGACTTTAGGGTGAGAGAGGAGATAACCGGAGGTGCTAGGAGCAGAGTAGGGTTTTTGTTTCTATGTTATTGTGAGTGTTTCCATGAACACATTAAAGGAGGAGATCAAGATATCCTCTCCCTCTCTCTCTCTTAGTCTCTTTCGCTTAGTCTCTTTCTCTTAGTCTCTCTCTCTCTCTCTCTCTCTCTCTCTCTCTCTCTCTCTCTCTCTCTCTCTCTCTCTTTCGCTTTCTGTCCCCCCCCCCCCCCCCGTGTGCCATAATAAATACTCCTTCGACCGTCTCGTAAATAGTGCTAAGAATTGCTTGTATTAGATGACGAGGAAAGAAAGAGCCTACTAAATTTAGACAGGGGCATGAATAAGCAATGCATAGTGCTTGCTTTGTTAGAGCCGGCCGCCCAATGAATCAATGTGTTGTTAGAGATATATTATCATGCAACAATTCCCTAGCCATTACAGAGGAATATGAAGTGCGTTATCTTTGCGATCAATGTACCGATCATTTGAGATGTAAATCTCTCATTTGGTTATAACTTTATTTTGAAGCTGACCTTTGAATACAAAATTATCTTTTTGTTATAATAAGCCTCTAGCCCTCACCCTGTCTCATATATACGAATATGGCATTCATAAATTAAACATCAGCAACTACCGGCTTATCATCAGCCCAGCCTTCACCCTCTTACCTGTGTGTATTCCTGGCTGAGTGGGGATTGTTTACGTTATTTCTTGGTTACCGCCCCCCCCCCAACATCACAATGACCACCCCCAAAGTCCAGCGGGTGTAAGGCGGCCCTCAGTCTGAGGTCGTGGTAACCATAGCAGGACTTGGAAAGTGAAATGCGATGCGCTAGCCCTGTGTGCGCTGGGTTTCTGAATCACAACCCCATAATGAGCTGGCAGCATCAAAGATGCAGCACCCCAGTATCTGTTACAACTCCCAACACACAACAATGCAGTCTGCACCCGTGCAGTAGGACGGAGGGGGAGGGGGAGGCCGCGGGGGGGGGTTAAGGACAGACGGAGCTTACCCCTACGAAGACGCACATTTTCTCAGACACATTCACAAACCCCTTATCGTCCTGCTACAGTTTAACCTGGAGGGTAACGCTCTCTCAATGTGTTGACACAGAGACCCAGACCTGAATCAGGGACTATATAGATGACATCCTGGCCTACATACCTGCATGACTGGCGTAAATGGAGCGGGAAATTGGTTTCCGTAGTGTTTATTTAGATCTTCTGAGGTTAGTCATGATGTAATTCTGTGGGCTTTAAGAAAGACTAACAGGGCAATCATATATAGGCAGAGGGCCATGAGCCGCTAGTTGGTGGTCATTCATCTCTTGCAGGATAGCTTATTTCTAGTCGATGACTACAAAAAATACATGAATATGATAATCCAAAATAAGTCACTGGACATCTTTTGACATCACCTGTGAAACGTGTGGAATTGGTGGTTTCCATTGACCTACATTTCTTGTTCCCTCGTTAACTTTGTGTTTTCGGTCGCCTTGACTATAGAGAACGATGAGGAAAAACAAAGCTGCTGTTGATGTGTCAGTTTGGTAACTGTTTTCTTTACTGATTCTTTTCACCATGCCACCAAGCCACATAGCTTTGGCACGAATTGCCATGGCACTTACTAAAACACCACTTAAAGATTGAAGTTAGTGAGGGGAAAACTTGGAACACTGCGCCCAGTTATATCTCTGAAGACACAACCCCATACGCTTGGTGTACTTTGCCCTCTAGTTTAAGATGAATTATTTGTTCAATGGGAAGATTGGAACATTAATAGTCTACTGCTACTTGTGTATCCTTGGCTTTCAAGGTCATGCTCGGTCAATTGCTCGACCTTGAATGTTTGAAGCTTTCCCTTTTGCAAATCAATTTAATTTTGATACGGGGTCAGGACAGATTATCAAAAATAAATGGTACCACTGAGCTTCAAGTGTTGGAAGAGCAACAGTCCATTTTCTTTCAATGGATTAGTCTGATAAAAACAACAAGAATCACAATTTGACTGAGCTCATACTTGTATTCCGTCCATCAGGAAAAAGCAGCCTGAGCTAGCTCCACGGCCCGGTGGCACCCCCTCCACCCTGCCCCGCCTCCCCCCCCACCACCACCACCACCACCGGCCACCACCCCACCCGGGGACATTATGGGGCCCCTGCCTCTCCACCCCTACCCCGTCCTCCTCTTCCTGCTCCTGACCTCCGGCCTGCTCCTGCTGCCGCAGCCCAGCGCCTCCTCCCAGTCCCAGGCGGTGGAGCGGGCCTCGGGCACGCAGCAGCCCCACACCCCCTCCACCAACACCACCCCCCCCAAGAAGTGTGCCGACAAGGTGGTGTGCCATCCCGGCATCCTGCTGCCGGTGTGGCTGCCCTTGGACCCGCCGATCGGCGAGCAGGCGGGCCGGGCGATTTTGTACTTCAGCTGCCTGCTCTACATGTTCCTGGGGGTGTCCATCATCGCAGACCGCTTCATGGCCTCCATCGAGGTCATCACCTCCCAGGTAGGGTCGCCAAGCCCAGTCTTTCTGGGGGGGATTGTTATCTTATCTTATATTTGGGCAACTTGAATCCGGTGCTTCACTGTCAAGTAGGTGCTCTTAAGACCCCTCGGAAAATCACTGGGAACTGTACAATGATGTAAGAATATAATGTTGTCCCTTCTATCCACTATTGCACTAAACTATTGCACTCGTTGTAGCAACAGAACCAAGGAAGAATGACTTGATTTGTGATAAAAAAAATGTATGCCGTTAAGTACAACAATGTTATATATTCAAAGTAATTCATGGGCTGCTGGTAGACTTTTAGAAATGCAACGATTGTGTAGTAGCAATCTACTTTCCAACATCTGTCCTTCTAGGAGAAAGAGGTGACCATCACTAAACCCAACGGTGAAGTCCAAGTCACCACAGTACGCATCTGGAACGAGACGGTGTCCAACCTCACCCTCATGGCCCTGGGCTCCTCTGCCCCTGAGATCCTTCTGTCGGTCATAGAGGTACAGCCCCTTCAATCCCTCAGAAAACACTTTCTGTTTAGTCATTTACGGACACTTATGATTATCAATGATCAATTATGAAATATGGTTAGCATTCTTTCATCATGTCATTATGGAGTGGTCAGGCATTTTACAGCAGATACTTGGGAGAAATAAGCCTTGGAACCACACAAATCTGCAGGCTCATGTTTTATTTGCTCTGCCATTGGTCTCTTTCCCCTAACGTTCAAAGCAAGGCAGGATTATTTTATCTTGTAAATGTATTGTTTGGCACGATTTCCAGCATACCTGGCCTGGGTGGGGCCAGTCACAACCGTTGATCAAATGGCTCCAATGGCTCTAGTTTGATACGATGAAACATGACAAAGATGAACATCGGAGCCCTATGTGGGAGGGCCTCTTCATAAACAACCAAGATGTCCGACGCTGATGTGTACCACGGTTGATCAAATTGCGTTCCACAGCATTTTGGTCTGCGTCCGTCGATAACTGCCCTTTGCAATTGTTCAATATAAGAGAACATGGAATACATTTAATTAAACTAAAACTATAAAACACAAACACAACAAGCAGACTAGCCGGCCCTTTCTTAACAACTTGTGATCGGACCAGTGGGTACAGAGCCAAGCCTCTGTCGTCTCTCCGTTGGCTTGACCTCCATCTTTCCCACCCCAGGTGTGCGGCCACAACTTCCACGCCGGGGAGCTGGGTCCGGGCACCATCGTGGGCAGTGCGGCGTTCAACATGTTTGTGATCCTCGGCGTGTGCGTGTTGGTCATCCCGGATGGGGAGTCGCGGAAGATCAAGCACCTACGGGTGTTCTTCATCACGGCCTTCTGGAGCATCTTCGCCTACATCTGGCTCTACCTCATCCTGGCTGTCATCTCCCCTGGGATTGTGGAGGTAGGTCTGCCCATTCATCCAATATTTTTTAGCCATCTGGGAATGATGAATGTGTCATTTTCAGATGGGAAATACCACAAAGAAATTGGCAGATTTACCTTTTGGCCGGTCCTCCTGGGTTGGATCTTACGTAAACGTGCACCTGAGACCCCAACCCATGATCATGTATCACGTCATATATCCTACAATATGATATATCGGATCGGGATGAGGGGGTGGAATTGCTAATATCTACAGCATGTCTGCACAGAAGACCCATGGGCCTCGTACCGTGTCATGTTTCTTAACCCGGCTACCGCCAAACCAGCCCTGGCTTAAAGTTGACATGTTATCCCACCAGGTGTGAGTGTGATTAGCCGTTACAGTCCGCTTTGAAAAAAATCTGCCTCTTCTGACATCACAAGTGGGCGTGTCCACCTCGATGTTTGACGGACAGTTCAGTCTACCAGTCAAACAGTGGAATGGAGCAAACGTTGCTCGGTGGTATAATATGTCACCTTTAACGGTCCGGGGTTGGGGCCCCCTCTGTCCCCCAGGTGTGGGAGGCCGTGGTGACCCTGCTCTACTTCCCCGTGTGCGTGGTCCTGGCCTGGATCGCCGACCGCCGCCTGCTGTTCTACAAGTACATGAACAAGCGTTACCGCGCCGACAAGAGGCACGGCATCGTGGTGCAGATGGAGGGCGACGCCGAGCCCAACGGCATCGACGTGGTAATGGACGGAAAGTTCCCAGACGGAGGCGCAGGCGCTGGGAACTGCTCGAGCGTGTCCGTCTCCGTGCAGGCGGCCGGCGAGGAGGACGCCAACCGCGAGGAGGTGGGACACCGGGAGCGGAGGAGTAGGGGCTTTTCAAACGCTCGTGGAATAACCGATTTTTATCAAGGGTTATTTCCACTGCAACGCCACAAGTTCAAACCCTTTTTCCTTCTTTCCAGTGTTTGAGGTTTCGACTTTAGTGCTGTGGAAATCAAGCCTGAACTTATTATCAGGAGTGGCAATGGCCAAGATTATTCATTCAGTACGGCAGTTTCCTTTCTTTTGTTCTGTCAGTTTTGATTTTCTTGCTCGTTAAATAGTGCATAAAGAGAGTAAGGTGAGCTAGCCAAGATATTTAGATGATCATCAAGTGCATGGTTGAATTTAACTATACAGCTGTGTTGAATTGTTCCTCTCTCTACCTCCCTCTTCCTGTCTCTTTCTCTTCCTCTTTCTTTGTCTCCGTCTCCCTCTCTCTACCTCTCTCTGTCTCTCTCTCCCTCTTTCGTTCCCTCTGTCCCCCCTCTGTCTCTCCGTCTCCCTCCCCCCCCCCTACATCTCCCCCTTCCTCCCTCTCCCTTTCCCGGACGGCAGGTGGTGCGCATCCTGAAGGAGCTGAAGGAGAAGCATCCCGACAAGGACCTGGAGCAGCTGATCGAGATGGCCAACTACTCGGCGCTGCTGCAGCAGAAGAAGAGCCGGGCCTTCCGCCGCATCCAGGCCACGCGGCTGATGATCGGCGCGGGCAGCGTGCTCTGGAAGCACGTGCGCCACCGGCAGGCCATGGGCGGGGTGGCGGGCGGCGGCGACGGTGCCTCGTGCGCCATCGTCTTCTTCGAGCGGGCCCAGTACCAATGCACGGAGAACTGCGGCGCCACCAATCTGGCGGTGGTGTGCCAGGGCGGCACGGGCCAGGACACCTTCCAGGTGGACTACTGCACCGAGAACGGCTCGGCCAACGCTGGTGCCGACTACGAGCTGGCCAAGGGCACGCTGGTGTTCAAGCCGGGGGAGACGCGCAAGGAGATTAAGGTGGGGGAGGGAGTCGCCGTGTGTGTGTGTGTGTGTGTGTGTGTGTGTGTGTGTGTGTGTGTGTGTGTGTGTGTGTGTGTGTGTGTGTGTGTGTGTGTGTGTGTGTGTGTGTGTGTGTTGCTTTCCTTTTTGTTTAATTTATTTTATTTATTTATTTATACATGGAGACAACAATTGTACTTTGAGTAGAGTGGAGAAAGAGCAGAAAGAAAAGTGTGCTGAAAACAGACTGCAGGGATATAAAGGGTCAGGAGATGGGTTTGATGCACAATAGAAAGGCCTCAATAATAATACATACATACATTGTTAAATATAGGTATGCTTTGATGCTATTCAAAAGTCTCATATTCCATTCCCTCTGGCTGGAAAACAACAGGCAACGTTGTGCATTGTAGAGGGACTCACGCGGCCACTCTTATGAACGAAGAAACTCTTATGAACGTTTCTTCGGCACCGCGTCCGAGCCCTACTGACAACCGCGACGCGCGGAAGCCGTGGAGACGGGTCAAAGGTCGAGCGGATTGAGTAATCATTGATCAGCCTGCAACCCTAGCTCCGCCGACCGAGCACCTCCAGACTCCTAATGCACAAAGTGATATAGGAACCGGTATAAGATACGGCCATCGGATGCGGAAACCTCGGCTTCTCAGAAAACGGGGCTTCTGTCTGTGTTTGTTTTCAAACGTGCGCGCCAGTCCCAGAGCCACACCTGTCCCTTGCTCCCCCAGGTAGGCATCCTGGACGACGACGTGTTCGAGGAGGACGAGCACTTCTTTGTGCGTCTGCAGAACCTGAGGCTAGAGGACGGCAGCGTGAGCACACCGCCCAAGGGCCGGCTGGTGGAGCCCACGCTGGCCACGGTGACCATCATCGACGACGACCACGCCGGTATCTTCACCTTCAGCCAGAGGCTGCTGCGGGTGAGCGAGAGCTCGGGCGTAGTGGCCGTGAAGGTGGTCAGGAACTCCGGCTCCAGGGGCACGGTGTGCGTGCCCTACCGCACCGAGGACGGCACGGCGCGCTCGGGCGTGGACTACGAGTCGGCCCAGGGCGAGCTGGAGTTCACCAACGAGCAGACCAGGTGAGACTGGGGCGGAGGGGCGAGGGCTTCTCTGCTGAAAGGCTGCAGGGTTCGATATCCAAATATCGGCGCCTTGGAGCGAGATATAAAAGCCTCTCGGCTCCTTGTGACATTGGTCTGATTTCTCTATGAGTCGCTTGGGATAAAAGCGTCTATATATGAATGACTAATAAGAGAAATAACTTAATGTATGTAAACAATTATAAATATAACAATGATTATTCATTGCATATATTAAAAACGTTTCAAGGCAGTGCACTTTAGGTAGTTAGTGGTCAGGGGGTGGGGGCTACTCCGAACCTACCAGTGTGTAACACTGAATACAGGAGCCCTACCAACATACAACGTTGACCCCAGAACATGACCACTAGCAACGTAAAAAGTATACCTGTGTCTTTGAAAAGGAAACACAAGGCTTTTCTCCTATGTATAGAGTGGCGAAGTCACACCCCTTCCGGTAGAGTCCATGGGAACTACGAGATCGAAAAATATGAATGGGTTTCAATGGAGAGAAAGTAATTCTTTTCTGGTCCCAGTCTTTTTATGCCCCGGATTACACAGATGTTGTTTGTTGATTTAAATGATAATTTTTCATGCAAAGAAAGCTAAAACATTTCGCGAAGAAGTTTGATAATGTTAGGTTTGTGTGAGGCCGCTTTGTGAACTACAGCCCCTTGCTGCTCTCGACGTGAATGATATACGTCACCACCACTCTGGTACAGACATGGCGATCTCTCTGCTCCAATTCACCGCTTTTTTCCAAGGGGAGGATAACAGGGTGATTGTCAGTCTTGTCCACACCAGTCGCAGGGAGCGTGACGTCACATACGAGACGTGTAGTCTTTCTCATTGTGTTTTCTCTACAGCCTTTAACTGAACAATTGCACAATAAACGGTCAAACTCTTGACATGAAAATGTATCATTTAAATCCACAAACAACCTTTGTGTAATCCAGGGCATATAAAGACTGGGATCAGAAAATAATTACTTTCTCTCCATTGAAACCCATTCATATTTTTCGATCTCATAGGTCCCATGGACTCTACCGGAAGGGGCATGACTTCGCCACTCTATTATTCTTTGTTTGCAACCACGTGATCAAAATGACGTAAAAAGTGCTTACGTCACGACGGCGGCCATCTTGGTAGGAAAACACAAGCGATCAAAATTGGTTTAAGCAGCGGGCTGGACGGATCACTGCATCCAAGCTGAAGGCGGCTTGTCGAACCAAACTCAACACAAGCCATCTTCATCTCTTAATAACGATTTACTACCCGGAAGCAAATACAATTTCCAATGCAGAAACATCTTGGGGTCTGAATAATGAAGCACAAGCAAGGGCTTGTTCTGCAGAAGAAATGAATAAAACGCATGAAGATTTCTCGGTCTCTGAATGTGGTTTGTTCGTTTACCCTCAAAAGCCCTTTCTTGGAGCCTCCCCAGGTGGCATAGTCTACTGTAAGTGCTGCGGTTCAGGGGTCTGCGAAATCAAGTGCCCTTATAGGTTTCGAGACGTTGACCCTGAAGCCGCAGCAGGAGTCAAAGATTTCTGCCTATTGAAAAACAGAACTATCATCAGACTTGACCGGAATTATGCCTACTATTTCCAAGTCCAAGCCCAGATATTTATATGTGGCCTGGATTACTGCGACTGTGGTCTCGACCACAAAGGGGATATACATTGAAAGGATCCTGCCTGACGCTCAGTTCTGGGTTTCGACAATTCAGAGTGCTGAGGCATTTGTTAAAGGGACTCTTACCTTTGTTGCATTTTTACACTTTTTTTGGATAAGGTTAAATTGGTATTAATAAGGTAATAACACTCTAATATGCAAGACAGACCAACCAGGAGTAAAAACAAACAATTATTTTACTCTCATAATATTTAGTGAAAACTTCAACCAATAAAATTCTTCGGACCGAATGACCTTATTGGCCGACAGACCTGTCTGTTTGCTGCATGGATATATAAGGTTTTCCGTCTGCTTCTTGTGGCGCATTCGGGCCCGCGTCATCAAGGCGCGTCCTCAACTAGAGGGTTTGTTTTGATTCCACGGCAGACAGTAGCGAGTAGCGACCGTAGCGACTGACGATGGCAGACCAAAGTGGTCCACGGCGTACTGAAACTGCACCATTCAGTCCGATTAGGGGACTCATCTCGGACTCAGACTCACAGAGTTACCCTCCTCTGGAGCCTCAGGAAGACCTCCAGACTGTTGGCCACCAACTGCACCATTCAGTCCGACAAGGGGACCCGATTCGGCCTCAGAAGCCAAGTGGTCCCGCTCCCCTGGATGATTCTCAGGACCTCCAGACCGTTGGCAACCAACCGCACCACTCAGTCCGATTAGGGGACCCGTTTCGGACTCAGACGCGAAGTTGTCCCGCTACTCTGGAGCTCCGGGAAGACCTGACCGTTGGCACCCAACCGCACCACTCAGTCCGATACGGGACCCATTTCGGACTCAGACGCGACGTTGTCCCGCTACTCTGGAGCTACAGGAAGACCTCCAGACCGTTGGCACCCAACCGCACCACTCAGTCCGATTACGGGACCCATTTCGGACTCAGACGCGACGTTGTCCCGCTACTCTGGAGCTACAGGAAGACCTCCAGACCGTTGGCACCCAACCGCACCACTCAGTCCGATTACGGGACCCATTTCGGACTCAGACGCGACGTTGTCCCGCTACTCTGGAGCTACAGGAAGACCTCCAGACCGTTGGCACCCAACCGCACCATTCAGTCCGATTAGGGGACCCATTTCGGCCTCAGACGCTACGTTGTCCCGCTACTCTGTTTGTAATGCTCATACACCTTTCTTATACTCAGTGGGACCACTGTCCTTCAATATGGGGCCTCAAAACGGTATCACACGAAGCCCATAAAAATTACAGTGAGCCACCTGCTAAATTTCTTGTTTACTAGACCCCTGGTAGATATTATGACCCCTGGGAGTCTAAACATAACCCATGGGAGTCTAAACATAACCCATGGGAGTCTAGAACTTTTGTACTGTAGCGACCCTGGGACAGTTAAATAGTTTGTGTGTTATGTGTTACATTATATTTCGTTGTCCGCTATGCCAGTTGTTCTATGTGCATGTATTGTAATGTTCTTCTTGTCAATCAGCGTGGGGGCGAATCATTAGGTCAGCTGGGGGAGGGCCTTGGAAGAACAGGAGGGTGGGGGCCTGCACGCGAGTGAGACCGTATTGGGGGTTGCCGGGGTAACCGGGGTTTGTTTTGTGTCGGTTTTCTGCCGTTGGTTACAATGTTACGGGTTTCAGTGACCTGGTTTTGGTTCATTAAAACTACCTTCAACTACTAATGACTCGACATCATTATGTCACCGGCGAGGTCGTTACAGTACTCTAAAAAATAACGCTTAGTTTTGTACTAATAACGCTTGTACTAAATAACGCTTAGGGGGTGGGGCATTGGAGGAAGGCGGGATGATTTGAATGTGCTGTAATTCTCAAATGCAACAAAGGTCAGAGTCCCTTTAAGGTGGGAGTATTCCCAGAACTTGCTGCACATTGGTATTCCCGACCTACAGTTGCTGAAGTGATGTTTGCGAGATTTATTTGTGCCATGTCGCCTCGGTAGATGTTCGAAATCCAAGTGCGGCGTCGCTCCTCAGTCAACTCACCCGTCGGTCACCTTGAGTTGTGATCACTCTTGGAATCCTAAAAAAACTGCAATTCCCATCCTCCCATATGAAATTATTCGCACAACCGTGCACAGCACAACTGGTAGGCATTATTAGCCAAACAAAAGAATATAATAGAGAAACAATTGAGGTTAGATGTACGCGCTTTGCGATTGAATGACCTCCACTCTAATGTGACTGAAACAAGTGTAGCGGGGCGCAATGTTGTGAATGCTTTCCTACCAAGATGGCCGACTTCCGGTTTGGTTACGAATTTTAATTAGCTGTGACGTAAGTTGCAAACGAAGAATTGTTATTATGTAGTATATTATGTAGTCAAGTTCAAGTTCAAAAGCTTTATTTGTCCAACATGTTGCCATATTAGAAAACTGTCTTTGATTGAAGGCAGTCTGTTCTCCAATTAGCATGGCTCTCTCAATGGAGGATACAAGTTTATTTACATTTAGCTCACTTCAGCTACGGCTAAAATGCAAGAATATGATGTATCCGAAGCCAACACCGTGCGCCTGTGACTGGGAGGTGTCGAGTTAGGCGTCAGGTTACTTTAGTTTTCTTGTACTCCCCAATAAGCTCTGCTACTTGGTGGCGCCTTTTGTCTATGAGACATGAGACGTGATTCGTTAATCACCAATGCTTAGCCAAGGCTTTGCAATCAAGCATTGGCACAACTCCCAGTTGCAATTCTCCCTCTGCTCGCTGCAGGGGTGCTGTGCATAGCTAGTGTGCTTCTCTGTGAACCGACATTCAGGGACGGTTGACAACGGGGAACAATCCTACACCCTGCTCAGGTTTGAGAGGCTGTCCTCACCTCATGTTATCTAGCAGATCAGTTTTCCTTTAAATATTCAGGCTCTATAAGTTGTTTGTAGATCAAGGCTAATGGGTCAGGGCCATGACTCACATCAGGATGTCCACATGCTGAGTTATTTCAGTGTAGACAGACATTGCATGTGCACTGGAAACACTTTAGGGAGCAGGGGTTAGAAAAGCTTCTGATTCCGTAATACTTTTATCGTAAAGTTGACAAAAAATTGGGTCACATTATGTAAGGGAACAACTTAAATTCTAAATTGTTGTTCTTCAATGCTTCCACTAAAACTTAGTGGAAGCAAATGAATGGTACCGTCCTGCAGAGGGCGATATGATGTCTCTAAGTGTTCCCTTGTTCCTTTATTCGCATCGACTGTGTTCTGTTTGGCCATGTTCACTAAAAATACAATGTGGAACCCCAACATTAAACCTATACGTTAAACAAAACAGACGATTAAATCGCACTCAAGATAGTACTATCCTTTCGCAATATTTACAAAATCGCAATACACACCGTATCAGCACCACGAAAACATCATCAAATCGTATTGTGAGCCCACTATCGTTTGCCACGGCTAAACGACTTGTTTGTGTCCGTTGACCAAACAGTATTTTCTACATTCAGTACGCCAGTATGGCCTACCACCCACCGGTCTTCCGGCATCGCCCTGCGTTGCCTAAAGATCCCTGGCCTTCGGTGACCACCATGTGCTTGTGCACACATGCCTGTCTGCACACACTATGTTTAGTCATGAATAAGTTAGCTATGTCCTTTGTGATTAAATATTTAGGTCACTTCAGCCCATGATGTGATTTAGATAGCACAGAGAATGTAAATATTTTAGTGAAGGCGGAGGTGGGTGAGTTTCATTTTAGGGTGGGCGGGCCTTATGAGGCTATATGCATCTCATTTGAATGCTTATAAAAGGTTAATTAAGTTATTCTTATGTTTCCTGAAGACGCAATGTGTAACATTGAAACTAGCCGATCGATTATTTGCCGATCGATTATTTCAATAATTGTATCAATAAAATAAATATTGGATATAATGTTAGAATAATAAATACTAGCCAGCCCGTACCCCTCTTTGTTAACAAGAATCTTACTATCGACCCTCCCAGAACCCCTCCCACTCACGCCACCCAGCCAGTCGAGCTACGCTAGTGTGACGCGTCACACAGCGGCACAGCCAATCAGAGTGGACACAACACTGTTATTGAGTTTTTGGATTCTGAAAGTCTCTTGCCTATTAACTAGGAGGGGCTCAATCTTACTTTAGCTATAATCCCACTATGTTATGGTTGTTGATGTTTGTGTGTTTGTGTGTGTGTGTGTCCAGTCAGATCATCCAGGTACGCATCATTAATGTGGCAGAATATGAGAAGCAGGAGACCTTCTCTGTGATCCTGGAGGACCCCAAATGGCTAAAACGAGGAATCTCAGGTATGTCACCCTATATGCCTTCATGTATAGAATATGCTGCTATGGTAACCAGTGGGCCCAATAATAATAATAATCAATTGAATATCATCTATATTTATCATTCTTGATTGTGTGTGTGTGTGTGTGTGTCCATGTGTGGGTGTGTTTGGTTCTGTGTGTGTTTGAGTTTGGGTGTCGGTGTGGGTGTGTATGTGTGTGGCTCTGTGATAGGATGTGTGTGAGTCTTCGGCTGACCGCTGAACTGCATCAGAGTCAGTAACTGAAGATTACATGGCACCACGCAGCCTTTCTGCTTTGTTGCACTGTGGCACAGGCATCGCCAATTATGCGTTTCAAAGCTAATTGCCAGGTCTCGGCAGCCTCAGTGAGTCCAGAGAGCGGTTGGGGAATTGGATATGTAGTCGTTACGAGGGCGGGTGGAGAAGGAATCTATTACACGCTTTTCTAATAGCATTCATTCATTGAACAAGTAGTATAAGTATAAGGGCTAGACTTGTATCTGGAACTTCTCTTGATGTTTCATGATTTAGTGGCAGGCAGGATGTGAGTAGTGTAGTGGGTATATAGGAGTGTAGTTGCGGGGGTGTCTCACTTCTAGCTGGAAGTTACAAAAAGTCTTGTGAAGAGGTCTCAGCCTTACTGTTTGGCTCGTTGTTAATCTCCTAACAAAGGCTGGAGGCCTGGAAGTATTTTCATGCATGGTGTTTAATGCCACCCACATTCACCCTTTGAGGCATGGTATCACATTTGAACAGCTAGTGACCTCAACCTCTCTTGAATCTGTTCCCACAGCCCTGCTACTCAACCAGGGTAAGGCCGAGTATCCACTCTTTTATGCTTGTGTGAAATCTAGCTGCAGTGTGTTTTGGCGGTCTTTTTGGGTTTTAATACCTGCTCGTCCTTTTTGGTTTGCTGTTGTGTGTGTGCCAGGGTAGGAAATGTACAGGTGTACAGGCAAAATGTACAATGCAAAAAAAATACAGACAAAATGATGACTGAAAATTGCACTTGAACGTATCTAATGCCCCCAAAACATATTACATGGGGAAAAGGGCCCATGTTAAAAAGTGTGTTTTTTCCGTGGAGTGAATTCGGGGGGGAGAGTGTGTTTGCGTGTGTGCATTAGCTCAGAGTCATAGCGGTTAGCGGTAACATTTTAGCGTGAATACTAAGCTGTTGTGTGTTGCGTCCGCTCACTAGGCAACCCCAGCCCTGAGGAGGAGGATGCACGGAGGATCGCTGAGATGGGGAAACCCATCCTAGGAGAGCACAGGCGACTTGAGGTCGTCATAGAGGAGAACTGTAACTTTAAGGTGCGTGGCAGCCGGGCAGGGCCTATAAGGGGTATCCAAAAGACCAGCTAGGCCTGTGGCTTTCTCTGTACTTTGAAAATGCCTGGACTCTTTGAAAATGCCTTCTGGCAAACTTCTAGAATGTGTAGCCTGGATGTTTGTTCATGTTACCTAGTTATCCAAAACTGTCAGGAACCAATAACACATGCAATAGTTTAACATAAAGTGGGCAATTTGAGTCCATGTTTACATCTTGTCCTATTTTGTGTATAAACTGGACCAGCATCGATCTATATCACTACTATGTAACCTACTATATCACTTTTAATCTAAAACATTTGTTTTAGGGTTTGTTTTACCTTAACACATTTGTATTCTGTCTAATAACCATTGTTTAGGGGATATTTTCCAAGGGTTAAACATTGTGTAGTAGAATGCTTCAGCATCTGAGCGTATGTTTATCACACCAAAAATATGGTTATATTCTTAGTTCTTACTCGCTGTCCATGATTAATAAAGTGCATTTTAGCTATGCTCCAAAGAAAATATTACTCTGTTGTTAGAGAGATCGAGGTTGAGCGGGTCAAAGACCTTAACATGTTTTGTTCCCTTTAATCCACATGCGTATCAGATCGGAGAGGGCATAAGTCCAAATGGAATACTCGATGGGGTATAATTTTGCCACGCATGCTGTGTGTACCCTTCTGTTGATTCAACACCCTTTAAGTGTACTAAGAAACATTTCATATTATGATATCTCTAGTATATTATTAGGTTCTCCTTTTAAATGGCTATTGATGTGTCCTGCTCCTGACGAGCTGGACCTGTCGCCTTGCATGGTTGACTCTGCCGTTGGTGTGTTAATGTGTGTATTAACCGATGTAAGTCACTTTGGATACAAGCGTCTGCTAAATGCCCTAATTGTTATTCTAATTGTAAATGTTGGGTCAAAGTCAGTTCAAACTGATTTAAGTTGATAATGGAAAACAACACATTTTTCTTCAGAAAATATGTCCTGAGCCATATAATGTAATGTCGTTTCTTTTTATAATAATTTAAATATATTCAAATCTTGCTGAACTGACGCCATCAGCGCTTTCCTGCAGACATCTAGTTCCTCCTCCTCAGCCCCTCTGTAATCCAAATAGCCTTTACATGCCTGCAATCTTCTGGGGTTGTATTGGCATGACTTGAGGAATTTAGTGGATTTATTCATAACCAAGTTTTAAAGTAGAGAACACAGCATTCACATCAACACGGCATCATATAGGACCAAAACCTGTAACTACTTTAATCTGTATAAATCAACCTTTCTGACAACTGAGTCCCGATAAATACGTAAGAGTAAAACGTAAGAGTAGCGGTATCCAAGCGCGGCCTTTAGTACCTGAAGCTGAACCTCTTTGTGTTTATGTTGACAGAGCACTGTGGACAAGCTGCTTAAGGACACTAACCTGGCCACTGTGATCGGCACCAACTCCTGGAAGGAACAGTTCATTGAGGCGGTCACAGTCAGTGGAGGTACAGCTTGGTCGTTTTCTCATTGGCAGGGGATGTTCATTTACATTTCACGGTATGATATAACAAAGATTATGAGGGGAGTGACGATACAATATGTATTGGGATTCTATAAATATTGTGATTCTCCCAATATTGCTATACGATACTACGATTGTATCTTTTGTGCTTTTACGTCTGGGTTTAATGCTGGAGTTCGGGCTCTACAGGTCCGTCATTTTATTCATTTTTTGCACGTGGCCTCACAGAAAATAACATAATTTATGCAAACTGACTATAGGGTCATACACAATAGCGCCCTCTGTAGGAACGCCCCTTTTGGTTTTCATTGAGGTTTTTTGATATTGTGGAAGCAAAGAAGCAAAGAATGCCCCCTGACCTTACCTTCCACCCGATAGGCGAGGGGGAGGACGGAGAGGAACAGCGGATGCCCAACTGCTTCGACTACTTCTTGCACATAATGACGATTTTCTGGAAGATTCTGTTTGCCTTCGTCCCCCCCACCGCCTACTGGAACGGCTGGGCCTGCTTCGTCATATCCATCATGGTCATCGGCTTCTTGACGGCCATCATCGGAGACCTGGCCTCCCACTTTGGCTGCACTGTGGGCCTGAGGGACACGGTCACGGCCGTGGTGTTTGTGGCTCTGGGGACCTCCATCCCTGGTCAGTTGAACCGGAGACGTGGTCCTCCTCATCACTGCGGAAACTCAAATCTCTCTCTGTCTCTCAGTCTATCTCTCTCTATTATACCATCAGGTGTGAGTGTGATTAGCTGTTTTGAAAATCAGCTTCTTCCGACATCCTAGGTTGGCGTGTCCACCTAGATGTATGACGGATAGATGAGCACCTTTTGCTACAGTTGACTGGGAAGGCAGGTCGACTGATCTATCTATACATCTAGGTGGACAAGCCCACTTGTGACCTCAGAAGAGGCAAATTCTCAAAACGGCTTGTAACGGCTAATCACACTCACGCCTGGTGGTACACATGTCACCTTTAAAGCTTGTTCTCCATGAGTCCCAATGCAGCCCCCTAAACCCATGCTCTTCTTTGTGCTCCAGATACATTTGCCAGCAAAGTAGCGGCGACCCAGGACCCCTACGCCGACGCCTCCATCGGCAACGTGACGGGCAGCAACGCGGTCAACGTGTTCCTGGGGATCGGCCTGGCCTGGTCCGTGGCCGCCATCTACTGGGAGGTGAAGGGCCTGAAGTTCCACGTGGACCCCGGCTCGCTGGCCTTCTCCGTCACGCTCTTCACCATCTTCGCCTTCCTCATCATCGCCGTGCTGATGATACGCCGGCGGCCGTCCATAGGGGGCGAGCTGGGGGGCTCCAAGTGCGGCAAGACGCTAACGGCCCTCTTTTTCTTTGGCCTTTGGTTCCTCTACATCCTATTCTCCAGCCTGGAGGCCTACTGCCATATAACGGCTTTCTGAGGGGCCGCAGATAGAACCGGGCACAAGGCGACGATAAACGCAAAACCCAGAGATATCGTTGAGAGATATCGTTGATGCTGCGGTAAAACAAGGTCAAGTGCTACACAGCGATGGGAGCTGCTTGACAACCACTGCCATGAACTTTGAAAAAGAAATGTCTCAAGGACACCCGCACACACCCTCGCAGAGATTCACACATACAGATACACATACATAATCAACCATGCATATGGACAACCATATTTGCAAGTTTCCTCCACACTAGTACTGGTGCGATTAACAGAGGTGCTCGCTGTAGGAAAGGAAATGACTTGCAGTGATGATCATGGTTGGACTCAGCCGGGACTGCATTCGCTAGGTCACTAAGATTTGAGTTGACACAAATATGAAATATCTCATTATAAAGAAAACAAGGCTTTTTTTTGCCATGACCAAAGGACCACTCAACAGAAGACGACTGCCCACAATAGCTGTGGCAGGTTTTTCTTCTAACATAAACCCCATGGACTGAAAAGAGTTGACAGTGTGGAAGAAAGCTGCCCTAGGTTATTCTGAAGCATTGTTTTGACTGATCAGATGTCACATTATCCTGTTCGTTATGCATCGTGTCTTGGTATCACCCATGTTGCTAAAATTCACCCAATCCAAGTGGTGATTATTTGTACTGGTCATCAGTGCACAGTGTTGCTGGAATGGCACAATTTCAATCATTCGTCTAATCTAATTTATTTATAATTTAATCAGTTGCAGCATGGGTATATATTTATATGCATAATACTTGCCATTTAGAGTGATTGTGTGAAAAGAGATGATTCGTTCACTCACTAAGTGTAATCTGATTATTTATTAATTGAATGTCTTTATAATGTATATGAGCTGATATGAAAAAAACACTATATTGTCGTATTATTACTCGGGGTCTGCATGATGGGGTCTGCATGATGGGGTCTTCATGATGGAACAATGTGTCTGACTCTGCACAAGTGTGTACATTCATATATTTTGAAGGTACTAAAGCAATGAGCCTTACTGTACAGGACACGTGTGTTAGTCATTTTATGCTCATATTATTCTATAAGGAAATACAGTGATGGACCTGCTATGCACGCCAATTACATTTTTTTTGAGGAAGTCATTGGCTTTGATGCCTTGCCCATTGACGCACAGATCATACCCAAAACCTTGTATTGACCGGATGAAAAGACATTTAAGACTAAGTGCCCACTGCCCAAGATCACAGAAGCCTTTCAAAAAATGATTTGTAGTAATAAAAAAATGTAACAAATGGTAATAAATTCATGCTCACTTCGTTGAATCAATAAAAATTAAAAAAGGCAACAGTAAAACAAAAGTGCACTGCTGCTTCTTGTCATAACCTTTGTCCTACCTCATTTATTATCCAGTGATTAATAAATGAAACAATTTAATGAAATGTGATAAGGCTTTAAAAGGCTTTAATTTTTTTTACAAAGCTTATTGACACCAGCCTTATATTTAACCATACACGTGAAAAGTGATAATTGCTAAGCTATTAATGCACAACTTTTCGTACAAAACAAAGATATATTGCAGTAAGCAATGAAGAAATTAACGAATGCACATAGAAAATGATTGAATTACTAAAACAATTTCTACTGTAAAAAAGTAGTAAAAAATACTACATGCAGAAAAATTGTGCTTTGCATTGTTTAGCCTTGATATTAAAAATGAGCTACAATCGCAAAAATATGTAATCCCGATTCCCAACCAACAGCAACGGGATAAAAACTGAGCCTGCTGGCCATTTGTGAGTCCCTTCGGCATCTTCCGTTCTTTTCAGTCGTGTACTCAGATCAGGACAACATGGCTGCAGCTGCGGGCCGCTACTACGGAGAAGGTGGCAGAGCAACGAAAAGACAGAAAACTGAAGACGGAGGAATGACAACGGTGAGAATTCCCTTTGACAATCACACACTTCGTTCAATCGGATGGTTATTCTGTCTACTGCGTGGCTGGTTGCTAGCTCATGTACAGCATCTTGCTTCGGGGAGTGTAGCGAAGAGATGTCACGTCCCGTCGATTTACTCTCTCATGTTAACGTTCATTTTTTTGTTACACAAATAATACGATATCATACGTTACTATTCCATTGACCCTTTGCGTTATTAAATTAGTTGATGAATAAGGTTAGTCAAACAATAAAAAGTAAAAATGGTTATCTCGTTGGCTAACGTCTTAGCATTATTTGCTATTCTTGCTAGACATTTGCTGTACTTTAGCGGTGCGTCTCTGTGAAGCTAATGTACCGCCTTATCAATGTCTGCCACCATAGCTGTTGTTTGATGTGAGGGATTTGGTATGGTACACAGGAGGGTTACGATGACCCCCATAAAACACTCCCTTCCCCGGTGGTGCACGTTCGGGGTCTGGTTGACGGCATGATGGAGGCTGACCTGGTGGAGGCTCTGCAGGAGTTTGGAGCCATTAGGTATCCAACCACCACACTACACTGTTTGCAAAAGCATCTCATGCAAGTCTATAAATCCCCTAGGGAATGTGACAAATGAAGTTCGCCGGCATCTATTATATTTGCATTTTCACATGCCTTCAGCTTTGTGGTGATGATGCCCAAGAAGCGTCAGGCCCTGGTGGAGTACGAGGACTTGAACGGCTCCAGTAGCGCGGTGACCTATGCGTCGGAGAACCAGGTGTACATCGCCGGCCACCCCGCCTTCATCAACTATTCTACCAGTCAGAAGATCTCCCGGCCCGGCGACCCCGACGACACCCGCAGCGTCAACAACGTGCTGCTGCTCACCGTCATGAACCCAATATACCCCATCACCTCGGTAAAGCAAGCGACCATTGGCATGCTCTGTGTGCAGATATGTAAATAATGCATGAGTGCAGTGAGCTAGATATAATGCATTGGGATGGCACGCTTCAGAAAGGACCATCCCTTAAAATGATATGTAGTGATAAATGTAGTGCATTAATGAAAAACGCAACAAACAATGATTTCCATGTTAATATTTATATTCTTATGAAGATATATTCAAAGAGATCGATCATCTTTTTTATAATCAGGCGCTCTTTATTTGCCAACAGGATGTGCTCTACACCATCTGCAACAACTGTGGGCCAGTACAGAGAATCGTCATTTTCAGGAAGAATGGTGTTCAGGCTATGGTGGAATATCCTTCAGTTTTAGTTTTACTGCTAGTCCATTTCACCTGGTTATGTCTTGGCCTATGTAACGTGCATTTTTTCACAAAGAATATGTTGTAAATGTTTCATTTTATTTTTATTAATCTGACTCCACGACATCAAGGTAAATACTATTTTTCCTTGACCCCCACCCCCTTAGCACATTTGACTCTGTTCAAAGCGCCCAACGAGCCAAGGCCTCTCTGAATGGGGCGGACATCTATTCTGGCTGCTGCACTCTAAAGATCGAATATGCCAAGGTTAGGAAATGTCCGTGTCTAAGGCTCCCCGGTCTTTCTTTATGAGTGGAGTTATTTCAAGGGCTTGGAGGTGAAATATGTTTCAAATGTCTGTATTTGCCTCTGCAGCCGGCGCGTCTGAATGTGTTCAAGAACGACCAGGACACCTGGGACTACACCAACCCCAACCTGAGCGGCCAAGGTAACGCACACCTCCCCCCTCCTCCTTCTCCCTTTCCTCTCCATCCCCTCCTTGATTTGTTTGTGTTCTTCCTCTTTTCGTATCATGCCACTCTATGGGACGGCTGGGCCGCTTCCCTGAGCGTCTCCTTCGCTCGCCCGCGGCTGGGCGCCGTTACCCTCGGTGCCCCGCCGCACCCGTCCCTCGTGGCGTTCGAAGGGGGCGCTCTCTGGCGACGCTCGTTCCACTGTTCATGCGTTGTCTCGGGCACACGGCAGGCTCACAGTAAGGGCACAAGGAGCAGCCTCACGTGGGGGTCGGGTGGTTTTGCGAAAGTGGTCGCGTTTCTGCACCGGGCACAGTAGCACACTGTCCCTTCACGCCTAGGATCACAATCCCTGTAGCGCATGTCACTGCCTCACATTCCCCAGTCCATGAAGAGGCCTAGCGCACGTTGGTGTTTTAGTGTCTCTTTTTTGCTTTTAATCAAATGCTATTGCACAACATACTGGAGATTTTTATGCTGGGTTTAAAACTGGATCGCACAGCTGAGCACAACTCAGGGGGTGTGTGGATAAACTAGCACTGGTACATTTCTGTAAAGCTTAGAGACACACGCACACTTAATTGATTGTATAGTATTTTGATTGTTAAATTGTACACATTTCTTTTTAAATGTGCTGGATGTACTTTAGGTGTAGTTGAATGAGTAAAGAATGTTTATATACTTTGTGATCATTGACGTTGGTTAAAATCCATTTCAGTTATTATTTTTTGAAAGCTAAATGTAATTGTTTGCGGAATTATAAACGCATTTGATTTCTAAACCAAAACATATCCAACACACTAATTAAGTCTAGTTAATTTGAATGTATATCCATGAATTGTTACTGAATTTTGCAAATACAATGCAAAAGTCAAGATTTCAATTCAAGCACACATAATGTTTTAAAGGCCATGGTATGCAAAAAGAAAAACCCTCAAAGTATTTTGGCATTCTGATATACCTAGACTCAATATATACATACTTGTTCGAAAATTAAACATTGCCATACACTTAAATCAAACAGGTAGGTCCACAATATATACAATAGACATTTTTCAAAGCTTCTCGCCATTCTGTGACATTTCGTGTTCAGTTTCTTGGTTCGGCTGCCTCAGGGTGCTCCTTGTGTCCTCACCGTGCACACGCATACAGGCTCAATGCGAGTCCCGCGCAGGGAGTGCCACAGCATCTACAAGCCACAAACCGCATCTACAGCCACAGCGAACGTAACGCTGCTCTGTGGCACACATCGGACACAGTGGGGGCGACAGACACTGGAATCACACATCCTCAACCCTCAATACCGCCTACCTATTCCAAGTCCTCCATCACTCCTATCTCCACCTGACATGGAACATCCATTTCTCTTTCTATAGCCCCTGCCTGGCTTTGACTAGCCACTGAGTTCAAGCCCACTGTTGGACATGCACTCCTCCAAAGGTCATGCAAACAGACACTGTGCATACCCACAACAAACTACCACCATCATCTCTCTTACAAGTTACAGCACATCTCTCCATCTGCAGAGCCACCAGAGGATTCACCTATTTTTCATTTTTCGTGTGGATATTTTCTACACAACACATTGACGCGTGGTGCGGCCGGGAGGCAGGCTTGGGGGGGCGTTCTTTTAAATGCACCACTCCTCCCGGGCCCACAGGAGCTGACTGGCACAAACACAACCACAGGAACGCAACAGAGGAGCTCTCTCAGACACACTCAGCCTGACAAAAGGGGGCGGCAGACGGCATCACATACTTGAGGGCGGTTAAAAACAACATCACCACCATCAACGACAACAACATCAATATGATACAAGCACTCTCTCAGATGCCACACCTCAACGCTCGACCTGGTTGTGTGGGTTTCCTTTCGCTATCCGTTTGGTTCATCACACGACCACACACCGTGCAGAAAATATCCACGGCAACACACGGCATCAAGTCTCCATGACTGCAGATGACACATTGGCAAGCACTAGATGACTTCTCACTTTGCTAGTGGCTGAATGCTACAAAACCATCAACAGCAACAACAACACACAAATAAACAAGCATCATGTGTGCTGCCATTTTGACACCTGAAGAATAACCGTGGGTGGCGGGTGGGTCCTACGAAGACACAAGCATACAACCTCAGAGGCAAACAGATCAACATCCTCCCCCCCTCCTCTCCAATCTCCTTTCTTCATTTAAGGACTCTGATGCTCTTTCTTCCTCCTTTCTTTCCTCTCCTTCCCTCTCTCCCTGCATACCCTCTCCCTCCTCCTTGTGCTGTTTTGTGTTGTTTCATTTTCCTCCTTATGACCGGGCCCATAGTGATGCCTTTATCGCCTCCCGTGTGATGCAGGTTTGGCACAGTGTGTCTGCGGACAGGCACCCCACTCTCAAACGATGCTAATGTCCTGCTTTGCAGTGAAAGCACGGTAAGCTGGAGTACAAGCTTCTCATTGAAACCCAAAAAGGAAAACCCAACACAGACAAGACTGGGGGTGGGGGAAGACAAAGAAACTCCCAAGAAGGAAACAAAGCAACAACGACTTAAAACCCAAGACTGGACAGGCGGATGTGCTTTCTCTGGCAGAGGGAAAAGGAGGGAAGGAGGAGGGAAGGGATGAGTTGATGTTGGAGCAGCAAGGCTGCTCGGGCAGCTGCCTTGCAGGAGAGCGCCCCCTACGTCCCCATTGTGTCCTGTGCTGCAGTTGTGGTGCTGTAAGTACACGCAACAACCCAACTATCATTTACATGATCAATATTTTGCGGGCAGGGACTCGGATCAACTATTTTTGCTGATCCAAGTGTGTCCGGGGTTATTATTTTGTAAGGTGATAAACACATGAAAAAAACAGGTCTCTCGCTGTTAGGCAACATATTAACCTGGAGTTGAAACGGTGTTCCATGCTTCTTTGGCTCCATATTTGGTTGCCAGTTATTGAATAATTGATCTCATGTATATTTTTTATAACTTTGTATTGGATGTGGCAATAATATAGTATGGCCATATAACAATTATTTAATCTGGTCAGCAAGACATTTACTAGAGGTCTTTTTCCCTGTCTGTTTTTTCCTCTTTAATGCTTTGTTCAAACATTTATTTGAGGTCATATCAAAGCAGCCTTGAGCAATCTTTGTAAACCAGTCAAGACATGCTAAGAAGTTAGTATTTCTTTTTATAACCTGTATCCCCGTACCAAGGTGTGTCAACCATTAGGGTCAATCAGGCCCTCTCCTTTTATCTCGAGGTGACCCTTTGTAGGTCAAAGTCTCAAGTCCACACACAATGCATTTTATACCTCCCTTGTTATCCTTTTGATCATATTCTGCTGATTTTGTACTTAATAAAGAAAGACGGATTAGACCTTTTACAATTGGTGCACATAGGGTTCATGCTGCTTCCATTTTTGAAATATTCCCACTACTTGTTTTTTGTCAGACCTGCAGAGTTTGGAAAGTAATATGTTGCTTCAGTCTCGCCCAGGCGCTCTATTCGTCTCATTGTGAATACGGACTTGACATGTGACTATGTGTACTTGCACAGATGCTGATGGTGAAGGCAATTGGAACAATTCACAAGGTGTGTTTGTGTGTATGTTTGCATTAGGGCGACAAATATCCTAGTCGACTGATACTGATATGCGTATTGATACTACTTTTCTAGCGTCAAAATAAAATCTCCATTATGTTGTTTGTTTAATTTTTTTTTTTTTAAGTATTCCTGCATACTAATCTTGAGATGGCTCTGGTGCATGCATTCCCCCCCCCCCCCCCCCCCAACCTTATCACGTAGCACATAGTACCAAACGCAGCTTGTAGCCTTCTATTTGTTTGACACCCTAGGTCCGGAGGCAGTTTTATTTTTTTCTGTGTGTTTTTATTCAAAGATCCTAATGCCAATCCTAACAAGCGTCAGAGGCAGCCCGCCCTCCTGGGGGACCACCCTCCTGATTATGGTAAGTATCCAATGACACGATGCTAGAACAACGAGGGAGGCTCCTCCGCGTGCTAGTAATCTGCTCTCCTCTGAATAGCTGGCCCCCAGGGAGGCTATCACAACTACAATGATGAAGGCGGCTACGGGCCTCCCCCACCGCATCGCATGGGGCCCCCTATGGGCGGCGGGCGTGGTGGTGGTCGTGGTGGAAGCCAGCGCTACGGCCCTGGTTACGGGCCGCCTCCCCCGGAGTACGGTGCCCACGCCGACTCCCCCGTTGTCATGGTGTACGGCCTGGAGCCAGCGAAGGTCAACGCAGACAAGCTCTTCAATGTCTTCTGCCTCTACGGAAACATAGAGAGGGTAAGCTTGCAAGGGAAGGGATACCATGATTAATAGTGAACGTTGGAGTGTGTGTGAGTGTTTTTGCTGCTGCTGCTTGTGTTGGGTTAGTGAGTGTTTTTTGTTGTTTGATATATTTTTTATAGATTATTTATCTTTTTAGATCAAGTTCATGAAGAGCAAGCCTGGGGCTGCCATGGTGGAGATGGGAGACTGCTATGCCGTGGACAGGATTATCACTCACCTCAACAACAACTTCCTTTTCGGACAGAAGCTCAATGTTTGGTAAAGACCTTTCCTCCGTGTTTGCCAAGCAATAGACCCAATTGTACCAGGAGGGCAGGTGCTAGTGGTGTGGGTGGTGACAGTCACGCGTTGTCTCTGTTGCAGTGTGTCCAAGCAGCAGGCCATCATGCCGGGCCAGTGCTACGAGCTGGAGGACGGCAGCAGCAGCTTCAAGGACTTCCACGGTTCCCGCAACAACCGCTTCACCTCTGCCGAGCAGGCGGCCAAGAACCGCATCCAGCACCCCAGCAACGTGCTGCACTTCTTCAACGGACAGCCGGACATCTCCGCTGAGATGTTCAACCAGGTGAGGGAGACCTGGAGTCACTTTTAGTTTTGTTTTGGGAGCCATTTACTTATGCTTGGTACAATGTGAGGATTATCAAAATTAACATTAAACACGTTATCTTTCAGGTCTGTGAAGAATTGGAAATCAAGGTCCCCTCCAATGTGAAACTTTTCACTGGAAAGAGTGAGTAAAGATAAAAAGGATAAAGATATAATGTATAACGATTTGTATTTTTACTTTTTGTTGTACGGCTGTGCTTCAGTTAGAAATGATGGTCTCTTTCCTGCACTGCTCCAGGTGAGCGCAGCTCTTCTGGCCTACTGGAGTGGGAATCCATCAACGATGCCATGGAAGCCCTTGCTCTTATGAACCACTATCAGATGAAAAATCCCAGTGAGTCCAGTTAATTAATTTCATTGTTCATTTAAACTTGGAGGCAAAACAGTTTTTGTTAACCATTTGTTCTGCTCTTTTTAGGTGGACCTTACCCGTACACACTGAAGTTGTGTTTTTCAACTGCACACCATGCCAACTAAATGACGATGCACCCTCCACCAATTTCTAGTTTTATGTGGTCGCATAGTGTATTTCAAAGTTTAAGTTGTCACACCCCTATAGAACATTCAATCTGTATTGACAAATATGTAGTATCAATGGGTTAGGAAACCTTTACGTTAACTTAAATAGATTTTGTATTATTAAGTTGATCCTTTTTATTTTGGTGCTATACCTTTTTGTAGTGCGTTCATTTTCAAAGAACACCCCAACCCATACACCTGCTCTAAATTAATTTCCATATGAACTTTTTTTTTTAATAAAGTGATGATTGTTAACCTATGATGTGTTTTCTCAGCATTTTCTTAACCAACAAGAATAGTAAGGTCATAAATGGATTTCTTAAAATGTTCCCGTCATATGATTTTGAGTTCAGACATGTGTCATCTCAGCCATGTGTATTGTCCAGCCTAAAGTTGCGCGTGTGTGTGTGTGTATTTTTTTAATCTGTCAAAGGCCATGATAAATTATGTACTGCATTAACTGCAACTGCTATCTACATGCAATACGTAGAGGTCACTCCACACATTTGCTCACAGCGCCCCCATCTGGCCTAGTTTTAAACCTCTGCTGCATATTCTTCTGGGTCATGCAACACGTGAGACCCGGATGGAATACACAAAATTTTGAATTCCATGAACACCACTTTACTTTAGAAAAATCCATAACGATGTTATTTCATTTACAGGGGTCAAAGTATTCAAACGAGTTTTACGAGTAGTAATGTTTACTACATGAATAACGTTAACAATTAAAAGCGATTACAGAGTAGTAGAACTGACATTTATTTACAGCTTTAATGTACTTCAAAAACACGTTTGTGGTGTCATGTTTAGTTGATGTTCGATACTGGATGCGCAGCTTAAAATAAATAGCTTTATACTGTTAGATTTGCATACATATTTGCAAACTGGTTTTACCGGCATAACAGTTACATTATAATTGTAAGACTGTGTAAAATATTTTAACACTACAGGGTCAACTTTTTGCTATTATAAGAAAATACCCAAACGAACCCCAAATACAGTACAATATAGATAGACATATTTATATGTACAAATGACAGAACTCCAACTCCCACAATGCAATGGCATTGACGTGTAGGTGTATCCGGTGTCTTACAACATTTTACTTCCTTCCAGACAGACCGACACGAACAACCCAAGAAAGAAGACGTTGATAACTTTTTAACGGTGTAATCCTCTGTCGTGTTCGATCTTAGTTTAATTGTAATAATTCCTACAGATCTCGAGACATGCGGTCGATCGTGTCTGGATATTAAATAATTATTGAAACACGAAGACTGCAAAGCGTGGGCCTCTGAAGAAAGTTTGTGCGAGGGCCTGTAAACAACATGTCTTCCGCCTCGCAGGCATCCTCTAGACGGCAATGGTGCTACCTTTGCGATCTCCCCAAGATGCCGTGGGCAATGCTGTGGGAATTCAGCGAGGCGGTATGTCGCGGATGTGTGAATTACGATGGTGCGGACAGAATCGAGCTTCTAATAGAAACTGCCAGGCAATTAAAAAGCACCCATGGGGTTTTAGACGGGAGGTCTCCCGGACCACAGCAAAGCAAACCCACCTCGAGTGGGCCAATGGAAGGGGGGCGCCAGCATTCAGAACGTATAGACCGGGGGAGGGGAGAGTATGGGGTCTCCTCTTCTCGTCTTCCCAATGGTCTGCACAGAGCTGAAGATGTGGCCATATCAGAGGGAAGCAGGCAAAGCCCCAATCCTCGAAGGGCAATAGTTGGAGCAGTTTCTACTCTACACGGATCTATCCCTCATGCCTTGCTGGCACAAGGGTTAGTAGGAGCTCCTCATGGTCTATTAGCCCCACTAGGAAGCTCCAGGGCTGGAGCCCCATCTATTGCTGTCTCAGCTGGACCTATAATGGGAGAGTCTGGCAGAAGACAAGCTGTGTCCTTGGGTGTGGGGCCTAGTTCATCTACCTTGGTGGGTCTGGATGCTGGGGTCTGGAGAAATGGTGAAGTAATGGCTGAGCTGGCAGAGAGCGCCCGCAGTAAAGCTGAAGGCTGGCCCAATCGCCCAAAAGCAGTACGAGATGTCCTCGTGACCCTCAACGGCTGTGTCCCGTTCAACGTGCGTTTTAGGAAAGATCATAATTTAATAGGGCGCGTTCTGGCCTTTGATGCCAACACTACTCCCGATTTTGAGCTGAAAGTTTTTGCAGAGTATCCCTGCGGCTCCGGAATCGTGTACTCCCAGATCCCAGACCTGGTCAGGCAGATGTTCCGCGACTCGGCCAAGGACGCCGGGAAAGCGGTGAACTCTGGGCTGCGCTACGTCGAGTACGAGAAACGCCCGGGCACCGGCGACTGGCGTGGACTCACCGAGCTGCTGAACGACGGCGTGCGTCTGTTCAAGGAGCCCCCGATCCAGGAGGTGCTGCCACAGCCCTACCCCGAGGCGGGCATGCCCATGGCCACCGCCGGGCGACCGGTGCCTCCCAAGGGTGCGGCGCGCCGACGCAAGGCCTCACCGGGCTCAGAGAACGGAGAGGGTGAGGGCGCGCGCCCCGATCACCCGTCTAGAGAGGCCTGGCAGCGCAGCGCCTACCAGGGCATGGAGCCCCTCCCGGGCATGGCCGCCCCTCAGGAGGGCGCCCCGCCTCGCCTGCACAGCCAACCCTCGCCCATCTCTTCACTGATGGGCGTCGCTGACAGCCTGAGCTCCAACCAGATGTCCCGAGAGAGCCCGGGCATGTCCGCAGCACACTCCTCCTCCTCGGCCAACCGCCCTGCCAGCGGCAGCCCCTCCACGGCCTCGGGCTCCCAGGCGTCACTGGGGCAGGGAGGGAGCCAGGTTGGCGCCGGCAGCAGTAGCTCCGCAGCAGGAGAGCCAGGAATAGGCGCCCAAGGTGCCTTGCTCTGCTGCACCCTCTGCCGCGAGCGACTAGAGGACACCCACTTTGTCCAGTGTCCCTCTGTCCCACACCACAAGTTCTGCTTCCCGTGCACCCGTGCCTCCATCCGCAGCCAGGGTCCCGGCGGGGAGGTGTACTGCCCCAGCGGGGAGCGCTGTCCCCTGTCCGGGTCCACCGTGCCTTGGGCCTTCATGCAGGGAGAGATCTCCACCATCCTGGCTGGTGATGGAGATGTGACGGTGAAGAAGGAGAGTGACCCTTGACCTCCCAGCCCTGCAGTGGTGAATGGTAAAAACACGGTGTGTTTTGTGGGGGACACATTTATGCATTTTCTTTGTTTTATTGGGCTGTTCAGAAAAAAATTAAATAACTAAAACCTTCTGTGTTTTGTTAGGACGGTAAAAAGTGAACACAGACAGACTGTTCATGTTGTGGTTAGGTAGTAGTAGAGCCTTAACTGCCCTTGGTTGACACCATTATTGACTTTCACTTTCTTCTCCACAGTGGCTCGGAAAACGACAACTTAGAAAGCACTTCCTGAATTTCTCGAGCAGAAGTCCACTTGGCTGCAGTACAACATATGTGCCCCTGAGCTGAAAGGAAACCAGAAATATCCCGAACCTTTCCCACAAAAACAACCAGACTGACGGCTCTGGGAAGTGTTCCTTTTCTTTTGTTGTATTTCTTTTTTTAAACAATGGAATCTCTTTTGAGTAAGGACAGGCGTCTGTTTCCGTAGGGGCTTACCTCACGTCACAACATCGCTCATGCATTTAAAGGCCTACTGCAAAGGATTAAAGGAGAGACATTTTCTACAGGATCGTTGTTCCAGCCAGGCCATGTATCTCCTCTTGTTCCCTCAGAAGCCCTGGATTGAAAGCGCAGGGCGTATGTTTAAAAATGACAATCTGTTTATTGGTTTGTTTGTTGTTTTTGTTTCCATTTTGTTCATGTACTTTTGTATACTGTTCTCTGCAAATGAATGACACCAATATTGATTGTACGTGGTGTGAAAGAAATTACATTATTCATACCAGACACTGAGTGAATGTCCAAAAAAATATGGTAAAATTATTAGGTCCTTTTTAAAGCCAAGGGTTTAAAAAACAAATGTAATCACATCTGACGTATGTGTCTTTATTACCTATATATTGTATGTCAAATGTGAATTTACTTTCAATGGCTACCATGTAATTTCTATTTTTGATACAATACAAATTTATATGTATTTGTTTATAGTAAGTGATAAGAAGACCAAAGATGGCTTCGTGTGTAATTTTATTGTATCGTAGCCGTGTATTCTGTATTCAGATAACCTTGGCAACAGTCACTAATTTCTTCACCTACTATACTAGTCAGCTTGTATTTGTCTTTTTTATTCTATATATAGATTATATATATATATGGTAAGATAATTAGCACCACAATCGTCAATGGTTAATTCACATACTCATGTGACCATAAAAGGTCAAGTCTATAATAAATTACAGACTAGTTAGCAGTTATGGCTTTATTCGGCTGCAAAAAAACAGTTCAGATGTGTATCAAATTGCATACTTTTATTTGCAAATGTTGTAGTTTATGCTACGCAATTTAAACCCACCCCCAGTTTATTTTAAACACCATACCACAGGTAACCAGTTTTGTAAACACAATGTGCTTGAATAGCAAAAGTATGCTGTGCAAACTTAAAGCTGATGACACTATTTCTTGGTATGATATGCATAATCTGCACACCAACGTCAATATGATGAATACATATGTGTAGAGAAAATATTAATTACCTTTTTTTTATATTGTGGCACAATGTACTAACCGTGCATATTCTTAAACAAAATTTAAATCTGTAAACATTTGGGACATAGACTGCAGTGTCATCCTTTGCTTGGCATCATGGTTGTGTTTTCCCTTTTGCGCCATAGTTCGGCTGAAACATCTAATTCCGATATGTTTAAAGTTAACTTTGTACGTTCATCCGTTAAAAAAAAAATGACATCACATCAAAACACTGGGCATCAGAGGGGAGTTAGAAAGGGCTTCCAGATTCCCTCAGGGCCTCCTGCGCTCCTTTCAGGGTTTCCTGCTTCACACATTTCCAATAGCCAGACAGGCCTAACCGGTGCTGCACCTGAAAGACATGGAGGCCACGTGTTTAAAGGCAGAGGTTTCTTTCCTGAGACATCATGCGCTAGTTACATTTCAGGAATTTGATCACCAATTAATTAGAATTATATAGACAACACTATGAATCGAATATAACTTGCCTACTAAAATAAAGTTCGCTGCCAGCGTATCATACACAAGTCTACACACGCAAGTATAGCATTTGATTTGATGTTACAAGTAGGCACTCCACTCAAACATGTTTGTGAAAAGTAATTACATGGTACGACATCCTTTTTTAGATATGTTGAGGGGGAAAGCAGAATGTAAACTGGATGAATTCATATTGCAATTTACTGCGATATTACGATTTTCATGAACATTCCTAAACAACGACAGGCAACAATGGATTGACCTGCCACTACACAGGTTCTGTCAGAAATCCCTCATGTCATAGATTAAGCCATTTATTTCATGAAAAGGTAATACAATTTAGTTTGGCGGCATGGTTCAACTCTTTTCTGGTGCTCCCTGCTTTAGGATTTAAAACTTGACCTACAGATGTCAGATCCAGAATGCCAACAGCATACCAACATTTAACAGGGAGCCCTATACAATATACCATGGGGTACATCAGAAAACATTGGACAGCGTCAGCAGTTTGCTGATAGGGGTGCATGACTAGAGTGTCCCACCAGAACTAGCTATGCCAATTTGAACAACGTCACCTTTAGGCCGCGTAGCATTCTGTCGTGCATGACACCGAGGAACTCCTTGTGGCTAAGGCAGTTGTCCCCATCCAGGTCGAAGATCTTGAACACAGTGTCCAGCACGTTCTCAGACAGGTCGTGTCCTGTCGCGATCCTCACCGCTCGTTTGAACTGGGCTGCAGTGAGCGCAAAACAAAAAACAAACATTGTGTTGGCGGGACAGACGACCAATATGATGGATACACGATACAGTAAAACACGATTGGTCCCTAAAAGGGAAAATTAGATGCGCCTCTGACACTATTGACAACACACAACAGTTGGATGACAAACAGGCACACAAGCAGGGATTTAAAATGAAGATTCATGTTAGATACGATGTGGGATCTCACCCTTGCCGATAGGTCGGTTGGCTTCACTGATCAGTTTCATCGTGAATGCAAAGTCCTCCAAATTGTTGGTGAAGAGGCAGAAGGCTTTGAACTCAGCAAATGTGATGCTCTGCAAGACAGAACAAGGTTCAGTTTTAAACATTTTACATTACAACAATGGTTTAAAATAATCTTGGTAAGTCGATTTCATAAAGAAGGAAAGAAACATTAGAGATTGTTATTTCATTTTTTTACAACATATTCATATATCCTGCATATATGCATTGTTCCTATTTATCCTTAAATAATCAGGTTCCTCCATTAAGTATTATATTTTATTGTCCCCAAAGAGAAAAAATATTTTGTGCGGGGTAAAAACGTGATTCATCTCTGTGGAGTGGAAAAACAAAAAAACTATTATGTACTACATCTTTTGTCTTATATGCACTCTACTTGGTGTCCATCTCATCTGCACCTCGCCAGCCGGGATCCTCTTGCGCATGTTCTCCCAGTAGGCGTCGTTGTCCTCTTCGTTGGTGTAGTGTAGCAGCCACTCAGCAAAGTCCTCCCTTCTCATGGTGTCCATGCCCTTGGAGAACTGCAGGAACTCCATCTCCTGCACCTCGGCCTGCAGGTCCTCCATGAACCTGTTGGAGGGGGAGGAGCGATGAAACCAGGAAGCATGGTGACCCACAATACAAAACCAGAGGAGATCCATTGGAGGCGGAGAAAAAAGACTGAAGTGAAGCGTAAGCAATCCCCCCCTTTGACAAAAAAAAACTAAAAACATTGAGACTTATCTTTCTCAAACAGGGAAATTATCGCTTGTTTTTACCGTTGGAACTCCTTGTACTGCAGCTTGTTTTCCCCGTGCCGTCCAAAGAAGAAGGCCTGCAGGGTGGTGTTCACGTCCTCCACTCCAGCTGTTGGTTTCTGCAAGGTCAAGAAGACGAAACGGTCAAATCCAATCTCCATCTCCTGGATTCTCAAAGCATCCAATAGAGGTTACATTTTCATTGTTGAATCCTTAAGCCTAGACAAGAAATTAATCGGGTTCTACAACGACTAGAAACTCATCTTTCAACCCCACATTAAATTAAAGAGTGAAAAATGAATTATTAACTTGTTACTTACATTGTCACCTTCCTTGGGATTTTTTTCTTTTTTTTGCCGAATGATGTTCTTCAGCTGTAGGTACAATAATACAATAATTGAAAAAATAAGAACGATGTTTGATTCATTTTAAAGCAACTGCAGTAGTCGCGCAACAAACAAATGCAAAGGTTGTTATGTAATAGTAGGATAATAACAGATTTGTAATTCCGTATTTCTGATGAATTCTTGAGGTTGTCATTCATGCACTTGGACTCTTCTCTCAGCATTGAGTAGCAAACAGCACTATGAGTGGATCACAACGTGCTCACATGCAGTCTCTTGGACAAATCAACAGAAAAGCTCATAACAATGGCCAGGTCTTGACATTTGTCTACAACAAGCAAACCTTTTAAAGAAGTTCCATGGGCTTGACCAAACCACAAACCACAGCGACGTAAAGTATTTTTTTTTTTGAGGCCCTACAAAATGCGCCCTCACCTGTCCGTGGCTTTTGCAATATGCGTACATACTTACATTTGAGGTAGCATCCAAACTTGTGGCAGCATTAAAAAGGTGGCAATATTTAAAATGTAAGTGTGATTAAATACAATTCAGCAGAACACTCATATCTGCTAAATAGGAATCCGCATTTGATTCAAATATTATAATATACACAATTTACTGGTTTTCAGTGCTAATTAGGAAAAATGTATTAGTATTATTATAGGTCACTTTTGGCATTGTATTACAGCCCATCATTAAAATCCTGAAATGGCTTACCTTAAGAAACTCCTTCTTATCAACCTGCTCATTTCCATCAACATCAAGCATCTTGAAAGCAATATGAAATCCTGTGCCAGGCTCTGAAATAGCAAAATAATGTATGCTCTCCTTATCTGTGATTTCCTTTCATAGATAATCCCAAAAATATTTTAAAACCTATATGTTTTAAGAGGAAACATGTTTTTGAGGATGCAATACTTAGAAAGAAGCCATGGGGAATGTCCATGGGCAACATCACAGGGTCAGGGAATCAAAAACTTACTGGTTAGGATGGTCAACAAGAATAGATATTCCGTGTAGGATATCAAGCCTGTAAGGCACAAAAGAGCAAATCGGTACAACAACGATTTGTCTGTTTTATATATTGTAGGCATGAATGATTTGATCTAGTTATTTCCTTTTCAACATGGCTGAACTTATCATACCATTATCTCCCACGTTTCTGAAGAGGTTGTTATCAGCCTGCGCCCTGCTGGCAGTCGTCAACATTTTATCCACTTCCTGAAAGTAGGACCATCACCAGTAGATTTGCATAATCGACTATGAAAACCAGTTACTTTATCAACAGCATAAGCATAAAATAGACAAAAAATTAAAGACGTATAAGCATACCTCTTTTTTCAACTCCTTCTTTCGCAACTTACCTGAAAAAGAAAACAGAGAAAGATGTCAAAGGAAGGTTTAAATTCTAACACGGTTTCTGTTAAACACATCTGGGAGATAATGAGTATGATGGAAGTTTGGAAAGGTGACAGGAAGCAAGGTGTGGGACCATGTTGACAGGGAATCCCACATCACAACGTGGGATCCAATAGCTCATCTTATTGTGAGAAATAATTTAATGGAATTCTTACGGTCGACATTCTCCAGCATCACCGAGAAAAGGAAGTCTCTGGGTGTCATGTAAACCTCCTGCTCGTAAATCAACGAGGCAAACTGATTAAAGCGAATTCGCCTTGCAGACCGCACGGGTACAGCGGTTTCCTGGTGACAGAAATATAAAATATGTAGTAGCCTTGAGAGATGTTATGTTGATCATAACAGACGAAGAACGAGGATCAAGGTCGATTGTAGGCAAATGGGTGAGGTGTAGTGAAATAAGCGATTAATTCGTATTTTGAGATCCCAATAGACTATCCCGAAATGTTTACTTTTGGATCTAAACTTACCTGTGTCTCCTCAGCATAAACGACCACAGGAAACATCCTGCTGGCTTCATAATGCTGATAAATCACTCCACCTCCAACGAGAGATGCAAATACGCCCGTACCAACAGTGCGGGACTGTCCCAACGCTGTGAGTACCCGAGGCGTCCTCGCAAAGTTCCTCAAGATGTTATACACCCTGCCCCAGCTGGCCATTTTTTAAAAACGAGCTAGTGTCAGTGCGGTAGTGGCGTTCACTCGGTCTACGCCTTCAGATCCTGACGACGCAGCCTGCTCTCGGGTTTAGATAACAGCGCCTCGATCGCGGTCGGGGTCGTCGAACACCAAGTACTGGGCTTAACTGGGAGGGAGTAGGGAAACATTCAGAAGTATTGCCAAGTGTTTATCTGATATGGCAATTGTTGTGTTTGTTGATCTTTACCCTGAACGGTGGTACACCGGCGCCCCCCTGTGGACGCGCATCTCGGTGAACATATTTCTTGTTTTTCTGCTGCTCGTATATATCTGCGCATATATCTCTCTGTGACAATGCGTAACCGCGATACTCTTGTGGTGGTAAAGGGCGTGTGGCCGCTTACTTGGTTGCCATGGTGTGGAGCAAAATAACTATTTTTTCTTTACACCTGATCCTGGTGCAGCTAATCTACCCTCAACGATCCTGAATGGCAAAAGTAGAAAATATTTATATATATATATATATATATATATATATATATATATATATATATATATATATATATATATATATATATATATATATATATGTATTTTAGAACAAAGTTGGTGGAAAAAAAACGTAGACAACTATTGAAAAATGTATGGAACATAGGGTAGGAAAACAATTATTTGTCGTATTTGCTCTCCTATTTACATCCCGACAGCAATGAATAAATAAAATGCTATGACGAAAACAAAAAAACAGTTACTGTGGCCTTCTGCAGGCCTGCCCATTAATTTAATTTAGCTTGATTTAAATGATTGGCTACCTGCCAACATTCTGCCAGCTCTCATTGCGCATGACTGGAATCTTCCACAAGGCTAGGCACTCTCGCAGCTAAAAAAGCTAGCGAGAGAATGAGTCATGTGTTTAGGGGAGTGGCTTTGGTTTGAGCTGTGTCTTATATTTTTCACTTACTGTTATGCAGGTAATCAGCGACTATGATGAGAACATGTTATCCAACAAAATATGTTTTTGCCTGTAAAACTGTTTTTACATCCCCTATGTTTGCTCCTGTATGATTATATTTAATTGCATGGTCTTTATGCACAATGACTGAGCTATAACTAAATATATGTTATCCACTTTATTAATTTCAAATTTCACCTTGTTTGGTCAGAATTTAATCTGGACCCACTCTATAAGGATTCTATAATAATGAAACACTAGATTGAAAATAACAACAGCAGCCATAACAACAACCATAATAATAAAAATAATAATGATAATAATGAAAATAATAGTAATAATAATCGTACAGCTATATTTTGAGATATTGAGTTATTTATAACAATAATATTTATTTTAAGTGTTTTAATGTAGCGGTATTTTTGGATTGAAATGAGGTGTACCCCAGGTGTGTTGTTGAAATAGTGATTTGGAAAAAGAAAATCCGATCTTAATAACCCTATGCAAAAACATTGATTCATGATTCCTGAATTGGGCAAAGTATATACAAAGGAATGCTCAATAATAAGTAAGAAGCAAATAAGTAAGAAAGTAAGTAATTAAGTTATATTCAGAGCAAAATAACCAGTAAACGAAAATAAGACCATGGCAAAATTAAGGGATGAATAGAGTTTATGAGACAATACCATATTTCCATTATGTTTCCACAGACAGATATTGGCAAATGTTACTCGATCATTCATTAAACAAATTAGAATTAAAATGTACATTCTTAAAACATACATTGAGTTGTGCAGACTTTGTGCAATACTGTATACATATGTTTTTTTTATTATTATTATTATTATTATTATTGAGAAGACCCTGCATCACCACTAACGTTTCACACTGTGTATGGGGCTGTACTTTAGTGCAAAACAAAAGTTGCATGAGAATTTTCTTTTCTTACCCCCACACCATCAATTATTCAACATGTCCACTCGCATTTTATTGAAAACTGCATGTAGGCTCATGTTGGGATACGGCGTTTCATTGGTTGCTATAAGAAAGCCATAATTACAGCGCAAAATGTTCGTATCGTACCAATTCCTGTATGTACAGAAGCAAATATCTCAAGCATAATGTTCTCAAGCACTGTGTGTAACCCCTTGACATGTACAACTTTGGATAAAACAGCCCTCTCTGGGTGACATTCCTCCAATGATGGGCCGCCCCACAGCTTGGTCATTCATACAAAGTGTAAGCTACTACCTATTTCCAGGTGGAGTAGGGGTGTTTAACACTTGAAAAGCACATGTAAAAGACACTATTTCCTTCCATGGATTTTTTTTAACATTCAGATTACTACTTGTAGTGTGAAGTGTCTCCACGCGATGATGGCCCTATCACATTGCTATAACACCAGACGCATGACCCAACATAATTGTTTGGCTCCAGAAGCATGACCCAACATGATTGGTTGGCTACAGAAGCATGACCCAACATGATTGGTTGGCTCCAGAAGCATGACCCAACATGATTGGTTGGCTCCATGAGATAGGAAGAACTACTATCTCATGGAGACTGTTTAGACTGTATAGAGATCAAGATGTTCACTTCTGAACTGTGGTTGGTGGAGCTGTGGCTGGTTGTGTAAATACTACTGTAGTATTTGTCACCAGGGTTGGGGGGGAGGGGTGAGTTGGGGAAGACTCAGCGTATAGGCCTACTCTGAAAGATCAAACCAATGCAAGGTTCGAACACGGAATTCAATGTGTGTTTTTTTTATCAAATTGAATTTAATTGTTGTATATTATCAAGCCAGAAGGACAATGTGATGTCCACATCGAGTTTGCATCAGCAAGTTTGGAAGTTTATTCAATGTCATAGCAGCAAGTTGTAATGTAAGGAAACAAAGACATACACACTGCAAAACGACCCATGAGTGAGATAAATAATATTAGAAAAGGAATGGTACAACATCGGTCCTCACTGAACACTGTATATACAACGTGATAGTCCCCCCGTGTGTTCTGTAAAAGTAACATGATGGAACAACATAGCGCACACTGGGAGATTCAACAAAATATCCGCAATGGGTATTTAAATGTGCACACCAATGTAACACAAGAAAATACTAGAGCTTATGTTATGAAATATAAAAAACTCTATTGCAATGACATGTGTCAAGTAAAAAAAATACACAAAATGGCTCGTATGTTTATCACTCAAAACACTGTAATATTGGCATATCTGCATAACATCACATCATGTTATAGCATATAATCACGTCTTGGAAGTAGACATTAATATGCACAGAAACATTGTTACTGTGGTTCCAAAGAGTTCACATATGTCTGCATCCGTTGTCTCACATCGGATGTCTGTTATTGAGATTTGAATGCTCGTTTGGAAACCAAAGATGCATTTAGAATTACTTATATCTTGTCAAAATGCTGCCAGCGTTTAAAAATATATCCATTGCTACCGATACTCTGTGTTGAGTTAAATTCAAGTAGGCCGACAACCTGTTAAAGTGTTGTTAAAGTCACTGGCCATGAATCACTACACCATAACGTTAAACAAAACAAGAGGCGAGGAGTATATTTCTCTATTTGATCACAAAAAAAACAATCTCAGGGTGCGTGTGGCCTTGGCTATTTTATTTAGACTTTCGCGTAGATTCTAACAACATACAACACACATCCTTGGGACAGACACACTTTGGAACAACTTGGTATTTGGACAGTGTTGTTATTTGGGCCCACACAGGTGATTGTGTGGGGCAGGGGTGGGGTTAAGATAACGGAAGACATTAAAATAAAAACGCAACAAGCATACCTAGAATATGCACTGCTGCTTTCCCTTGGTAAACGTATTTAATGCAACTAGATACTGCTGTACTTACATACACTATATTATTCCATAGTGAATCCTAATTTGCATACTTTTAATATTTCAATGGAATAAACATTTAATATTATACTTGAGTGATATTTCCTTTTATTTCACTTATGTAGGTTAATACAAATATTTTAAATTGTTACCCATTTTCAGCACAGAGTACTGTTTTTATTTGAGCACAGAATTCAGTGGTATACATACAAAGATAGGTATATACACTTTATGAGTTGAATCATGACACTTTTACATAAACACTCTCCTGACTGCGATATCCAATCTGTGTGTATTTCAAATTAAGGAGATATATAGGTGAGTTGTTATTTCTTCTGTGTAATAATTTCTGGGTGTGATGGATTTTGGGCATGGCAAAACCAATGGTGAAGCCATTACAATCTTGTTTTGATCGTAAAAAAAAATCTGCAGTAATACTACACAAACAGCATGAGGTAATACAGCTATGTCATTCATCCGTCCATTCATTCATTCATCTCATACATAAATGAGTATTTACTTTTTTCTTTTGCTATATCCTAAGAACACCCCCTTTCATCTCATGCTTACTGTGGAGATAAGACAAGCCATTTTTTTTTCAACTTTGAGAAGAGGACCATGTTAACAAATGACATATTGCCCCACTCACATTAAATTATTGCAATTCTGAGACTGCTCAACTTATTTTGAGAACATAAAAAAGGCATTACTGTAACAGGCGCACTAATAGACTATTTCATGCAATGTTCTGGTTTTTACGACATGTAATGTATACAAAGGCATCGCGTCACACTGTGACACTTAGCGTTTCCTGGCTAAAATCGATTTTTCATAGGTTTGATTTTTCAGAGGTTTCATGGGTCATTGAAATAATCGTCATACGAAGAAGAACCAATAAGAAGAACCGATAAAACAAAAAAGTCACTGGTGAAATTTTCTGAAATTTCAGTTAACACTTTTTAAACTCAGGTTGGGAAATCCCAGCATTCCAATACATTAACATATTCAAAGATTGCCATGTGATGGGGTTAAATGTCAGAGAGGGATTAGTATACAGATGTGGTGAGTGTTTAAGGTGCAGAGATGCCTGGAATAGGTGGATGTGACGAATCATCAGTTCATATTTGCAACATTTTCTTTTTTTTTCTTCTTCCATTTCCCCCTTTCTTTCTCTAATGAAAGAGAAGAAATAACCAAAAAAAGTATATTGCTTGAAAAAAAAAAGTTTTTTTTTCTTTTTAACACCGTGAGACATTTCATTCGCTGCTTCTCAGGTTGTCTAGGTGGACAAAGCGTTACATTATCAGTCAAAGATACATACAGGGGGATGCGGTGAAACCAGTCCCAAGAGATTCAGGGTCAATGATGTAACGAGAAAGTGACTTAGTCGCCACAAGGGAACTCTTAGTAGATCCACCGGCAGAGGACACCAGGCAAGCAAGGATGTACTGCCTGCTTTGACTGGGAGAAACTGGAAAGGCCAGTCTTTCACAGTAACAATAGTCAGTCTGAGGACCTCAGTGTGTTCCGGTGCTGTGGAAAGGGGGAAAAAACAAAAACAAAAGGACCACACCCCCTCGCAGCAACAACCCTCTTCCAACACCCATTCCCCATTCTCCTCCCCTCTCACCCCGCCCGATCCATCTCTAGCATTCGCCCTCTTGCTGTCATTGGGGGGTGTAAAGTTAAAAAAAGGGAATTGGGAACGTCGCTCCACTCATTTGCTCTTGCCGGACGTGCTGGATCCTCCCGCGCCCCCTTCCGCTTTGTCGGCGATCTCCGAAGTGTCCAGCTTCTCCGAGCCCTCGCCCTTCTCCGATCTCTCCTTCTCTGACCTGTCCTCGCCCTCCACAAACTCGGAGCGCTCGGATCGCGCGTCTGCGTCACCCTCCGACTTCTCCTTGCGCTCCGAGCGGTCAGGGTCCGTGCAGGACGTCCCCGGCTTGTCCCACCCAGCCATCTGCTCGTGCTCCTCCAAGCTGGTGATGATGTTCGCTGTCCAGGTTTTCAGGTCCTCCTAGCGGGGGGGGGTGAGACCATGAGATGGGAATAGATTTAGCGGTTTGCAAGGATTTCACTGAATAGGTCAAACTTGGGCCTGTAATTAATTAGAGAAGGAACCCCTTTTCGCCTTTTTACCGGCACCTTGTCTACTTCTTCTAAGTGGGTCATGTTCATGAGGCTTGACTACTTTCTAGTAGGAGGCTGTTACTGCATTCGCATGTTCCGACAGTTCTATTTTCTTACCTCATCTTTTGCATGGAATACGAAGTTGGTTGTATCATCGATTCTGTTGCAGGGAAACAAAGGGGGAAATTTTCAGATCATTTGGATTCTTCATTCTTGAATGTAACAATTTAACAATTTGTCTTAGCCTTATAACTCGTAACAATCTGCCTATGTCAATTCAAAATTTGTGAATAATATTGATAGAAAAGCTGGATCGTTTTCTTACTGGAGGACAAAGACATTCTTCTTCTTCTTGTAGCCAATGGTGGGGTCAAATGAACAGTTGGAGAGGTCAATAGGAGCCTCGCTGTTGTACGTTGTGGTGCGATACCTCCCGTCCTTATAAAAGGTCAGTTTTCCATCGATCAACACGCAGTACACGTTCATCCAGGACTTGCTGTAAAGAAGAAATCAAACAAATTTAAAAAGCATTACTCAGGAGAAATGCAAGTAACCTTGGGGTAAGTAATAGAATAATTAGTTGATTGTCTATTGTAAAACATCATTTTATTTTCAAGATTCCGTGATTGAATCAGGATTTATTATACAATATTAAGATAGATGAATGCAAATATATCAAACAAGAAGTTTTTATACGACTCGTTCAATGACCCACAGATTGAGAAGCCCTGGCCATACCTGTTGGGGCTCCTCTGTTGGGCTTCCAGGTCAGAGGCGGTGGCCGTCTTGCGGTAGAGGAAGCCCTCATTGTGGGCAGTGTGTGAGGGCGGCTGGGGCGTCGTCGGGGCACCGGTTGCCGGGGCTGAGCGGGACCGCCTGGACTCCTCAGGTTCCTTCGGACGGGGCCTCCTCCTTGGCTTGGGGCGGTCTCGAGCACGAGGTCGCCCGTCGAAGCGAGTCACAGGCGCAGAGAGGCTGCTAGAGGGTCGGTAGTTTTCTCCCCGGGCCTGAGGGGTTAGGAGAGGGGACGAGTGTGTCACTTAGGTCCTCCCCCAAAAGAGAAGAGGGGTCGTTGGTTATCACAGTAGGACTCACCTCTGCTGCCTCTCTCTCTTGCACCTGCTCCACGATCTCAGCCATAGTTGACCTCTTCTCCCTGTAGCATCCACGGAGATAAGTTACTCACAATACATCAGAAAAAAGGCCCCCTTTTTGGGATAAACTTGTGAGCAGTTGAACCTTCCTGCCACAGACAATGCTAGCTGGCCCACCACTCACCCTGAGCGCTTGTCGTCGCCCTTCACTGAGCCGTCCTTCACTGAGCCCTCCAAGTCGCTGGAGTCCTGCCTCTGAAGCCGCGGCTTGCCATTCCCCTCCTGTTCGCTGGAGGACTGCCTCTCCACACGCCTCCGGTAGCGCTCCTGCCGGACGATCATGGGCAGCTCATTAAGCCGGGCCTGGATCTCTTGCTCGCTGGATGTCTGCCTTCCCAGCTTGTACTCCCTTTCCCTCCTCAGGTGGTCCATCTGGGGGTCGGAGCGGCTGCCGCGGGGGTCCCGCTGTAGCCTGCCGTGGAGGAGATCCAGCCCAGACTCTGGACACATATCCGCCATGGGGATGTCCCCGTACTGTTCCCTCTGCATTCTGCTGGCCTCCAGCAGGGGGTTCACTGCCTTGTGGATGTGATTGATCCTGGGCTGCAAGTCTGCCTTAAGGTGCTGCCATGCATACGCCATTTTAGGGTCCATGATACCGCCGCTCTGAGCCAGGAATGCAGAGCTGCCCAGGCTCCCGCTGCCATAATGATTTTGTGCTAGATAACCCGAACTGCCCATTCCTGCACTACTTTGATAATTTTGCGCCATGAGAACTCCACTTCCCATATTTTGCTGTGCCAGATATCCCGTACTACCTACATTTTGCTGCTGCTGCTGCTGCTGCTGCTGCTGCTGCTGCTGCTGCGCCAGATATCCTGAACTACCTAGATTAGGCTGTTGCTGTGCCAGATATCCAGAACTTCCCATATTTTGCTGTGCCAGATATCCCGAACTGCCTACATTTTGCTGCGGTGCCAGATATCCTGAACTACCTAGATTTGGCTGTTGTGCCAAATAGCCAGAACTACCTAAATTATGCTGTTGTGCCAAATAGCCAGAACTTCCCATATTCTGCTGTTGTGCAAGATACCCAGAACTGCCCATGTTTTGCTGCTGTGGTAGATAGCTTGACTCCCTTCCTAGACTGCCGCTGCTATGTTTTGGAACTATGTGACTAGAACCGTCAAACCCGCCACTGCCTTGGTAGTTGTGCATGAGGGAGCCTGAGCTGCCTACAGACCCAGCATTGAGTCCAAGGTAGCCCGAACCCTCGGCACCTCCTCCAGTTTGATGGTTTACTCCCAGGTAACCAGAGCTCTCTCCTCCAACACTTTGGGGGTTCAACCCTGAGTAGCCGGGGCTATCTCCGACCCCAGCTGCCGCCAGGTGGTTCATGCCGAGGTAAGAAGAACCCTCCGGCTTCCTGCCACATTGCTGATCAAGTCCATGGTAGTTGGATCCATTCAGGACCGGGGAGTAGCTGGCCATCGCCGTGGCCAGTCTCTGGGATGCAGACGTGGCAGCCAGCTCTAGATTGCTCTGCATGGGCTTGGGCTCAATGTGGGCTTGGACTGTCTGCCTAAGGTAAGAGGAGGCCGCACTGGAGGATGGGAGGCTGGACGTCAGACAAGACAGGGGGAACATCCGTCGGCTAGACAGCGGAGTGGTCTTTTGCTCCTCTTCTTTTTTCTTCTCTGCCTAAATGGTGTTTGAGGAAAACAATAACAGGGCATGAACCCAGTAGAAGGTGAGGGAAATTATGTACAGAAGAAATGTGCAGTGCTAGATTAAAAACAATATGTATAATCCCACACAGATGTAATGCCTGCTTCATTAGATAGCATACAATGGAGCAAGTGCCAGTGCAAATGGGAAACCGCAAACAAGGGTGCGCAGCATGTAACAAAGGTCACAAAACAAATTCAAGCCCACGATGGTGCTAGCGCACAGCATGCACCCTTGCCTGCTAAGCTAACAGGACACCCCAAGGTCAGGTGTTGCTTTTCTTCCTATTCCCTTTTCTATTTCCAATAGCTGTGCTAAATGATTCCAGCACATGATAGACTGTCAATCTACAGTCAAGCTTACTGCGGAAAGCTGGCGTAGCGAGCTGAAGCGTTCTTTCCAGGTTACGGCAGCCTTGCGGAAAGCCTCATGGCGGAGAATGAGCTGCTCAACTTCGTCTGTTAGGGCCTGGGTCTCTCCTCCTTCCGGAGCTTTGGCGGAGATGAGCGGCTCCTTGGCCGTCAGCCAGGCCTCCGCCTTCACTGTCTCCTGGGCAAACTTGAACATCTCCTGCTCTGTAAGAGACATCGCACACAAACGTCCCATCACAAACATGTGACCGTAGATGGTACTATATGAATAGCTGTCTGGTGTTTGATATTAGAATATTGGATGTCGATATTATGGTTCAAACACTCATTGCGTTCGCAGTCATTTGCGTAGGTGAGAGGCTGTGTCTTTTAAATCCCTTGAATGTATACTCAAAGAGCATTCACTGTTTATCTTTAGTGAGTGATCTTTAGTGTTACTCACTGCGTAGAAGTCTTTCCTGGTGTTTCTCCCATTTCTCAACCAGATCCTTCTGCTTGGCCAGGAGACTGTCAAGCTTCTCTTTTATCTGCCGGGGAGATATAGATCATGGCACTCATGGTCATAGCACTTGATGGCTACAATGCAGCCAGCCAGGAATAAACCGTGTGAGCTTTTATTGTATGTACACTATTGATCTGTGATTGTAACGCTAGTGCTTTTATTTTTATACCTAATCACCCTTCAGGCACCAGCGTACGGAGTCGGATTTCTTGCAGAAGAATATCAACAAATGTATTTCAACCGGGTTCTAAATCAGGTGTTAAACTCTGCCCGACTGACCTCCTCAGCTGCAGGATTACCAGCAGCCAATAGGATCTTCCCCAGGTCGGCACACTGCTGTATGGTTTTACTGCGGTTGTCCATCTTGGCTTTCAGCTCTTGGTGTTGTTTCATCATCAGCTCCAGCATTGACACATCCCTGTGGCAGAACATGCAATACTAATCTAGAAACAGCAACAAAAACATGCTACATGGCTAATGCTAGCTGGACTCTTGGGTAATTGAATGGGTCATTCTTTGAAGTTATGGACACCATTACTGTTCTGTTGACTGCTATGTTAAAAACAAATATATTTGAAAAAAAAAAAGGGTTAATTGGCTGAACCTTTACATTAACTTGGAGGAACACACAATAGTAAAGGGTGATTGTATAATATGGTCAGATTTTGTACACTAAGTAAATATTTAAATAAAGGGCTCAATTTCTCCCTTTTAACCAAAGACTACAACCGAAGAAAGGAAATGGAGCTTTGCTGTGGCGTGAAGGCATACCTGGGTTCATCCCATCGGATCTGGCCCATGATGCCTTCCATCCACATGAGGTTCTCGCGCACCACCGAGAAGAACTGCACCTTGTCCGTCACCGAGGTCACCTGGACCCGGCTGGCCTCGCAGGAGGTCAGCAGCTGCCTCCACGCCTCCATCACCTCCATCTCTTTCACCATGATGGCCTCCGCCTTCTCCCCAGCATAGATGGTTCTCAGCTGGGCAGCGTTCTCCTGAAGCTGCCTTACCTGCAGCGAGAGGGGAAGGAGATGATTTAGGCTCAGTTCGAGCTATAAGATAAGCTTGTGAAAACCAGTGTGATCGGGAATATCTCAAAATAATTCCGGGAAGACTCATTTCCTTAGCGGGATTTAAAATCTTTTAATTTGGATTTCAAGGATGTCAAGGCAAAATAATTGAGCGTGATGAGGTCTAATGTACACCTCCATACGTTATCTCCTTGCCTTTACTGGCTAGGGAATCGACATTGAACTGCGAGCCTGAGTGCACACCTGCGCGACGAGCAGTTGAAGGGCGTGCTCGAAGGAGTGCATGAGCCTCTGCAGGGTGGCTGGGTTGGCGATGCTGGCCTGGCACGCCCTCACCTCTGGCAGCTGCCTCATCTTCCCCGCGATCTGAGCCAAGACCTGGGGCACAGGATGGCATGATCATGCAAATCTTTATCATCATCGTCATCATCATCGCTTTTATAAATAGAAGCAGGACACGACCGCCTAGACGGGATACCTCTAACCGGACCAACGGATAAGGAGTAACTGAACCCCCTTTGGTCTAACATATTTACTACACTATTTAGCAACCATGTTAAAGACATTTCTACAGAAAAATCCATGGATATGATTCTATTTAAAAATGATTATTGGCTTTACTAGCAAATGCTGGTAGGCAAAGTGAATCGAGACATCGATCATAAATATAAGGAAGGTCATCGGGTGCATGTGGGAGTGAGATATCTTTATCAATGATAATTTACAGGTAGGCTGGGGTCTTTAGGGCTCCAAACCCAGAACCTTTCGTCTGGTCCCTACCCCTAGACTCTATCTAGAATATCCTGTCCGGGATTATGACCAGGGTTGGTCTCTATGGACAGGAGAATCTGGTGGCTTCGACAGGGTGGATGGGACGCTACTTCCTAGTACCTCTTTGCAGTCTGTGAAGAACTTGTGCAACTGATGGGACGCGATCAGCATCTGCCTGCGCGTCTCCATCAGCTCCAGCAGGTCGGCCCAGGACTCGTTCAGCCCGTCCTTCCACTCGGCGATGGTGGCGGCGTCGGTGTGGCCCAGGTCGATCATCTCGTTCACCATCTTGTTCACCTGCTCCATCCGCTGCTGGCCCACGCTGTCCGTCTCCATGGTGAACTTGGTGAACTTCTCCTGAAGGACCTGAACCCAAATAAATGGCCACGTTCTGCTCTTAGCGACTATTCTTATTGTATTTAGTAAAAAAATGAAAAATGAGGCCTTCTGAATCCTACTGTGGTGTTATTTACACATTCAAGGGGACTTCCCTTGGTGCTGTAGGTCGAATATCTGTAATAACATACTCGGAAGAGTTTGTTCTTCTTCAAACCATATCTCTTATTTCATGTAAAGAAAAAAAGGACTTGATAAAAATACATGAATGAAAATGGAAAATAATCAAAAATAGAAAAAAACGTACAAGGAATAAAATGTATTATAAGATGCCGACTGACAGCAGATAGTTTAATAAGTGCTATGTTAATTAGTTATAATAATTCAACAGTCAAACATCAAAAGTGAGAGAACGTATGCTACTAAGCGACCAATGCCGCGTCGTCCTCTCGGACACCCACCGTGACGTCCTCCAGGTCGTGGCCCAGCTCGGTGGAGCTGGCCACCGACTCTCGCTCGGTGATCCACTTCTCCAGCTCCTCCACCTCCTTGTTGAGCTGGTACATCCAGTACTGCTGCTCCAGCTTGGTCTTGCGGTGCTCCACCATGTCCTTCAGGGAAACGTACAGCCGGTCTATGTGGGACTGCTGCTTGGTGATCTGCTGGCTGTTTGGACGCAGAGGAAGAATGCGACAGGACACGTCAAGTGTGCATCTTTAGAAGTGCATTCGATTGATAATGTCTGACTTCACATTCTTCACTATGCAAGATAGCGACAAAGTACAACTATTGTATGGTTCTCTGATAGACCTTTACGTCTCCGTGGTGGGTTTGTGTGACAAAATAGACATTTGATTGGAAGAGATAAAGAAATAAAGCATCCCTGCAATTGTCTCCACACTTAAAACACGAGTGGCCCGCTATCTGCCTACTGATGCTTAAAACAGCAGCACTGTCAACACCTGATCACTGGGATGTCCATTCCACATTACCTCTCTGGGTGCCCCAGTTCCAGCAGGCGTTGGCGTTGCTGGGACAGCATGCCTACTGTCTCTGCATACGTCTCCACGGTCTGCTCCAGGACCAGGTGTCCCTTAAGCAGCTGCAGAGTGCTCTCCTCATCCTGAAAACCAAGACGGCAACTTTAACAATTACGACCGAAACCAGGTGGCAGGTAACGCCACGACACAGCACCTGGTACTGTTTAACTGTTCTGAATATGATGGTCAGATTACAGCTTTTTAATTTAAGCTCCTTCTAGATGCTTCAGATCCTCTGGCCCTTGGCCTGCTTGTTGCTCGGGTGAAGAACCAAGACCCCCACCGAGGCAATGTTTGGTGTCTATGGTCCTCACCAATGGAACAGACAGCCGGTGGAGCAACCCAGTCTGTCGATATTTTCGGAAAACCTTACAATGTACATAATGTATGATAATGTACATCCTTCAAATCCACCTCCCCAATATAGCCCTTGTGTTTCAGACTTTAATCGATATTTAAAAGGATTATTATTGTGATTATGTTTCCTGCGGTGTAGTTACCCTGTTGACCACCATGCTCTGCGGTGTTGCACCAAGAGCCATACATATGTTGAATGTTTGATTGAATTGATTGACAGGTGTGCTGGGCGGTTCCTTACGGTGCCCTTCTCCTCGTTGGCGACCTGCAGCTTCTGCCCGGACAGCCAGGACTCGACCTTGACGGCCTCGCTGTAGTACTGCTGTGCCTGCAGCACGGCGTCCAGCATCACAGACCGCCGCTCCGCCTCCAGCCGTAGCACCTCCCACAGCTGCCTCACGTGCCCCGCCCCCTCGCGCACAAAGTCCACCTCGGGGGTCCGCAGGGAGGCGATGATGCCCGCCCGGTCTAGCACCTCCTCCACCCGCGCACACCGGCCCGTCAGCTCCCTCTGGAGGGTCTGGGGAAGGACGACGATCAAGGCGTGAGTGAGTGGCGGGCGGGAAGCGTTTCGACGGAACGCTTGGTGAATGTTGTGGGGTCTGATGATTTCATTTTGCGTGTGCGGTTAGGGTTAAGGCTAGTATTAGTGGGTCTGAGGATTTTTTGCGTCTGCGGTTAGGTTTAGGTTTCTGTTAGTGGGTCTGATTATGTATTTTTGCATGTGCGGTTCGGGATAAGGTTAGTGTTAGTGGGGCTGATGATGTCGTTTTGCGTGTACGTTAAGGGTTAAGGTTAGTGTTAGTGGGTGGTTGAAATGAGGGGGTTTCAATAAGGCCGTCTCACCTGGTTCTTTTTCACATGTTGCTGTACACTTTGCAGGTTGTTGCCGTACTCCTTAGAGGACGCCAAGGGAAGCCTCTCTTGAATCCACAGCTGCAAAAAGAAATAAAAGGTGGTTTGGGTTTTTGGAGCGAAAAATCAAGTTGCACACTGTATATCTATTTCCACGATTGATCTGATTACCCTCAAACACAAGACATAGCGTGGTGGTGTTACGGTATGCGGATAGACATAGCAAAGAGAAAACAAGATGTAGAGGGGAAAACAGTAAGTAAAGTGTAGGGAGCAGGCAGGATTGGAAGGACTGCTGCTGCTCACTATCTCATCCTCCAGGTCCTGAGCCACTTGGTGCATCTCCTTGGACGCCAGCAGGATGCGGCGTCTCTCCTTCAGGGGCTCAATGAGCCGGACGATGCGTGTCTCCACCACGCCTGACTGCTCTCCGCCTTCCCTGTTGCCGGCCACCCGCTGGGGCAGGCACACTCCCTGCAGGCTGCCCAGATCGCTCACATCCTTGTATATGTCCCCGATCTGGGACTCCATGGTCTGAGCCAGGAGGCGGAGGAGGAATAAAAGGGAAGAACGTCATGTGAGCCGAAAAGACAAAGGGAGGCGGTAAACGACTTAATACAAAACATGTTTCGGATATTTGATATCATCGACTTTCAATGTTGTGTAAGGGGGTCTCTTCCTATTATTAGCGTATAAAAAATGATACGCTAATACCGGCCCTTTGGAAGGTACATTATAAGCAACATTTATACAGGGAGAGTATAAAGAAATAAATGCATCATGGATATCAAATACAAAATGTTGTTGAACTCTGATTTCCTGCGGTACTATGCACCACACTGGGATATACTGGCTGTGGGACTATAGTTAAGACTACCGTTGAGGCCTCAGTGGATCACCTGGAATTTCTGCAGCTGCTCATTGAAGGTGGGCAGGTGGTGTGCCTGCTCCAGCTGGGGGGGCTGGCGCTCCAGGTGAGACAGCTGGCTGTCCAGGTCCGAGTAGCTCTTGACCGCCGGCTCCGGCTTGTTGTTCTCAAAGAGCTGCCGGGCCTTGGCCTTGGTGGTCCGCTCCAGGTCGGACCAGCACTCCCGGATCTCCTCCAGCTTCTGCTGCACCACCGGCCGCAGCTCTGGCTTCTCCTGGATCAGGTCCTGGCCCTCCTGGGGACACACGGGCATGTGTTGGACCATGTCATGGTTCGTGGTTCATGGTGCTCTGCTGCAGTTCGATTCAGTGTTCGATTCAGTTCGATTATGGATTGCTACATCGGTAGCCTCCTTCAAGTGGAGCTTACATCATCAGTTGTTTCAGTGTTGAGTGTTATTTATCGTAGCTACGCGTACACTGGTTAATGTCAGGTCTAGCTTAAAGCGAGGCTTCCCATGCACCCAGCTGTCCTGCATGTCTTCAGTTGGTTACAATCACATCCCCCATGTGTGTGAATTGCCAAGTGGCTGCGCAGGACTATCCGCAAAGCAATGCAGCACAGATTTAGACCATACTGAATACATTCAAACCATAATGAGTAGTAGTTGCCATTCGGACGACATCTTTCTCAAATGACACTAGGGCAACCGCCATTTTATCTACCATTAAACCCACCTACCTACAAGGGAAATCCAATAATTTCATGAACAAAATAATTTTGTTACACAATTTTTTAACAGATTGTGAAGATAATGAAAAAGAATAGTAGCCAAAATCTATATTAGTATATTAGGATTGGACTCCCTATCACACAGCACACACATAGATAAAGACAACCATCCACTCGTAATCATGCATGAACCAAACCCTCCCTCGTCGTGTTCGATGGCATATGGTCATTTCAAGCTGCCTCATACGGGAGCATTGCCCATGGGGTGAGGTGGACCAGGAGAATGTGTCATTTTCTTTTGCGTTTATGTGCTCTCACTGGCTCTTGTCCAGTTCCCTGAAATAGAACTGTAGCAGTGTACCCTCCCTGTCTCAGACCTGGGCAAAAGGCGGTGCTTTTATCATGAGTGGTTCCACATTTTAATGGAGAGAATCTTAAACGTGCATGGTGCTTTAATGATGGATGAGAACCACGGAGTCAGTGAATACCTTTAGTGGTTTAAATCGTACGGTAACGTGAGAGCCTATTATAACAGGAGAATATCTTGACTTCGAGAATGCTTGTGTGCTTGTGATTCAGCTGTGTTTGCGTGCTACGGATACAATGCTGCATATACCGAACATATCTGTTCCTACACTGAATCCGTCTCCCCAAATTCTCCTTGTTTTCTGCATTTTTCAAGGCGAGCTGGACCTGTCCTGTGGCTTTCATATTGCTGTGCTGCATTCCTCCACTTGGCACAGGCTCTCTGCTTTACTGCTGCTAGCGCTCACTCTCTCATCCCTCTCTCTCTCGCTTTCTCTCTCTCTCGCTTTCCCTCTCTCCCGCTCTCTCTCTCTCCCGCTCTCTCTCTCTCTCTCGCTCACTGCTTACTCGTCTCAGACTCTCTCTCACACCCTCCCTCCTCGCTCTCTCTCTCTCTCATAATGCAGAGCCAGCAAAACGCAGGTTTCTCCATTTCTTTTCCAACCCTTTCTCACTCTCTCTGTCCCTCTGTCTCTCTCCCCCCTCTCTCTCTCTTGTCTCTCTACTCTTCAGGCTTTACTGACACACGGGGCGATGGAAAAGGAAATCATAGAAGCGATGGAGAGGGAAAGAGTTAAGGTAAAGAAACGGGCGGAAAAAATGGTGTATAGCACAGAAAATGCTGTATCTGCTGTGGGCGGTTCAGTTCAGTTAGGATTGAAAAAGGAAGAGGAGAATACATCCGACATAACCTGCACATAGCGCAGTATTTCCTATACAACCAGAAGAAACTGTGCTATTCTCGTAGCATTGTGTCGCCAACACACTGCAGGCTCGCTTGAGCCGCCGGTACAGATCAGTGAAAGGGCGGGTGCCATTAAATGGCTTGTTTTACAATGTTGGCACAAACACGTATTCCAGAGTCAGGCATAAAAGTGACAGTATGCAGCAGATTGTATTGGCTGCTGGAAGAAGTATGCTATCGCCAATGCAGCTGCTATGCAAATGAAGTGATGAATGCAGGAAAACAATTCTTAGATATTCTTACAGAAGCCCACATGCAGTAGAACCTGCATGATTCCAACTTCAGACGCCCAATAAGAATTGCAATGGGTAAGCATAATGAAAAAAAAACGGATCAGTGGACCATAGCAGAATGTTATACTGCAAGTAATAAACTTTTTCAAACCGGTACTTTTATTTGGATCTTTTTAAACGATTATTGATATTTGTGTACAGTTAAGATTGAAAGAAGAATGAGAGAACAGTGAGACAGTGAGACACTCCTACTCCTCTACATAGTACAAGCATAATTAAATTGTTTTCTATTTTATGTATTTTTACTGAGTTCATATCGATCTATGGCTCAACCAAAGGTCCATAGCAGTGGCATAACACAGTAATGTGGATTTTTAAGTGTGTATGATTCAGCATATTGTACACGATTTTGATATCATAACAAATTCTGGGAAAGGGTTTGGCCTTGATCATTTCTAATACACTAAAAGCCTACATGTAATTCGGCCATATAAAACAGATTTGATTGGTTACACAAATAATTATATTTCTTTATGAGCACCTTTGGTTATGGCACATTTTAAATGAGGATCGATTTAGTGTACTGTAGAGGGATCCATCCTATTGGATATTTCCAACCATACAAATAAATGCATTTATATGTATCTAGGGAATGTGGTCCATATTAGTAACATGAGAGATCCCTCTTGCGTTGCAAGGCAGAGAAATCAGACACGGTGGACATGTCCTGACAGAAGAAGAACAATAGCAGAACCATTGAATAGAAGAAAGCGTAATTGATACGTCATCATTCTAAAATTAAATATATGAATGAAAATGGCTAGGAAGCATCCCCTTTTCCTCAGATCTCACCTGACCACGTGGAACTGATAAATAATACAATGGAGACACTAGGAAACACAGAAGAAAGCTCTGATATATTCAAAGCTACAAATAGACATAAAAAAAAAAAAACAGAACGATAAAGCATGGCCTTTCCCAACATTCATATTGAAAAGGTTCTGACGTATGACTGGGTTGTCCGTTTAAGTTTTAAAAAGCTTGGGGAAAGGTAGGAAAATGGATATAAAGAATAAAATGTTCTGCATGTATAATAGCAACCTGGTACGATCTAACTTTCCATCAACTTTAAATAAGCTGCGTAGGATATCTCTCTTATTCTATCTATCACAATCATGTGTTCTCAATAAAGAGAGCAAGAGTCAACAGGGTAACTGGATATCATCAATTTCAACCCTCAGCAGTTTAACATGCTTCCTCTGTTGAGGTTAACATGATACTCGATAAGTAAACAGTTCTTCCGGTTTCAACGAAAAGAAAATCCTACATTACAGTAGCTACACAGTTTTCAACGACCATTATCGATCCATCCCTATTAGCTCATTATCTGGTTCAAAGCCCTTGAGCTAGACAGACTGGGCCACGACATGGCAGTGTGTTTACAGAGGCATTTCCCTCCCAGAGCCGGTGGTAGAGCACTAGCTTTGGCACAAGGTCAACCCTAGTTTCTCCCACTGTACCAGAACAGCGTCTTCTCCTTACTGTGGCCATAGAGGTTGAAGCACAAACACTCCCAAAAGCACACATAGTTCTCCAATGGCCGACGCAAGGGCGCAACGTCATGTTCTCTCTCTCTCTCTCTCTCTCTCTCTCTCTCTCTCTCTCTCTCTCTCTCTCTCTCTCTCTCTCTCTCTCTCTCTCTCTCTCTCTCTCTCTCTCTCTCCCTCTCTCTCTCTCTCTCTCTCTCTCTCTCTCTCTCTCTCTCTCTCTCTCTCTCTCTCTCTCTCTCTCTCTCTATTCTCTCTCTCTCTCTTGCTCTCTCTGTCTCTCTCTCTTTCTGTCTATCTCTCTCTGTCTCTCTCTCGATCTCTCTCTCTCTGTGTCTCAGGTGACGACAAAGAGAGATGGGGAGGGATGGGAGGGACCAAGGGAGGCAGCTAAGAGCTAAGGGACGTTAGCATGGAGACTAAGCTAGGTCCCTGTAGGACACAGAGAGACAGGGGCACTGGATAACCACGCTCAGTTCGTTAGCTCCCTGGTAGCAATGTTATTAATTGTGGCAGCCATCTTCTCTCACTGCTCTCAGGGTGTCACTCAAATCCGGCTTCAGGTGTCTGGTGTCTGGCGTTAAAGGTTATACGTGAATACGCTGATGATTCAGAAGCCGAGCAGTATTCTGTTTCAATACCGTGTCCATCGCATGTTATGCAGAGATCTGATTCCTATCAGTATCCACAGGCCTGTGTAGGCCTATGTTATTTTCAGTTTGAATGCAGGCCAATCTTTCTATATTTCTAGTATCTTTCTTAGTATGGTATGTGTACGTTATAGACAATTTTATATATAATAGTACATTTAAAATAAAAGGATATTTAAAAACAGGATTTTATAATTATTTGTCATATTTTAACACATCCTACCACACCCAGCTGTCACTGTCTCTACAACCCGCTAGCATTGAGGGAAAACTAATATCCACATATTTACAGGATATATAAAAGATATGTTATTGCTTCAAGTGGCACAATTATCTTATGAGCCGTTAGGCTATAAAAAGATGGTTCCCATAATGTTGTTTGGTTACCAACACATCGTTTTTGGAATTTAATGGAAATAACAAGCTATCTTATTTTCGGGAAAAAACGGAAAGATGATAGAACTATTATTTTATACAAACTAACTAGCCTTAGACTTAGAGTAAAATAAATGCAGGGGGTGATGGATTATGTGTCTGTGCAGGAATAGTGTTGCATAATTCGGTTATCATTGGTAAAATATTCACAATTTATCACTCCTAGTAGATCATTGGTATCAGAGCATCGATAAACATTACACGAGACACTAAGACCTTTTGGATTCACCTACAGAGTGACTGCCAGTCCACAGGGCATCAAATGATTGGCTACTGGCACATGGGAAGTGATTTGGTCACCTTAACTAATCAGAAGGAGGGTTACTGTGTAAGCCAGATGAGAATGCAGCAACAAATTATAAAAAATGTAGCAACATAAACAGCAGCACATGGACAGACATAAATTGGGTTTATGTTTACTGGGAATCAAGGGCATTAGGCCTCCAGTTAAACAAAGCGCTGTCTCAACTGGCACCTGGGGACCAGCAAGACTTTAGGTTGCCCTGCCGCCGTTAATCTGTTATGGATAACAAAATAGGAAGATGGACCACTGAACCTTTGCTTTAACAGGAGGATTTATTCAAGACGATTGACCAGCATGTCAAAGAATGAATGCCACACAAATTATACATGTATCTTAAAAATAGACTATTTTTTGGGGGTGTCAGACAATTAACTAGTATTATAAATACTGTAATAGCTATCAGAAATGTAACCAATTAGTCTATGAGACAGTAAACAAGAAATGGTCGACTGCAGATGATGAACATTGAAGCATTGGTAGTTTACTAATTAATCTGAATACATATTTAAGGGCCAGGTGTGGATTATTTTTAACGTATTAAATTGAACAAATAATAAGAACATTATGATAGTAAGACATTTAATTTAGCAAGTATGTGCAAACCAAACTTGATAGCTGTTGGCACACATTGAAAGGACTGGAAATGCATGAATGTCTGTAATATTTGTATAAATACCCTCAATAAATGTGTGATGTATCAGCACTGTTTGTGACCCAATACTCACATTTGAATGCTAGCAATAAACCATATTCACATGGCCTATTTCATAGTTTATGAGGATGCTGATTGATGGATGATGACAAACTTGGAAAGAAATATATAGGGCTTAAATGTTACAGAAAATATAACCATTTTAACCTAAAGTTATGTTGCTGATACTGTCACTTGTATCATTAGGTTAAAATGCTTCAACATATGATGTTTGTGAATTCCAAGATGGCGTCCAACAGAATAAAACCGATAGAAAGCCAGCACAGTTGAGACACATCCCAGCAGGGCAGATCAACAACAAAATGTTGCGGTAACTTGGTTTTAGGCCTTGTCCTGACTAAAACCACACATAATATAAATATGCATAGAAACGATCACTGTTTTTCTCCTCTACTGTTATGACTAGCATGAGTCATCCACCGGGGTTACAATGCAATTGGATATTCTTGCATTTACCTCCTCGTCAGCATATCATTTTCACACAAGAGAAGCAATACGTTTTGTGCTGTATCAGAAACATGTTCCAAGCCATTGACTGAAATCAAGCATCATTAATCATCAACCATTTACATCTGAACCCCCCCCCCCCCCACACACACACACACACTCAAACACACACACACACACACACACACACACACACACACACACACACACACACACACACACACACACACACACACACACACACACACACACACACACACACAATCCTCCAGCCTAGTTAAGGCACAGGGTTTCCACAGATGTCGTTTTGCTCTCCCAGGTTTGCAATGCACCATGGGTACACAGGAGAAGACGAACAAAAAATGGATCTAGGATTATTTGTTTGTAAGTGGATTCCCCTCAGATCAGGTAAAGATCACAGTAACTACACGTAAATCACCGGGTGGTGCATACCCTTATGTCTTATGCTGATTTAGTAAAAAAAAAAACACTCCCTCGCTGCTCACAGAGATCTCGTCTCTACGGTGCCATCCAATGACATCCATCCAGCACCCCACCCCCTCGTACTGACAGAGCCCTCGTGTGTGTGTGTGTGTGTGTGTGTGTGTGTGTGTGTGTGTGTGTGTGTGTGTGTGTGTGTGTGTGTGTGTGTGTGTGTGAGAGGGAAATCAAAGAAATGTCCCATCTCATCACCTGTGCCCCGGTCGACACCCAGCACAGCTGCTCTGACAGTCATAACCTTGAGCCTGCCATGCTGGATGTCCCCGGGAAGCGTGTGATGTAACCAGCGGAGAGCGATGACACCCCTCCTCTCCCCCATTCTCACCTATTTTCCTTTTCCACCTCCACCGCACCCAACAAGCAAAAAACCCAACTCCCCCATCCCCCGCCGCCACCAGCCCCTCCACCCCCGATCCCTCACAACCTCTCACCCCCCCCCTTACCCCACCTCCACTACCGCCAGCACCAACACCCCTCCATCTCTCCGACACACCGGTTCTCTGACCTCTCAAGCACCCCCACCAAACCCCCATCCCCCCTTCACACCCCCATCCCCCCCTCCAATCCCCCCCCCACCCCCCCGGAGAAGCCCCCCGCGGTTTCGACTCCACTCACCTGCTCTATCTTGGCCAGCCATTCCTTGTTGCGGGCCAGCTCGGCCATGAAGGCCTGGTGCTTCAGCCATTTCCTGTGCAGCTTCTGAGCCTCGTCCCTCGCCGTGTCTCGGGCCATAAGCATCTTCTCTTCCCGCCCGCTGTCCCCAATCACTCAGCTGAGGGGGAGACAAAAATAGCCACCATCAGGAGCCCGTGCCTGAGCCAGCCCCGCGTTCTCTCCCCTCTCACCCTCTCTCTCTTTCCCTCGCTCTCCCTCCCCTCTCTCTCTCTCTCGCAGGACGTCCTGCCTGCCTCCCACCTACACGAGAACGCCGAGCCACTCTGGCTCAGTGCTGCAGGGGCCTGGGGTACCTGTGCAGTCCCCAACCACCCACCCAACCAGCCCCCACCCTCTACCCCCCTTCCACTACCAGCACCCACCACCAACCAGACACCCTCTTCTGGTGAGAGAGAGAGAAAACTCCCCCCCAAAAAACACAAGATATGCACCTCAGAAGTACAGCAGCAGTTGTAGCGGTGCGATGGGAGCAGTCAAGCCCTTCCGCTGGGTGGTCGCTGGGTCCTCATGCCCCACACGTTCACGGCTCTTGCAGTGCTAGTGCTGCAGTGCCTGCTAGCCCCGTCTCAGAGAAAAGGGAAACAACAACCGCGGAAAATAGAGGGAACTGCGCCAACGGCAACACCAGTAAAGGATGACACACGCACACACAGACGCATCCAGCGATTCCTCGTTTCACCTGGGATTTAGGGATCGTCCTCTGCCTTTTTCAAATGCGCGGTTTCGAAAAAAAAAGAGCGAAAAAAAAAAAGAAAAAAAAAAAAAGGAAGACGCCAGCAGTCAAATCCAACAGTTAGGCAAGGCGTAGACGTAGCATTAGCCGCCGACACATTTCAGCCGGTACAAAACCTGGGACCATCTGGTGCTCACCAGTCTCCGGTCAGCCTGTGGTCCTGTCTAATGATGCCGTAGAGCAGCAGTAGCAGCAGCAGCAGCAGGAGGAGGAGGAGGCGGAGGAAGACTTTGGTGGGAGGAGCAGGGTGAATGGGATGCAGAGGTAGAAGAGGCCGGATAACATGAGCTATCTGCTCCTGAAATGCATCGCTCCTTACCGGCGCAGAGAGGCACGCGCACACACGCGCTCACGTGCACTCGCGTCACGCATGCATGCACGCCCGCCCGCTCGCGCACGCACACCGACACATGCGTGTGCCTGTGTGAGATAACGCTACACTGCTCTCCCTCTCTCCCGCTCTCTCGCTCGGCCGCTCCGTGGCTCCCTGTGCTTCGTGTCCCCAGAACCAGATCAGACAGTGGCTGCTGCACGTTGCTGCAGTCTTTCCTCCACAGCTACACTCCTGCCTGCCTGCCTGCCTGCCTGCTTGTGTGTGTGTGTGTGTGTGTGTGTGTATGTCTGTGTGTGTGTGTGTGTGTGTGTGTGTGTGTGTGTGTGTGTGTGTGTTTGTGTGTGTGTGTGTGTGTCTGCCTATGTGTGTCTGTGTGTGTGTGCGTGTGTGTGTATGTGTGTGCGTGCAATCGCAATCAGCACTGCAGTGCCGGAGCAGAGAGAGAGCTAGAGAGAGAGCGAGAGAGAGAGTGAGAGCAAGAGAGAGAGAGAGCCAGAGAAATAGGGAGAAGGAGTAAAGGAAAGGGAGCATGTGTGTGTGAAACGGGGAGCAGGAGACACACACGGAAGAGAGAGAGAGGAAGAGAGAGAGGGAGAGGGAGAGGGGAGGGAGAGAAACAGAGTGTGCAAGAAGATGGAGAATCAGGGGGAGACCGCTTGGGGAAAAAGGGGGGAGGGGGGTGGATTGAAGGGAGGTGGAGGGAACAGTAAAAAAAAAATGGAGGGAATAAAGGTGGTGGTGCTGCTGGTGGTGGTGCTGCTGGTGGTCGTGCTGCTGGTGGAGGAGGCGGTGTTTAACGGAGAGAACGGATAGAGCCTGCGTCATCCTTCAGTGTCACCAGGGACATTTCTCTGCACTAGAAATGACTGCACCCGAAGCCTGAGCAGGATTTAGGAGACGGGGGTTGGGTGTCCTTTTTAACAACTGAATGAGGCGGTTGGAGGAGGAGGGGGTGGAGGAGGAGGTGGAGGAGGAGCACATGGTCCTCTCAGTGCAGCTCAGTGATTTGAACCGCAATGCTATTCGTCCCCTTCTCTTTTTTTCTTTCGCCTTTTTTTTCCTTCTTCCGTGCATGAAATGATCCTGCCGCAAATATGTGATTTGGTTTCATTGATTATGGGAAAGAAATGTTGGATGAGGGGGAGGTGTGGTGCCGGGTGGATCAGTTTAACCCCTTCACTGACAGCAGCCATAAATACCGGCTCTACACCAGCAGGGCACTTTTCAGGTTTAGAGGAGGCTGCTATGTTTGATTACCAGTTAGTATTGATCGTTCTATTTGGATTTGATTGACAAGTCAAATTTAGATTGAAATGATTTTCATCATTTTAAAATAAATAATAAGAAATTAAAATGTCGTAAGATAGTCTAAAATGGAGAACTTTTAACATCTTTTAATAAAACAACTTGTTTTGGTCCATGATTTATAGTAATGTTCTGTACTGCATGTGAAACAATTCACACTAAGATAATGCTGATGTACATGCTAACGTATCAAATGTATGGTCCAGCCCCACCAACATCACTATGGGTAAAACCAATGTGTGACTAAATTTGCTGACATCAGATTTGCAAGCACATGCTTACAGATGAGGAGGAGGAGAGGAGGAGCTGCAGTGAGGGTGAAGGAGGCTCTGGGATCTTCAGAAATAAAATTAATTTGGGTGTCCACAAAAGGCCATTTATCTTTTAACGGTAATGTCTGACACAAGTAAATCGCGTTCCCCATGATCTCATTAGCAGCACAGATATATTGATCAGTAGTATGAGCCCCATCATGATAGGAATTAATAATGCTCTCATTGAGTACAAAACAGAACAAAATCGTTTGGTTTTGTTTTGGATGAAACGCCTGCTTCTTCCCTCCTGACCCCACATGTTCGCTGTCATCATCATCATTCAATACAGCAGCCAATCCTAGCAGTGATTCATATCTAGGGAATACATTTCCACTTAAAGCAGGCTGTTCCTAGATTGGGGACAGTGAAGAGTTGTTGAAACTATACAATTACTGCTAAAATATTATAAATCATGTGCATTTTAACATTTACACCCCCATGGTTGTCACCACTACCATTGTTTGGCTTTGTATGACAGCCCCTTGCACTATGTCTCAGCTTTTCTTATTCTGTCCCAAATAAGTCATTTTTAATAGTTATTTCCAGTCAATATACAATACATAGCATAACCATTTCTGTCATACACAGTTAGACGTCATCGGCATACAAATTAGCCTGTCTGCTGAAATGCATGAAAATAATCCACTAAAAAAACTGACTGTACAATTAATTGTTTATTAATTACTCCTGTGCTACAGAAAATACAGAAGTGTAAGTGAACCTCAAGCTCAAATTTGAACACTTTACATTGCTTAAATGCATTTTGGGGGCAGAGATCTGAGAGGAAGGAGGGGGAGGTGTTTCTTGTACATCCTTTAAGTTACTACAGGTTGTTGAGTCTGACTGGAGACTGGTGAGCACCGGATGGTCCCGGGCTGTGTACCGGCTTAAAATGTGTCAGCGGTTAATGCTACGTCTACGCATCACCTAACAGATCCAAGATTCTTTGCTTTTGTATCGTCCGGTTGACCCAAATATCGAATCCAATCTTATTGGAAGCAAAATAATGGTAACATCCTTCAGAGGGTTCTATTGTGTATTCACAAATAGTAAATTTGCCATACTCCCACGTTAAACACAACAGATAAAATAGCACAACAAAAAGTTGTAATATCACTTTTGCAGTTTTTACAGAATCACAATCTTATGGTGTACTATTGTAACTTGAGGTCTCTGCCGATTCCTGTCCATAGTATGAGTGTTACGATGACCGGTGTGGTTTATAAATGCCCTACATCCAACGTGGTGCTACACCAAAAGTGTCACAGAAGCTAAACCCTATCCTGGACTGCCGGGGCTGAAACTACTGTAGGGAAATCCCCACACTAATATTCAAACTGCCCCCCCCCCCCCCAGATATCAAGTACAAGGTGGAAAATGTATTTGAGAACAGACACAGCAAATAGCTAGCATGGTCGATTCAAAGCCTTTTGCTGACTAATGCCTCTTTTCCACAGACAGTACCAGCTGAACTCGCCACGAATTAGCGTGGCACGACTTGGTTTGGTTCCAGGCACGTCGTGTTTCCATCTAGAACAAAGTACCTCTTCAATCTGGGCGGTTCGTCATAGCACGCATAGGCCAAACTGCAGTGACGTATTTATCCATGCGACACATAAACAGACAGGGCTACACAAAGGAGCGTTTCCACCTCTGTCACGATCCACGGCGTGTTCTTGCGCACTATTCCTGCTGTTTTCAATAATCAAACACTATTGTCGACTGAACACTGATGCTAGTATTTAAAGATGCCGGGTGCCAGGCTTGGACGTCGTTCTCCTATCAGTGGCCAGCAGCCTCTTTACGTCTCACAAAAGTATCAGATCAGCTCTCTTGGAACCTCGACGGAGGTGAGACTAAAAAGTACCAGGTACCTCATTTTGGTGATCGAAACGCAAAAAAAGGCTGGCTAAGTCGAGGCGAGATGAGCAGGTACTGTCGGTGGAAAAGGGCCATAAAGTCCCCTTCCTTGTTCCCAAACTTTTGAAAGAAGAATACTGAAGAGTTTTTGGGTATTCAACAAAACAAGCTAAGATGTCTTGTAAGAGTTGTGGTGTCACTTGAAGCCCAGAGGTTTGGGCTTTCCTGAAGTGTTTCTTTGGTATCAGGGCGCAGGTGTTGACCCCAGCTGGTATGGTGGGAGACCATGGATAGAGAATTTGTCAAGCTTGCACTGTTCTGTTTCTGTTTGCCGAACATTCGGGACAAAATGTATAGAGACCACATTTTTACAAGGAAAGGTTTTTCTAAGGTCATAGCTATCAACATTAAAAGCTGCCCAGACAAGGCTTTACACATCCACCAACAAAGTCGCTTTATGATACACTCTCACTGTCGGTGCCCCATGTCCAAGGCCGCCTTAATGCACGGGCTTGCCTGGGCTGAAGTCCCAGGGCCTACGCCGATCGGGGGGCCTATCATGAGCTGCAGTAAAAAAATAAAATAAAAATAATCTTTTATTTTTATTTATCTTTTATTTTATACTGGCCCATGATAGGCCCCCCGATCGGCGAAGGCCCAAGACAATGTGATTTTTTGTTTGGGGCTTACAAAGATCAGAGGCCTATCATCAGCCAAGAAAAAAGAGGTCCAGTGGCCCCTTGACCCCCCCCCCCCCGCCCCCCCCCCCGTCAGGATTTCTCGTCCAACCCCCTCCCCCGTCAACAACTGCAAAATGTCGGAAAAAAGTTACACATCTTCATTGTAAGATCCCCTCTCAGGGGGCCTACGAAACCTCTCAGCCCCAGGGCCCAATGGCAGTTTAAGGCAGGCCTGCCCATATCATGATGTTGTAGTACGTCTAAAAAGACACTTCAACGTCACAAAAGGAATGGCAGCCGAGTTCGGAACACAGTAGAACCCAGTAGCAACCGTGACTCTTAAACCTTGACCCTCTGCTCCCCCCCTTCCCAGTCTCGAAAAAGCAGAAAACCATTTTAGCATAATGTGTTCTCTCTCTCTATAGCACTGCAAAAGTTATTGATGACAATTCCGACAACGTTTCCCCTCTGATAGAACCTTCTGAAACAGGTTAGCGAAGACATAGGACCTAAGGTGTCTTCTCATCGCCATAGGGATGGAGCGATAGGATGTTTTTGTTTTTAAAGTGACACCACTTAAGCATGCATATGAATTGAGAACTGATCTGAGAAAATAGTGCTCTTGGCTTGAAACTGAAGGATGAAAGGTGTTGTAGAAGTAGTGTTTTTTTCGAATTGTTCGAGGCAGAATGGAATGTTAACAAACAGTTTGGCAGAGATTGGCAAAAATATATACTCCTGTTTTGTCTAAATGATGGTCTTATTTCTAAATGACAGTCTCAAAATGGCATGGATTCCAATGCTGACGAAAAAATTGACTAGTCATTTTGGACCTATAGCCTATAGTTAGTTGTCAACATCCCCTTAGTACTGCACTCGTGTTCATAGGCAAGAGCTAGAGGACAGAGGTCAAAGATCTGGAGGACTCGAGTGTGTGTAAGTCAAACCCACTGTTTTTGGTTGAAAGCTCTTGGAAGGAGGGTTGCATGTTATCCCCATGGTTTTGACCCAGGCCCAATTTGTAACACCTTTTTAGAAAGGGTGTGTATTATTGTAATAATCAGCAATGTTGTATATGAAATGCACTACACACTGTGCTGTTGTACTTTAAGTATACAAAAGGGCACTCGGTCATCACGAAAGAACACCTCCGTTCCAGAGCAGAGTGGAAGGTTCCGGGGGCAGAGATTGGCACAATCATAGGATTTTACTCCTGTTTACCCTCGTTTATATTGCAATGTTGGCGATAAATATGACACATTAATTCCTACGTTTAAAAACGATTTGGGATAACCGAAAGGTAATGGTTAAATGTCACTGGGAGTGCTTAGGTACGGTTCTTGTAAGTTAGAATATGATGTAGGTACATGCATCATGTGACCTGATGACGATGTATTGTGAATAATTTTACTTGGTAAAGAAAAACACATAAATGCACACAGATTTAATTTTACAAAAGAACAGACCTGGTCGTCTCATGTATGCCCTAAATAAAAACGGGAGAAAACGAACAGACGAGTAAAAAACGTGGCTATCCTTTCACTTGACCTTTGAGTTTTTGGATATTTGCCGTTTGACGTTCAAGTTACCAAATAAATTGGTAGTTTGTTCGTCAAATTGACAGTGTTGACATAGTAAGAAGATCTTACTAAATCTGCTGAAGGCTATATTCGACATTGGCGGATAAAACGTCTAATATCCAACTCAAATTATGTCTTCCTTACCTCAAAGTACCGTTAAAGATGGCTGCAGATGCACGTGTGATTGTTGACAACACTCAGAGAAATGATCAAAATCTATATTCTACCACTAGATGGCAGTCTATATATACATATTACGTTTCCAACACTAGGTGGCAATGTATTCTCCCTGTGTGGGAGACGACGATGGTTAGGTCTAGTTATGAGGCAGGTAATAACCACCAGTTAATAATGACAGGTAAAGTAGATTGCCCCCAACCCATAGAATACAGGTACCATCTGGCTTTTTACTGTCCATACTGATTTATTGATGTTTTATGCTTTTATGCTTTGTAACAAGCCACATTAGTTTTCCTAATGAGAGAAGACTGCAACGATTGCCTGCAACTGAAATGGTAACAAGGCTTCATATAACCTGTTAACTGATCACACTGAAAGAATGACATTGCATTGGGCTACCCAAAGAAAATAAATTGCATCTAATTTAAAACTACATTATTGTAGGAGTAAACGTTTTAGCACATCCGTAGTGTGTTCTGAAGTACCCCCCCCCCCCCCCCCCCCCCCCCCCCCACCTTCTCCCCCTACCAGCAAACATAAATTAAAATGAAATCTACTGACCTGTGAAGACATGGTTGTAACCCCTGTCCCGATGGGAGAAAGGTTAACAGCCAAAGGCAGGGAAAGGTTGTTACCCCTGTAGGACTGACCTGAAACGCAGCCTACAATTATCAATGACTGCCTAATGACAATCATGCGCCTTAGTTTATAACTTTCCTTTGTCATTAAAACCCCCAACACATGTGTAGTGTTCCCACCAGCAATAACTTTTCGTTTTCTTTACTACATTTTATACCAAAACGTTTTTTTCAGCGATTAAAGAAGGGCTTCGTCCTTCCATAATAGCTCATCCTTATTCATGCTTGTTCATTCATGAACGCATATCTTAATAAGGAAGCTGTTCTAAATAAACGTTAGACAAACGTAAGCGTAATTACCCTCTCAGTGAGTGGTAACTAATTGTGTGGTGCGACAGTGGCGGTGGTTTAAGTGCTGCAGGTTGTGTGGGAACTAGCCCACAGACAGTTAACCTTGACCACATGTTCTGACACTCCAAATATACCCTTTCACGAAGAGTACCCACTATAATTAGTCCTCTTTGGAAGGAATGCACAGAGGACATCATCCTGCAGTCTCTAAGGTTTTAAACAATATGAATTTATATTGTTAAACAATACCTTTGTTAAATGCTTTGTTTTTTCTAATAACGCAATACTTGCCTTTGCATAATTATGGCATAATGAACCATGAGCCATGTAGCCCAGCTATATTTACTGCCATGTGAAATGCCACTATAATGCAATGTACAGGTTTATTTCACTGCACCGGGAAGGAAAACATTGTATATCTTTATAGCGGCTTACCGTTATCGAAGGAATAGTTGCGGTTATCCTCCAAAAGTAATCTAAAATGTACAACACGGATCTCCCAGAAATCCCTTATTTTTTATCTGACTTTATTCTCAACCAAGTTGGGATGGACTGATTCATGTCTTTAGGGCTGAGGCAGTTATGTCACTTACATACCTTTTTGGTGTTTTGTGAGGAAGCTGACATGTTGTGACTACAGTGCTTGCTTATTTGCATGCTTTCAGGCATAAATCAGCCAGGGATGGGTGGAGCAACGCAAAAGTAATGTTCAGTTAAAGTAATGTTGCGTGCTTGTGTGTGTATGTGCTTGTGTATGTGTGTGTGTGTGTGTGTGTGTGTGTGTGTGTGTGTGTACGTACGTGCATGTGTGCGTGCGTGCGTGCGTGTGTGTGTGTGTGTGTATGTGTGTGTGTACGTACGTGTGTGTGTGTGTGTGTGTGTGTGTGTGTGTGTGTGTGTGTGTGTGTGTGTGTGTGTGTGTGTGTGTGTGTGTGTGTGTGTGCATGTGAATGGGTTCCAAAGTGAAATTAAGAGCATTGAAACAGGTTGAGGTTTATTAGCCTTTTTGCTGAAGGATGCCTGCAGGTTGTCTGGGTGGACAGTGGGGATCAATCCTGAACCCCCTAGTTTTGAATATAAATTACTGTTCCAATGCTTGAAAAAAATTAGATAGGGTAAGTATAGCCTAAGTAATTATAAGGCTAGTGAATAGATGTGCATGTTTAAGATTGTCAGACAATATCAGATTCTTGAATTGTATTGTTTTTTTGCCAAATTTTTTTAATTCTCAAACTAATGAGAATTGTTTGCATTGTGCAGATATGTATGAATGAGATGTAATCATAGAAGAGGAACAGTAAATAACAATACACAATATAGAGAAATAGAAAAATAACTTAAAGTACCTAAGATATACGTACAAATGGAAAATATGATGTTTAACATTTGGGAAAAACACAAACATCAACTGATTGATAAACACATCGCACCAATCAATCCTTTTAAGATCATAACTACTTTTTGAGCCGAACCCAACATTTAGTTTTTGCTATTTATGAACACAATGAATGGATTTACTTCTGCAGTTATCTTGCTTGGGCATGTTTCACTGCATACAAAAAAAAAGAATAATATCCCTTCGTAAAATCCATATAAAGGATTCTATATAAATATATATATATATATATAAATTCTAATTGAAGTTATTACCTACTAGTCTCAACTTGAAATTGTTCTCCTTTATGTATTTTTAGATGTCTCCTCACCGATACATTCATATTGCACATTTATCTGTGCATGCTACCAGGTTGCATTACATGTTATAGGCCTACAATTGAATGTCCTCATGTCACATTAAACTATCGAGTACCAGTGATTAATAATTGTTGACAGCCGTGTCAGTGATGATGGTAAATACCCCAGGCCTTTTTCATAGTTTGAATTCATGTTTCACTGTGTGAAGGAGATCTCTACTAGCCTACCCAATTATCTTACGCAGTGATTCACAATGATGTCAGAATGCTGTCTGACACAAAGGGGACATGGATCTCGTAAGTCACTTTCCAGCACGTTGGAAAGTGACTGGATAAACTATGTATCACATGCGTCATCGTTCGCACAATTAAATTGTCTTCAACATGAGTTCATGCTTGTACACTTAGCGTCATAGTTTACTTTCCTAGGCTAGACGTTACATAGTCAAATGTGAATGGTAGTAGCCCAATTTACTAAAACGGCTTAGGAATTGCCTTATAACCGAATTTAAGTAGGGTAATCCTGTTTTAGTCTGGAAGGATTTTCACTGATCTATTGAAACATTCATGGGCACAGCAATAGGGCCAGTGGCGGTTTTAGGCACGGGCGACCCGGGCAGACGCCCGGGGCGGCATATTTGTGGGGGGCGGCAAATCACATGGGGGGCGCCACGAGCAGTAAAAAAAAAAAATGCGCTGCGCATCGGTTATCAATGAAGTACGACATAATATTGTGTGGGGAATAGGTATTTTGGCGCCCCCTCTGGTTGCAGGCGCACACTTGTTTGCATAAGCGAAACCCCCACTGAAGTCCGTTGGTTCCCCCCCCCCCCCCCCCCCCCCGTCAACAATCGCTGCCCGGGGCGGAATTGGACCTAGGATCGCCACTGAATAGGGCAATTGTTAAGTAATGCATACATGTTGATAAATAGTGTTTCATGAAGGACGCTCCTAAAATATCTAATAATTAGCAAAGCAAAATAATTGAGACATCTTAGTCCAAATATTTTCCGATATGTGTAACTATGCAATAATTAAAGTATATTTTCATTCTATAACACTTCTGCGGTCATTTTCCCCTAGCCGGGCTTGTGTGTGCACTTACAACAGTTTTTATGTTGCTTGCTTGAATATATAATGGGCAAATTTTATTAAAAGAACTCGCCTTTAACACTGACAGACTTTGGCTTTAACGGATGATATCAAGATTTGCAGGAGGCAGAGCAAGTCAGAAGCATGAAAGTGACTCTCCATGTCTGATTCACAGCGGAGAGAAAACATCCTCATGTTGAATCATAGAGATATAGCAACCCCCCCCCCCCCCCCCCCCTTCTTATTCTTTGGTCAAAGGATGATTCCATTGGTCGAGACACGCAGCGGTGAGCGATGACAAGAAGGCTCAAGTGGCTCAAGAACTTAAATAAAATCAGTTGGTTGACAGTTTTAGCGGGAAAAGGCGCGAGTTCAGTGGCTCGCAACACAGCTCTCAAATAAATAGCGTTGGGCTTCGTTTATTTACCTTCATATCCGAAATAGTGGGGGATTTAGCACCAATCCAATAACATGAATTAGAACACGGCTAATAAAAGGAATTGCCACCAACTGAACAAAACATAAAAACTGCAAACTTGATAACATTAATTTCTGCCAAATAAACAATTGCGGTGTGACTAATGGTGGTCCGGGATAGGTAAGGGAGTGCTTCCCCTTTGACTAGAGGATTTTTATAGAGGTGAGAAAATTCCATGCAGGGTGCCAAAAACATGCATTAACATACCACTGCAAAGCCAAGGTTAGGGAACCCAAAGCGTACTCACTTATTACGGCCCTAACCACCCCTTTGGGAATACACATCTATAAGGCTTGCTCCACAGACCTCTAATAATGAACAGGTAACAACTAGTCATTACTGGGGCTACAGCGGGAGATTTACAAATCTCAGGTTCAGCGGCCTTTTCGGAGAGGCTCCATTCACTTGAAAATGGTTTTTCCACCAATTGCATGGCGAAGGTACGTGATAAAACCTGAGTGATTTATTCACGGCGGCTGATAATTACTGGTGTCTTGTCACCTTTCAGAATGAATGGACAGGGAGGGTCCGAGCCAGTCGCCGTGCTCTTACACCACTGCAGTAAATCTGACATGTTTGTGAAGCAATAAATCACCGGCCCCGGCTCGCATCCCTCTGAGCCCCCTGAAATTCGACGTCCTGGCGTGAGTCGAACGTACCAAACATATTGCGCCACGAAGGTTTGCAGGTTTGCAGTGTGTATCCGAAGGGATGATTGAAGGGGTTGATGAGTACAGCAGTAAGTGGTTTAAGTGTGACCAGTGCAGAAGTGGACCTCGGGTTGAACTTGAACTCATCCCGCGGATTGATTATATGAAAGGTAACAGAGAACATATCTTCATGTTACATTTAGGACTTGCTAGCGGCATCCACCAACCGCGCTGGTCAGTGAGTGTGAGAGTTGGTATCTTGGCTGTTCTCACCAAGGGGGCTTGGACAGATTTTCCCACCTCTGTTCAATGGTTACGATTGGAGAGTCTGGGACGTAATTGTTGTTAAAGTTTGGCGTCTGACAGACGAAACATGTCCAATAAAAAAGGAGAACGCCAGGAAGGAAGCAATGCTACTCAACGACCCCTAGTTCAGCATAAGAGGGGCTAGCCCTTTACTTACCTGACCCATTGCACTTGGCCAGGAGCGCTGCTAAAGGTCACTGCTCTCATTCTTTGCTCTTAACTATCTACGTTCTGTGCGGGAATAACCCAATTCTCTACATATCATTATCTTGCATGTCCTGCTTGTACCGGTTTTATTTTGAGCTAAATTTAATCTTTAACCTAAAAGAACATTAACCTCCAGGACTTTAGAATGCAATCTGCCAGAACAGCATCCTAACTGTTTAAATTTGACATCTTTATTTTCTTGCAGTGTGTGAGCAATGGACCAAAACTGCCTTTAGAAGAACAAAAAAAAAAAAATGAAAGATCGAATGCCTGTGCCGGCAGCAATTGTAGGCTCTAATTGTAAAATATTTGCCCTCTTGTATTTATCTCCGTTGGCTTTGAAGTCCAGGGGCCTGCTCTGCTGTTGTCCTCAGGTGCTGCCCAGGCCTGATTTATGGGTGATAGGTCCCAGGGAAGCTGGCCTAAATGATATACTCCCTAAACAGGAGCGTTGAGGGATAGAAAGGAGAATCGCCACTCTGGAGACAGCTAATTGCTGGGACAAATCCAAGCTAGGCTGGATAAGAATCTTCCTCTGGTCCCCAGACCTGGGAAGAGGGGAAATGAGGAGAACAAAGATTAGGGAAGATCCGATAAGTGTACAATTTGTCACAGATGTCCCTCAGACTAATATGAATGGAAGATCCATTTAGTATTGCCCTGTCCATCATGCAGAAAACCATTTGAAAAAGGATCTGTGTATTGACAGCATAAACTGAGCTGTTGGGTGAGATTGTGGAGTCAAAATGACTCATATTCATCAACCCCAAAAATCTGTTCACTAAAACAAAACAAATTATGTAAAGAATGCATGCGTCTGTCTTAGTATCCCCGGATCGCCCGATGAGAGGAGAAAACCCCTGAAATGGGTTCCTCTTAGAAGGAACATAGGGTTGTAGTACAATTTCCATTCCCAACTAATGAGTATGTTTCTGTTGCTTGTGTATTACGCAGACATGAAGTGTTGAAACTCTTAATAGATCCTGTAAGGAGGAAGAGGAGGGAGGTGGGGGGTGTCAGAAAGTAGGAGTTGACATTGCCATTTGCCTGGAAGGCACCAATAAACCCGGGGAGAGAGAGAGAGATGGAGCGAGTGGGAGAGAGAGGGGGGGGGGAGAGACAGCGCACACCATTCCTTACAGGTAACTGTACCATGTGACCGCCTGAGCCATAAAAAGCAGGGCAACCTGTCTCAAGCAGACACTAGTCAAGATCAACGTGCTGGAGGAGACAGAGGAGGTGCAGAACAGCACTGTAAGCAGCTGCAGACACACAGACACCAACCAGAGTCAGAGAGCCAACAGCACCACATGCACACAGGAACCCTCAAAGATCTCTGCCACATCCTACCTGTACACTTCCTTGAGACTTCAGACAGAAAGACTTACCTTTCAGAAGACGAACTTCAAGACCACGGCCCGCTCTGGCGCTGGGTGACAGGAGACGCTTGGCTGTTTGTGGTAACGCTTTCAACACCAGCTCACCATGAGCTGCAGCAGCGTGGAGGGCTCCGAGTTCTCGGAGGAGGAGCTGGAGCTCGGTGCGCTGGGGCCAGAAGACGACGACGACGACGATGACGACGAGTGCAGCGACGGCAAGGAGCCCTACAGCGAGGGGTCGGCCAGCGGCCTGGAGGACCCCGGGGACGGGCCGTCCAAGAAGCGCAGCCGGCCCGTCCGCTCCAAGGCCCGGCGCGTGGCCGCCAACGTGCGGGAGCGCAAGCGCATCATGGACTACAACCAGGCATTCAACGCGCTGCGCGTGGTGCTCAACCACGACCTGAGCGGGAAGCGCCTGTCCAAGATCGCCACCCTGCAGCGGGCCATCAACCGCATCTCGGCGCTCTCCGTGTTCCTCAGCTCCCACCCCGCCGGTGAACCCACGGGGTCGCAGAAGGGCTGCAGCCACCGCGAGTGCAGCAGCGGCGGCAGGTCCTCATCTTCGTCCTCCAACGTGGCCGGGGGGGGGGGGGCCCACGGGGATGAGAGCCGCGTCCCGGCTGGAGCTGCCCCGGGCGGCGGCGGCGGCCCCTCACACCGAGTCCCAGGCCTACGTCCCCTGGCCTGCGTCCCACCTCCCCCACCAGATGCAGTCGCAGCAGGCCGCTCACGTCCACAGGTTGCCCGGCGAGGCGCACCTCTTCATGGACACCGCGGGCACGTCCTGCCCGCCCTCGCCGCATTACCCGTGCTACCCAAGCGACGGAGGACAGCTCTACGCCTCGCACGGACACTGCGGCAGCCCCGCCGAACACCCGCCCAGCCCGCTGAGGTACCCTCAGGGGGGCGATGGGTTGGGGTACCCGCCGGCGGTATGGGCGTCCTGCGCCCAGGGCTACATGGATAGTTTTGTGGAGCCCTCCCCGCCGTTGGGGCTGCCGTGGCAGGTGAACTACCTGCAGGAGCCCAGGGCCCAGCACAGCCTATCCCTGCTCTGACACCCAGGACTTGAGGAGGAGGAGGAGGAGGCTGTGTCCGCCAATGTTCACCGGCGGACTGCATCGAAAAAAACAACAACACAGTTTGATTGGTCTCAGGGAAGACATTGACACTGACGTGAACATTTTATTTCTGTTGCTTATCAATTTCAGTATTATTGTTACAGAGTTGGGATCTCCGCAGAGTTCAGAGTAAAATCTCAATGTTGTGTCACACTATGAAGTGTACAGGATTGAGATTGTTGTAACTATTGTAAAGAATTCACCCTTGAACTGTAAACTGTGTGTGTCACAACTGTGTTCTTAAGTTATAGTTTGCCAACATTCATATTGGTTTTTTTCATTTGGCAAATAAAAGAAAAGGTGTGATGGATTACTTTCAGGACTAATCTTGTATGTTCTAATAGAAATCCTTCTATGATGCATAGTGATTATTTTTACTATAGTACATATAGGAGGGTTGACACTTTAGTCAGTGTGTCTGAAGCACTTGAAAAAGCATGAAAAATACGACTATGGATAGTAGCCAACTGCAGCGTAACTATTTACATTTGACATTGAAATACATGACTTTCTGTGTTGAACACATTTACCTCTCAGGTCTGGAAGCATTGAAAGAAACTAATGACAGGCTAATAATGCATAGCAAGATGATGGTTAACCTCTTAGTGATGCCTTAAACGAAAGAATTCATGTTAAGGAATGTATTTTATTGCTGCATACGTCAAATAATGACATAACCATGCTTTTGTGTCATTATTTTTAAATGCCAAACATTAAATATGACAAAAATATGATATACGCTTTGTGCATTCTGTGCCACACATGTTCTGTATTTTTGTCTGCAAGTGTGCGTGTGTGTGTGTGTTAGTGGGTGTGTGATGGGGGTGTCTCATAGCCTAAGGTGTGTAGCCTCTACCTGAGATGACAGAGGTCCTTGACTAGGCTAAGAAATGTCTTTACAAGTCCATTCTCGTAATTTTTCCAGAGACAAAAAAAGTCAAGGGTGCCATTTACATCAAGCAAGATGAAAGCCTGGCCGAGAGAGGAACGCAGCACTGTTTTTGTTTGTGTGTTTGTTTGTGAGGGAAGCTTGTAAGTCACAGGAATTCAGTTGGAGTCACTGCAGTGGCACACGACTTTGTGTTGTACTTGTAATCAACCCGCTTGTACACTACACCAATAATGACTCATCTAATAACACGATTTCTAAATCCCTATGCTAGAACATAAACAAGAGAAAAAAGAGAAAGGAAAAAAAGTGAGAGATCCTCAGTGAGAGTGTTGGCAGCATCGCCGTT